>NC_090813.1:75958183-76275308 GCF_000390325.3 Nicotiana tomentosiformis
CATTTTTTGTAGCCAACTCAAGCTCTCGGGCCTTATCAATTTTGGCATCAACATCAATGATACCAGATTTGGCCTCTTCCAAGGTTTTTATCCTCATGATTTACATGGAATAAGTTTTTTCAACAATGAGGGAAGATGCTGGGCGCTTAAGTTCTTCTTTGAGTTGGGTAACCTCGGTAGAAAGGTTTTCTCGGGTGGATCTAGCAGATTGGAGGCTGGCGTTGTAAAGACCTGACCGGTCGTTTTGAGTATTACAACCACGTCCCCCTATTTACTACTCCATTTATGCTTTACAATTATTATATGACTTACCGAGGTAACTGGTTTGGGTCCGGTGAGGTTTTGAAATGAATTGAGACACTTAGTCTCCAAGATTAAAACTTAAGTTGAAAAAGTTGATCGGGTGTTGACTTGTGTGTAAACGACCCAGAATAAAATTTTGATGATTCAATAGCTCGGTATGGTGATTTTGGACTTAGGAGCGTGTCCGGAAAACTATTCGAAAGTCCGTAGTTAAATTAGGCTTGAAATGGCTAAAATAGAAATTTATGTTTGGAAGTTTGACCGGGGAGTTGACTTTTTGATATCGGGGTCGGAATCTGATTTTAGAAATTGGAATAGGTCCGTTATGTCATTTATGACTTGTGTGCAAAATTTGAGGTCAATCGGACTTGATCTGATAGGTTTCAGTATCGAATGTAGAAGATAAAATTTCTTAATTTCATTAAGCTTGAATTGGGGTATGATTCATGATTTTAGTTGTTTCATGTGATTTGAGGATTCGACTAAGTTCGTATGATATTTTGGGACTAGTTTGTGTATTTGGTTGAGGTCCCGGGGGTCTCGGGTGAGTTTCGGATGGTTAACGGATTGAATTTTTGGACTTGGAATGTTTCTGAAATTTTTCTGGTGCACAAGTCTGGTTTCCTTCTACGCGATCGCGTGAGAAGGTTCGCGATCGCGTAGGCTTAATTGGGGATTGCCAAAATTTTTTCTATGTGATTGCATAGATTGTTCTGCAATCACGTAGTTTGGACGCCAGTGCATCGCGAACGCGTGAGGCGTATCGCGTACGCGTAGAGGAAAATATGGAAGTCGGGGGCCACACACTTAATGCTTCGCGATCACGTGGAACAATCCACAATCGCGTAGGTTTGTGAAACTGAGCTTTGCGATTGCGTGGTCAGGTCCGCGATCGCGTAAGGGAAAATTTGTCAGGGGGATATCTGTGCTTCGCGATCGCGTGAGATTTTCCACGATCGCGTAGAGCAAATGACTGGGCAGAGAGTTTAAGTTCTGAAAATGGGACTTCATCCTATTTTCTATTTTAACCGATTTGGAGCTCTGGAATATGCGATTTTCGGGAGATTTTCAAGGAAAATAACGGAGTAAGTGTTCTTAACTCAATATTGATCATATTACCCGAATTCATGGTTGTTTTTAACATTTAATTGGTGAATTAAGTTGGAAGATTTAGAAAACTCTCTTGGTTTAATTTGAAGATTTGAGGGTCGAGTCGATGTCGGAATTTGGTAAAATTTATATGATTGGACTCGTGGTTGAACGAGCATTCATATTTTGTAACTTTTGTCAGGTTCCGCGATGTGGTCCCCACGAGCAAGTTTTGAGTTAAATTTTGGATTTTGTTGGAAAGTGAGTATTTTCATATGGAATATATTCATATGATTTGTATTGACTGAATCGAATTAATTATGACTAGATACGAGGCTTTCAGAGACCAATTCGCGAAATAAAGGCATAGCGGAGTAAAGAATTACACGGTTTGAGGAAAGTAACATTTCTAAACTTGGTTCTGAGGGTATGAATCCCTGAATTTTGTGTTATATCAATTGTTAGAGGTGACGCACATGCTAGGTGACAAGCGTGTGGGTGTGCACCATAGAAATCATGACTTGAATAAATTCAGTGGAGTTGTAAAAATTAAGGAATCATATTATTATCCACATATTCTCCACGTGTTAGAGAAATTGAGAAGAGACTCGTATTAAAGATCATGTTTAGGCTACGTGCAGATATTTTGGGACCCATAGGATCATGTTGCTGTTGAATTTAATTGTTTAAAAATGTATATTTCATACTCAGCCATGTTCGTCCATTGTGAGGTTATTTATGGGATCGGGGCTGTCCGCCTGCAGTAGGCCATATAAGCTTTATATATATATATATATATATATATATATATATATATATATATATATATATATTCCATGGATCGGGGCTGCCCGCCTGCAGCAAGCCATATCAGCTTTATTATTATATGGATCGGGGATGCCCGCCTGCAGCAGGCCATGTAGGCTTATATCTCTTGGGATGAAGGAGCCCCTCCGGAGTCTGCACCCCCCACATTGAGCGTAGATGATTTATATACGGGATGGATTTCCCAAGGCATGAACTTGCCTTACTTATTTATATTTGTGATGAATTTCCCTGGACATGGATCTTGTCCGAATCATTTATATTTGGGGATAAATTGCCCCAGGACTGGATTGGCCTCATACGATACTGAGTGATTGACTGTCAGTGGATGTGTGTGTATATATATATATATATATATATATATATATATATATATATATATATATATATATATATATATATATATATATATATAAGGGATGGAATATCCCTGGATTGGATTGGCCATAAACAGTACTGAGTGACCGAGCGATTAGTGATCATGAGTACACGAGGTTTACCACTGAGATGTCATATTCCTCATATCATGCAATATTGATTTATCTTACTTGTACTGAGTTTAACTATTGAACTTAAAAGTATGCCTACATTTCTACACCGTTATTTCTATACTGGAATGTACCTGTGAAGATCGTCACTACTTTCAGCCTAGAGGTTAGTCTTGTTACTTATTGAGTTGGTTGTACTCATACTACACTCTGCACCTCATGTGCAGATCCAGGTGCTTCCGGACACGGAAACTGTTAGATCTTAGAGTGTTATCAGTTGAAGACTATCAAGGTAGCTGTCTGGCGTCCGCTGACCTTGACTCTCTTCCTTTCAGTTATTGTACTGTTCTATATTTTCAGATAATGTTTTTATCAGTCAGACTTTGTTATCATTTAGATGCTCATGTACTCAGTGATACCGGGTTTTGGGAGTGTTTTATATCTGTATTTGTAAGGTTTTCTATTGAATTCAAATATTATGTTGTTTTTTTACTTAAAAGATATTCCGTTTTATTAAGGTTGTCGGCTTACCTAGTATTGAGATAGGCGCCATCACGACATGCGAATTTTGGGTCGTGACAGACGTCGAGCTCGCGAATAGGTGAACTAACGAGTCTATTATGCTCTATAGTTTTCTGTACTTCTCTTCTAGCTGGGCATGTTTAACCTCCACAGCAGCAAGCTCTTCACTTTTGGAATTTAAGGTTGCTTCCAAGTTAATCACCCTTTCAGCGGAGGCAGCCTCACGGTCGGTTGCAGCAAGAACGGCGTTATGGACTTCTGCCCATTTGGCCTTGGCCTAATCAAATTTAACCCTCACCGACCCATTTTCGTTGCTAAGGGTTACCAATTCTTGCTCGCTTTGCTGCAAACGAGCCTCCAAAATAACGACCTCAGTAGCTCTGGTTTCTAGTTCCGAGAGGCGGAGAACAATCCGGTCCAGTTCCGCCAAAATCTGATCCCGTTCAAAAGTAAGTTCTTCCTTCTTACAATCAACCTTTGAAGGCCTTCAGAATTAAGAAAGTTAGCCTATAAAATAAGAAGAGGTAAAATTTAGAATACATTCTTTCAAAAGTAGAAGGAATAATAGAGGAAGGAAGAAACATACCGCCGCGGCGTTATGCATAGCATTGTTCAACAAACACTCTTGAGAGTGTCTGAATCTTTTCCCAGTCTTTCTCTGAAGCTAAAGGCTTCAGGTAATTAGCAAGCTCCACCAACCGTGATAGCAGGTTACACCCGGTAGAGATCAAAAGAGCAATGTTCCTTCTCCTTTGTGGATCTTCAGAAGGAGAAGCATAATTTTGCCCCAAAACTCCCATGAACTGGGGATTGTGGAAGAGGAACACCTTATTCATGGTCAGGTGCGACCGATGGAGATGGTGTATCAACCGCTGGTGGAAAAGTGGACGAAGATGAAAATGATGTAGCAGTTGCTGGTATTGGTGAAGGTGGAGATGAAGCTGATGGAGTTGAAGAGTGAGAAGCAGCTGTATCAAATGCAGTGCTGGTTGTTTGATGCTCGCCAAACAAAGACGACAAGGACCTGGTACTCAGCCCCACAACACTAGTTGCAGCAATTGGGGCCCGAAAATGGGAGTTGGCATATTCTTCCAAATCAGATTCTCCCCAAAGTGCCGAGGCATCGTCTTCAGTTGGTGTAACTATCTCAACAGGTCGAGCATCATGTTGAGATGATGAGGATCGTCGCCTTCTGTGTAAATAAGCTACCTTATCAACAACTTCTTCATCATCATCAATCATCACGGTGTCTACGACCGACCCAGAAGGAGGACCAGTTATCATCGCCATCGGAGATGATTCGGGGGCATCAATCTTTGCCCTTTTATTCTTTTCCCCGGCCGTGGAGGAGCGCCTTCTCTTTATTTGTTTATCCTTCGGTTTGGGACTCCGTAAAGAAGTATTTGAACCCGAAACAGGCCTGGAGATACCTGTTCGAGTAAGTGCTTCGTAAAGCAGCCTCGGTGCATCAACAGGATCAACTAGAACGTCCTCCTCGGGGACAACAACATAGCCCGCAGGTAGACCTAATTCCGTGAACAAGTTATAAAGGTTAAACCAAGTTCTTCATATACAAAAATGGAAGCAAAGTAAATTAAAGTTACCATAATTTTTGTCCTTCCACCCGTATTTAAGGGCGAGTTCTTTCCACGAATGAGTGTCGAGCGTTGTGACGTCCAAGATCTTCTGAACCCGCTGGTTCAAACCTTCCACTACTGGTGGGATCCATCGAATTGCTGAAAAACATGCGAAGGGAGAAGAGATGATATGGCCATAAAAGAATATCTAATAAGAGGAATACTATACAAAGAACTTACGAGTGCGGTTCCAAGCAACCAAAAAGGATGAAGTCGTTGCCAGAATGATGTCATTAGTAGCAACCGCAACAAACCGTTCCATCCACCCACGGTCGTTGTCATCATCCATGCTAGACAACAAAGTATGGTGGCCGCGCTTGCAAAGGTTTATCATTTCCCCGCGGAAGATTTTGGGGGAATAGAGATTTATCATATGAGCTAAGGTTAGCTCCTCTCCAGTTTCTTGGCACAAACGTCGGACGCAGGCAATCGTCCTCTACACTGACAGACTTGCCTGTGCCAAACACACCTGGTAGCAAAGGCAAAACTCCACAATCACTGAATCAATCTCTCTGCTCAAAGAAAATGCACCCAAAGTAAAGGGATACGTAAAAAAGTATGTAAAACCTTCCTTGGGAAGGGTCACTCGCTCTGATAGATCAGGAGCAATGATTTCCAACTCATTGCATCGGCAGTCCTCCTTCACAGTAGGAATACTGGAAGGACGAAAGGAAGAAGGGTACCTACTAACAACCCATGTACGAGGGTTACTAGTAGGAAATTTCTCTTCAAAATCCTTCGAAGTACTAAGCCTTATTGGGATGATGGAACCCACTATTGAAGGAACAAAATCCTCGGTTTTATACTTATTTTTTGAAGAACCGCCAAGTTTAGAGGAAGAAGCCATTGATAAAAGAGATGGGAAAGGTTTTGTGTTTGGAGAAAATTAGAAAAGGGATTGAAAACAAGGATGCAAATTAGAAGCTCAAGCAATTGTGAAATGCAAAGGAAAAAGAAGTTACGTATAAGTAAAATTTTGGCGGCTAAATTCATGACAATGATTACCTCGATAATCGACAAAAGCTGTGTTGAATCATGGGATGACACGTGTTCGGGGTATTAAATGCAGAGAGACGTACATCTAATCAACTGTTAGAGGCTTTCATAGGAACTTATAGTAATTCCCGCCAAAAAAGGTATTTCTACCAACTTTCCGGTAATACAAAGTTATGTCACCGAAAAGCAGGGGGACTATTTGTATAGGGTAAAATATGATATGACACGTGGATGACTAAACGAAGGACACATGAAATCCGAGATGGGATAGCTGAGGACCGAGCACAGCCACTCTGCTTGTCACCGGAAAAGATAACGTTCATGAAGGTGTATTAAATGCTCTGCACCCGGTGGTATTTACTAAAGAATATTCTGCAATATTAAGAGCGACGGTCTGTTATAGAAAATTTGACATTTATACTCACCGTTACATCTTCATCAATGACCCTCATAATTGGCATTAAAGGAGGGTACGATCATAAGACCTCTTTCCCTAGTCATAGCTATAAATAGTGAGCTCAGTTACCATTGTAAGAGACACGGATTTTCTGGCAAAAACATATATTATATTCTATACAGAACTTTATACAATTTTACTTTCTTGCTTTTTGATCTCATCATTGCCGTGTTCAGAAACCGTATTCACGGAATCACCATCCTTGCTATTTCATCTACATTCTAAGGCTAAGTATCGTGTATTTCTTTAATTATTATATTATTTCAGGATCAAATTAGTTCACTTGTCTAGAAACCACGTATAAGTTCAACCGTATTGTTTTACGAGTAAACATAAATGAACTGGAAATTTGCTTAAGTTGCAATTAAAATGGGTCAAGACATACAACAAACGAAGTATAGAGAAAAAGAAGCTCCATTAGGGCAACTAGGTCAGGTACTTATGGGTCAAGACATGAGTTAATATATTTAACTTGCTTAATCAATACAAAACACAAATTAAGACCACCACGTCACTTTTCAGGTGAGAAATTTTATAAAATTTGGCTAGAATAATTTTTGTGATAACTGGAGCAAAGTAAAATATTTTTTGTGTGACAAAGAAAAGAATAATGACTTTTTTATAATGAACATAAAGTTGGATGACCGCCGATAAAATTTACTCAATTTGCTACAAACTCAACTAGGTAATTCATATGATCCAGCCAGGAAGAATCACTTACGAACCTATTGTTCGTGATTATATTGTAGACTGATGATGTAGCAGCTAGGAAACTCGAAAATATGGCAAACCTTCGGGGAGCATAATAGAGTGGCAAATGCTCGCTGGCCAAAGTGGGTGCAAAGAAAAAGTTTTTTTGCAAATCCAGTAGTTATGGTAGTTCATCCGGTATTTACAAGGAAAAGTAATTTAGCTACAAACTTCTCAACTACTGGGCATATCAATGCCCCATCTATATAAATATAATTTCTCGTTCAACAAAAAATAAAATAAAAATATATTCCCCCTGATGCCTACCTTATTTCCTTTTTCTTTTCTTTCTTCTTTTTAGCTTTCAACATCTTTTTCAATCAACATTTGAATTAAGTCGGAAAAAAAGACTGGGCAATCATATGGTTGTTAGTTCCGCCAATATTGCTGTATTTGTAAATAATAATTCTGCAAAATATAAGTTATCGTAATGAAACAATAAATAATTCGAGCCCACTGAATTCACAGTGTTTCCTTAAGTAATTTAATCCCTTCCTAGTACCCAAGGTAATGGATTATTTCCTCCCAGGATAGAACGAATCACACACTGGTGTAGCGGTACTTCAAACTCCAGTATTTAAGCGAACACAAAGTTCGGTAGCAAATCACACTTACAGTTGCTTTGTTTGAAGTTAAAAACAATGCAGAACGAAGGAGTAGAAACTCAGAAAATCGTATGAAAATGCTGAGAGGAAGGAGTGCAATGTATAGCCAAATCTGTTGAGCGATTTGTGTCTTGAAGAAATAAATATTTACGTTAATATTTACTATTAACAAATAAATTTGGTCTAAAAAATTAATCAATCAATCATTTGACCAAAGCCGAAGCCGAAGCCGAAGCCGAAGCCGAAGCCGAGCGACGACGACGGCGCGAGGCTTGCTTTCTTCTTAACTCTTTAAGAGCTACAAGAAGAGCAATTATATATATACCCACCAAAAATCTCTTCCTCTTTCAATATGGGACAATGTCTCATTGTCAAGAGGGGTAAAATTTTACTCAAAAATTTTATTTTCCCTCCATTTCCCTTTCACCCTCATTTTAAGACTATTTCATCTTAAAAACAAAAACCTCAACAATGGTTGATATAACAAACACGTGCAGTTTGTTAAATTGTACGATTTAGTACTGTTTTGAAGTTCAAACAATATTCTATGTTTTGACAGTCGCAACGGGAACTAATAGAGATTGAGTTGGGTAATAGTCAAATATGAGACTTGTTAAATACAAAATTAAATGAATAAGAAGTTAAAAAGTCCAAAATAGTTGAACATAATCCAAATTATGGTTGCCAACTAGGCGAGAAAACTTTGAAAACTATGGAGTCTGACTCAATGGACGCTTTCAAAATGCTGGATTTTTCACTAGGCAGAGAATCATTGGGAGATGCAAACCACTGACGAGAAAAGAACCATGAAAAGGTCAAAACACTTTGGAGAACATTTGAAAAAAGATATTGAAATAAAAAGTTTAGCTGAAATAAGATATGTTTAGGTATAAGTCATCGTGAAGATTTTTGAGTGTTGGGTGAAGAATTTTTCATTGAAAATCACCCTAAAACCACTTCTTCACAAAATAATTTTTTGAAATAAACAAAAAACTCTTGCAAAAACATAAAACAACGCCTTTTTAAAAAAAATTGGGACAATATTTCTAGATTTTTTCACAACGAGCACATTCTTGGCTCTGATTATGAATTTTAAGATAGTGTTGGATCTGATGTAGTCATACTTTGTAATTTAGTTTGAAATTGATTTGCTTTTAGTAGTTATATCTAAGTTGTGCTTAACTTTTGATTGGTACTTATAAGGCTTAGTTAATCAGGTTATAATTTCAGCCTTGTTTGACAAATCTTGATCTATATTTAAGTTTTTAAAAACATGCATGTGGTTTTTATGTATATGATACAGTAATATGAGTGGCAGATCCAGGTTTTCATTAAGGGGTGTCAAAATATAAATAATTAGATACATCGAAAAGTTAAGGGGAGTCAACGTATAATAAATATATATAAAATAAAAAAAATTATCTAGCAAAATAGTGTAATTTGCCGGCGAAGGAGTATCGCTTGACACCTTCAAGAGTAAGATGATGTAATATAGTACAAACAAATATTATATTTGCATGCGTACAAAAAGTAAAAGAACATTCAATATATATATATATGAAGGATGTTTAGAGGAAATCAAACATGGACTGCAGCAGCGGTAAACTAAAGGAATTTTCAGATCAAAGCGGATTAGCAAAAAAAGAAAAAGCCAAAAAAAACTTAAATTTTTGTTGAACTAGAGTCATAAAACTGAATCAACTTGAATGAGTCATACGCTTTGGTCAGTGATTGTTCCTTTAGTTTTTATTTTATAATATTTTTTATGTAAGCATGACAACCATAATTATTAATACTGCTCTTTCCTTAAAAAAAAACATTGCTGATGTAGACACACATACATATATACTATACTAGTTCTTTCATTCCTTGAAAAATACTTAAAGAAAATTTAATGCAGTTATGAAAATGGATTTAGTTATATACATTGATGGTGTACAATATTTGTATGTTTAGTCGCTTAAAAGGCTATAATAGCAAATAAGTTACCAAATATAACAAGTTAAATTACACGACATGAATTGTATAAAAAAATATTTACAATGTCAATATATGTATTAAAAAAAAAACCTTCTAAAGACCTCTTTCCATAAGTTACAAGATTTTTAGAGTTGAAATCATATTTTGAGAAGTCAAGGAAAGGTATCCTCTAGCTAACTTCAATTTTTAAATTCAGACTTTGCCCCTGTTTATACTAGTGACTAATCGCACTTGAGTCGTGTGTAGCTTGGTAAAAGATTTTAGATAGTATGATAAATATAAAACAATTACATAAAATTAAGAAAAAAAAAATAAGTTCATGTTGGTCCATTCATTAAAATAGGCTAATGTTTTGACTATTATCTCTTGATTTTGGAAGTCTTACTTTGACGTTCTAGAATGCTCAACTATTTCATATGGAAAATAAGTACATCGCTATCTATATGTTTAAAGATGATGAAATTCTAATTCTGAGACTTTAACTAACCACTAATAAGATAAATGAAGCGGTCTTAATTAAACAGATGCATTGAATTTTTTGAGGAGTTCTTGTGTCATCTTGTGAAGGCCAAAGTCAACATCGGCCCAAAACCAATGAATCAATGATGAGAAGATCACATTGTAGCTGATTTTTTAGAATTTTATATACTTTTCGTGTTGTTTTCTAGACTTAAGAAAATATTCTATATCCATTTCTTTTCATCCTTTATTTAAAATGAAGAATTGTATTACTTCTCCAGTTATTCTAATTTTGTCATCAAGTAACAGGTTGATAATCAAATTGCTGGAATGAACTATTTTAGCTATTTTAAGTCAAAATATTGACGGGTTAATTTGAGTTTAGCTTATTGTTACCTACTCTTAATAGTATCACTTACCTAACTGATCAAATCTGATGAGGTTGATCGAAGTATAGTTTGACTAATTTTAACAACCCTAACTAGAATGCTCAATTATATAACAAATTTTGTTTCTATTTTAAAATGGTACAGGATTATTGTAATTTCAAGCCATCGTTTTCTCTTTTTTTTGTTGGTGTGTATGTTGGAAGATATTGTCATCTACATTTTTTTTAAAAAAAAGGAGAAGAGCTTCGAAGTTTTTCAGTTGTTTAGTTATTCCAACTTTGGAGGAAGGGGTAAAATGGGGATAGAAATGCCTAAGGCACATTAACTTCAATTTTTGGAAAGTATTATAATCGTCCAGTAATAAGAGTTAGTATAATTTTTTCAAATGAACAATTTGAAAAATCCACAAGATCATTTAAAATACTACTACTACATATGATACAAAGAAAATAATATTAATTTTAATAGAGATTAAGTTTTAGTTAGCCATGTTAAGATATTGACTTTTAATTTTATTAATGCTGTCCGAAAGATGAGTGGTTGAACAAATAGCGTATGAGTGAAATGTGGCAAAAAGCAGAAAGCAGAAAGCAGAGAGAGTCGCTTTCGAGCTTCAGAGTGTCAAAGTCTCAAAATGTTCCTTTAGCGTGAGAAGTTAAGGACATCCGGGGGCGGAGCTAGCGAGCTATTTACGTGTTCCGTCGAATTCAGTAACTTTAGTTCAAATTATGTATTTGTTTGATAAAATTTATTAAACATGTATAAATTATTAATTTAGAATCCAGTAACTTAAAAATAATCAGAATCCTGAGCTCATAAATTTCAAATTCTGACTTCGCTTCTGAGGATATACCCTAAAATTTAAAATAATGCTAATTTACGACACTTTATTCTTAATATTTAGGCAACAATTATGAAGCTTAGTACACAGTATCTAGCATAGGAGTTTTTGTCCGGGCAGGTAAACATTTATTAAAGAACCGACTAACTAAAACCATTCTAATTAGTTACTAACTGTACAAAAAGCAGCGTATGAGTGAAAGGTAGCAAAAAGCAGAAAGCAGAGAGTCGCTTTCGAGCTTCAGAGTGTCAAAGTCTCAAAATTTTCCTTTAACGTGAGAACGCGTTGATAAAAAAAATCATTCACACAGAGAAATAGCCTAACTATGACTCCTCCTCCTCTTCTTCTTCTTCTTCTTCGCCGCCGGCCCACCACCTATTCCAACAAAGCTCCTTCTCCTATTACTCCTTCTGTTAATTCTCTACGTTTCTTTCACAAGATTCTCCTTTATTTTCCACCATATGCCATAATTTTTCATATTCTTCTTTCCCTCTGCTCTTCCAATTTTAAGGTACGCAATAATTATGAATTATGATTATTACTATTTATTATTATTCTTAGATTTCTTATTTTGCTTTTTATGGAATTGATGATTTTACCATCTTGTTTTATTTAGTGATGGAGCTAAAACTATAGGAAGTTTAACGAATCAAGCTATCAAATTCATTTGCCTTTTGACTTTTTTGCTTATTTTTTTTTTTTGAAAAGAATATATATGTAAGTGACCTTAATTCAGCTGTATCCAAAGAGTGAATTTGTAGGGATGGAGCTAAATGAGTAAATCTTTAGTAAATTTAAGGCATCGAGCTATCAAATTCCTTGCCTTTTTGACTTTTTGCTTTATTTATTTATTATAGAAAATATGTAGGCAAACCTTAATTCAGCTGTAGCCAAAGAATAGCGCTTTCAACCTCCTGCAATTTTAGTGAGTTCTTAATACAAAATGAAAACAATATTTGTGCTTACCCATATTGACTTCGTTTTTCTTTAAATAGCCATGCCGGGTCAGCTTGCGCACACCTCCACTAACTCCACGGGTACCGGTACCTACTACCTTCCACCAGCACCACACACCTGTCTACTAAGGCTTGGACAGATGGAAAGAAATAACCTAGTATTTTTTGCCTTCGCTGGGAATATAGCATATTGACTTTTACTGAATCAATGTTGATCATTCTTAAGTTTTATAGAATTTTTATAGTACATTTTGTTAGGGCAGGAATTTTCCATCTGAGCAAAAAATGTTTTGCTTTGATAATAAGTTTAACAAGCTGAAGGAGGAAAACTTTTTTGTGAAAAAGAATTCTTTTCTTTGTTTTACAGGGTATCCATGGTGAAGGCTAACATGTAATTTACTCATCTAGAGGCACTATCAATTGATTAGAATATTTGTCCCGCAAAAAGCAAATTGACATGAGTTGTTGCTTTTTTGGTGCCCGGAAAAAAGGTGATGATCTTGTTCATCATGATACAAGAGATACAGGAGGTTAGTGCGTATTTAAAATAGGGATGGTAGCTGATGGATTTTTTTTTTCTGGTTTTATGAATTTATTTGGTTGTTTGGAGGACTTGTTTGCAAGTTTATGCGCTTGGCATTGACACTCAGAGGGATTGACCCTATTATCTGCTTGCCTAGTCACAAAATTTTACAGGTTAACATGATTTATGTATTTAAAAAAAATCCCCCCTTGCTTGAATGTAAAGGGAAGAAGGTAAAAGTGTGGATAGATTAAGAAAAAAGGACAATGGAATGAGAAACTTACCGATTAAAAAAAGAAAAAAAAAAGACACCGGAATGAGAAACTTAAGAACTACAGCAAGTATCATACCAAAATCAGTAATGAGTAGATTGAGTGAATATGCAAGTTTTCAAGGCCTATGAAAGTCGAATCAATATTGTGGTATGCGTATATATGTCAGATGGGTTGAGGGTGAAGTGATGAGGAAATGATACAAAATGCTCAGAACTGTAACACAAATTATCTTTAATACTTTTTAGATGCATTGCACATTTGGTTCTAGACAATTTTCAACTTAGGCATAAGCGACGCCAATGCAAAAGAATTGTCTGCTGGATTGCTTTGAGTGTCTTCACTAGAGATTGTCTTAAGTAAATCCAAGATGGGCCATCCTGAAGTATGGAAGACACCAAAGGCAATAAAATGGAAGGTTCAATGTAAGGATCGAGAATAGAGTTCTGAATGTACCTGCTAATTGGCTTGCTAAAATATGTTCGATTTGGTTAAGGAGAAGAGCCAATTATCCAAGTGTGTTACAGGTGTCTTATCTGTTAGATAATTGGTCAAGTGTGTTACATTTGTGTTATTTATTATGATAAACAAGTTCATTATATGGAGTAGTGGGAAGATTCACTAGTGATCACATTCTTTAGAGGATGGCAAGTTCCATTTTGTCTGTTTTCTCGGGAAGCCACATAAAAATTCTGATTCTAACTCTCACAGGAAGATTTGATGCCTTATATTGTATTATTGGTCCTAATTAGATGCCTTAAAAAATTTCTTATTACCTCATTTTAAGCACAACAAATAAGATAATTAGCCTCTATTCTGCATTTTCATACACCATACATATCTTTTATTTTTGGCAGGCCGCGCCGTTGCAAGCACAAAGAATTTTTCATTTAGTGAATTAAGAATAGCAACCAACAACTTCCATCAAACTAATAAAATAGGGCGAGGCGGTTTTGGCACAGTATACAAGGTACAGCTCTACTCTGAGAATACATCTCATGTTCTTTCATGCCCGAGTTTTATGCATGGACAACTTATTTTGTGTCTTTTGCATAGTGCTGTTTGTCACATTCTTGGATGTTAAGGTTTATTTTAAGTTACAGAAGCAGACTGATTTCTGAAATTCACAGGAATTCTTCATTCCTAACTTCTTATTCTGTTATTTGATTTTCATGATCATCTCCCTCTTTAAAAATAATTGTGTAATACGGCAATTGTCTTTGCTTCTGAGGTTAAGACTTTAGTAAATACTAACAAATTTCGTTGTATTTAATTACATTGATATAGTTCTTGTTGCTGGTTATTAACTCCTGTGCAATTTGTAGGGAACTCTAAAAAATGGAAAAGAAATCGCTGTGAAGACACTTGCAGCGGAATCAAAGCAGGGTTTGCGGGAGTTTTTGACTGAAATTGAGACCATATCAAATGTCAGACATCCAAATCTAGTTGAGATAATTGGATGTTGTGTTGACGGAAATAACCGGATTTTGGTCTATGAATATTTAGTAAATAGAAGCCTTGACCAAGCACTGTTTGGTAATTGCAGAACTTCTGGTGAAGTAAAAGATTAACTTCAGAGTTATGGAATGGGCTACTGATAATGGCTTTCTCTTTGCAGGTTCCAGGATTAATATTAAGTTGGAATGGGACAAAAGGGCTGCTATTTGCTTGGGTACCGCTCAAGGTCTTGCATATCTACATGAAGAACTAGTGCCACATATAGTGCACAGGGACATAAAAGCTAGTAATATTCTACTTGACAAGGATTATACACCAAAAATTGGAGATTTTGGGCTTGCCAAGCTTTTCCCAGATAATATCACCCATATCAGCACGAAAATAGCAGGAACAACGTATGTCTTCCTCTGAATTTTTAGTCGAACCCCTCTATGTTTTGCATGGCTGAAAGTAGGACCTTATGGCTTCGTTGGGTTTAGGATGTAATCAGTTGTAAAGATATCATGAGATGCTGTGGGTTGCTTTAACTCTAAGTAAATTAAAAAGGAGTGGAAAAACAATGCTGGAAATGAATGCCATGAAGTAAAAAGGTAGAAAAGAAGCTTTTACAGGTGCCATTCATGTAACTAGGGTCTTTTGTCCATCTTTTTTCTTTTATCGATTTTGTGATTGCTACTTGTTTGTGGTGGCTGTTTGTCTTGGGTGAATAGTCAAGTATGTGCTTCTTGAGAACTTTAGTCTATGAGACTATGAAACACTTCTGTAGATATAACCAAATGTGAAAAAAACTAGGTTGCTTAGGCTCGGAAGCAATATGTGCCCCTACTATACCTAAGGATGAATTCACTGAGTGAATGAGCATGAATTAGAGCCATATGAATATGGAGGAGTCATTAAAAGTTTGCTTGAGATTGAGGTATAGTTAGTTTGATTCTTCAGTGCAGATAATTAGTTTGTATCTCATAAAGTAAAAAAGAATGTTGGTAAATAAAACGTGTGCATTAAATACTCAACTACTTTGTGCTTGGCTTTTACTCTTATAACTCATAGTACACATATAGTTCATTATTACTATATGATTAAATGAGAAGTCAATGCATCTTTCTTTTTTCTGTCCTGCAGTCCTAAAGAGAATTCAGTGGAACATTTAAACAGTGTTGTAATATATCCACCTTATTAGATTGTTGAAAATTTTGCTGTTGTCTCATCTCATGAACTTATAAAAGAAAGTGTCTTTATATCCAATTAAAATTTTAGAGGTTGTTATATCAAATAGGGTCATAACATTGGAAAGCAAGAAAGTCATAGTGCTTCCGATGATTAAGCACAAATTTTAAACTTTCTTTCATAAGTCAAATAAAGCCATTCCTTTATTTGTTTTAAAAGTTTGTATATGCTTTCCCTAGAATAAAGTTTGAAAATAGCCTTAATAGGATGTGTTTGACACATTTAACTACTGCTATTCTAAAGAAAGCGATAAGGCATGCAAATAAAAAGTAAGGTTTATATATAGTTGACAAATGCAGAAAAGGATCCCTTAATAAAAATAATAAACTGATTATTTCTTTTCTAGCTCTTTAGAGTCATTTATAAACAATTATATGAATATATAGATTCAAGCATTTTCAATTTCCTGAAGATTTGTTTTTAGATCATAGATCTCCAATATATTTGTTGGAGGCGAGTTTCTGACTTCTAGACCTTTTCGCTCTTCCAAGCAGTGGCTATCTGGCACCCGAATATGTATTAGGCGGACAATTAACGATGAAGGCTGATGTTTACAGTTTTGGGGTCCTAATACTGGAAACAGTTAGTGGCAGGAGCAGCAGCAGTAGTATTTGGCAAGGGGATAAGAAGTCACTTCTCGGATGGGTGGGTCAGATTTTTCTTAGTTCCTTAATCTATTTAAAAGTATGGCATTCATTTCCTGGGTGTAGCATCTAGAATCTGTTGCATGATTCGTCTTGTATTTTCAACTAATAACCATATATTCTGGTTCATGTTAATGAAAATCTCTGAACACCGCAAGGACATTTGGAGATGAATGCACTATATGAAGTCAAATTGAGTAGAGGTCTGGTAAAATAAATAAATAAATAAATAAATAAAAGAACATAAGTGAATCCATCTCTAGTTATTATATGATTAAGCTTTTTCACTTCTCGCAGAGTTATATGAGTATTAATAGTTATAGAATCCAACTGATAAGAAGTTGATAAAAAGAGTTTCTCTGAATGTAAAAAATGATATATTAAAGACAACTGTGTGAGTGAAAGGAAAGCAGCTGAGATTCTGAGACTTCTTTTTCTTTTCTGAGTGTGTCATCAGAAAGGCTACTCGAAGCACGAGCTGATCCAATAAGGTATTCATTAGGTAAAAAAAGCTAGTACCTTATTCTCTATAGGAGTTTGTATTCACTACCAGAAATTCATAGTTATCTGGGGTAAAGAGAACTAAATTTCTAAATGAATGTTAGTATTATCAATATGTCATTGTTCAGAAATTTTGAGTTTTCCCTTTCTAAAATTATGTTGGTTGGGGCAGAAGGAGGAGGGTAAAGTAAGGCCGTGAAAGGGGATTCCTTGCTCAAATATTTTTTCAAAGAAGTCAAATGATGTCTGTTTGCTAAACTTTGGTTTTCTAATCTCCCTTTCATTAGCTAGTTTTAGGATGCAATTGTTGTTTCCAGAGTTACTGACAAGCCAGTTATTCAAATCGAAGATGTAGCAACAGTAAGATAAATTCCAAAATGGATTGATTTATTCAGTTTGGTTAGCTGAATCTCACAAATTTATGGCTATATAGTGTTAGCAACCTACAGGCTCTAAGCTACTTGTAAATGCAATTTTCTCCTTTCCCCTTTTTTCTCCATTCCGAGTGTTGAGTGATCAAAATGATAGAAGTACAATTTATTGTATCAGGCCTGGCAGCTCTATGAAGACAGAAAGCTATTGGAGCTGGTAGATGCAGAATTGGATGATTTCCCCGAAAAAGAAGTCGTCAGGTACATCAAGGTAGCTCTGTTTTGCACCCAAGCAAATGCAAACAGAAGACCGATGATGAGCCAGGTTATTGAGATGCTTTCAAGAAATATCCAGCTAAATGAGAAAGAACTTACACCACCTGGTTTCTTCCAAGATTCTGATGCAAGCATGCGTTCAAAATTGAAGTCGTCTGAATGCAGTACTAGTCAACAAAGTTCTGTACCCTTCACAATCACTCAGGTGATCCCTAGATAATCATCATTGGTGACTGGCACTTGAGCATCATTCTTCCTGGGAGATTGCTTGTGGCTTTGTTTGAGATTTCTAAAATTAAATTTGCAAAATCAGTTTTTTTTTTTTTAATTTCTGGAAAAAGTGTTTCTAAGAGTAAATTAACTTTTTGTTTAAAGGTTTCTTAACTGAGTTTTTAAATTCTTTCAAAAGTTTTTGGAGTTTTTGAAAAAATTGAAATTCTGAGTTTTTTTATTTATCGGACACTTTTTCAAAAAAAAAAACTCAAAAACTGAGTTTGCTAACTCAATTTTTTAGAAAATTTCAAACAAATGCCACCTAACTTTTCAGAAGAATGAAATTACAAAATTAGTGATATAGCTTCACATTGTCAAAGCTCCTTGGCTAAATTCCAGCAACTTATTTTTGCTCCACTGCTGTTTTGTGCCGCTAGTTCTTTTGTTTCCTTTTTTTACCTTTTTGTTTTCTTTCATCCTCTTTTTCCTCCTCTCCTCCCTCTCTCTCTATATATGTACGTGGTTATCGACATTATTGATTCCTAGCGGTTATCAATCTTCTTATACATTCAAAGCTATTTTTTTGATAAATGAAAGTGTGTACTAAAGGTAAGTTATTTCGTCTTTTAACTTCCAAATTTAGTCTTTGTCCTAACAGGAAGCCTATTCATCTAGCAAGCTTTTATTGAAGGGAAATTGCACTTCCTCTCTCTTGTCCTCTTTCATTCATGTTTCAATTCTCGTATTAGGAAACTATATAGTTTTTAGATTATATTATAATTTTGTACTTTATGATATAATATAATAAGCCCGTATATATTCAAACTACTCATTTAAATTATGACACTAATTCTTGAAACCCTAAATTAGAAAAAAAATAAGATTTAAATTCTTTCGTAATCATATATATATATATAAAAGATCAACCTGGATATTCGAAAATACAAATTCAATTCATCAAGACAATGAAATCACATTGTGGTCAACTATTTTTTTTTTTTTTAAACAATGCAGTCACAAATTTATAAAACTCAAATTTGACAATGGTGTATTAAAAAGATAAAAGCATTCCTTCAATTTTATAGAATATAATATTATTCGACTAATCACAACTAAAAGCCAGAAGGTACACAAATGGAGGAAGAAAGCTGAATTTGAAATCGTTTGGCAACTCTATCCAACGGCTGTAAAAAAAAAAAAAACTTATTTTCTGCTTTTGCTTAAAATAAATTGAAAAGTAGAAGAGAAAAGAGAGCAATTATTCAAGCTAACAAGAACAATAGCATAATTCTACAACAGAAGAAAAAGAAAGATAACAGTTGATCGAAAAAGAACTACTACTAACTAACCGAGATATTGGAGAAGCCAGAAGCGTTGTTTGGAATTCCCTTCATAGCTGTTGCTGCTATCCTGCCTGCATCTCTCCGCATTTGCACTCTCTTCACCGCATGTCATAATATAGTTTGCAAGATGGCCATTAATTTCATCCATTTAGTACCAAAAACTGAAAAGTTTCTGACTGTCTTAAAAGGAATATTATGGATATTTATTGAAAGTAATTACTAATAAGCATTGAACATAACGGTTGTCTATCTCTTCCATTTGTGAATAAAAGGTGTGCCTCTTCGTTACCTTACTATTACAACTCTTCAATGTAGTCACAACTATTCATAGTCTTTCTTAGAGAGAAATTTAGAATAAATAAGCAGTTAAGAAAAGAGGAAAAGAAGCAAAGAATGAGCAAAAAAAGTCAAAAAAAAGATAAATAGTATCCTTGGCTCAAGAGAGGTGCCACCTCACTTCCCTATTGCTCTCTTTTATATAGACTACTCCTAAGGTACACGCGTTGCACGTGTACCCATATTACAATCAAAATCTTAGTAAAAATCACATAAATATTAGTAAAAATATCTTGATTTATAGAATTTAAACTAAAGGAAATAGTTAACTTCCTAAAAATATGATTGTTAATTTTTTAAAACTAATTCTATAAGAAAAGAAACGTCACCCCACAAAGTCCTAATATGTCTTATTTGGATTTCGAACATGGGATTTGTATTTAGTTTAAAAACTTAGAAAAAGCACAATATGTTAATTTGTATTAGCATTACTCACGACAATATATAAGTTGGTCTGTAACCTCTAAACTTCTTTATAGAAAACAACTTAAAAGATTAAGTTGAATGTAACAAACATATATTATTCTAAGAAAAATGAACAATAAAGAGGACATCACAATTATATAAGGAACCATGAATATGCTATAGTTTTATCTATTATTCATTATTAAACAATTTAATAATTTTGTATGTATAATGTTTTGGAGAAATAGTACACCATTGATGGGTAATATGATCTACCAATAATACAAAAGCGGAAAAGGGTCAAAACTACTTCTGAATAATAGGCTTAGGGATAAATATATCCTCCGTCCACCTATTGCGCTAAAATTGCCCCCTACGTTTTCTTTTCGGCTCATAACTACTCTTTGGACTAACAACTATTTCCACCAAAAAAATATTTATTTAATAATAACGTGACAACTTCTCATTGGCTGAATATAAAACACATGTTCCCATTAAAAAGACCCATCCGTACCCATTTTCGAACTAACCCACCCCAAACTGCACTAACCCGACATGAAGTGCCTACTAATTTATTATCAAATCAAAAAGAAAACAAAAAATCAGAAAATTAAAATATAGTATCACTATTTGATCAAATACACTTGAGTTCATGCTTTGTTTATGAGTTTACGAATTTCATTGGTACGAGCATTTGAAAATACGGTTCATTGGTGGAATTGAGAAAGGATGATCTTTTGGTGAATTGAAGAGTTTTAGTGCTTAAAACTTTCCTTGATCACTCTACTGATTAGGATCTTTGGTGGGCCAAATTTGTGGCTTGAAATTGTCAAAGTTGTTGTGAGAGTTTTATTTTGAAAGTCGAGATTGTTGCTTGGAACCTGCTGATTGTTATTATTTGAAGCTAAAGTCAAGTTTATCTACTGTCTTGGTTGCTCGAAAATGCAAGGAACAAAGCTGTTCGCCATTTAAGCTAGTCAAAATTTTCAGATCTGAAATTTTAGAGGTTATTTAGTGATTTGTGGATATTTATTTATGTCCAAAATTTGTAGTTCTCTACAGATTTGAACTGATTTTCTTGTGGAATAAGCTAAAATTTTTATTACAGCCATTGACACGACTCTTCTTTCTTTGAAGAGCCCTAATTTGAAGAAAAGACACTTAGAAAAGAAAGAAGAAGAGTCTCCTGGGGCCGGGGTTCCCTTTTATCTATTAGATTTTTGGTTCGGGAAGGGTTATTATGAAAATCGTACATATGGGTAGGTCGTTTTAATGGGGACAAGTGTTTTAAATTCGACGAATGAGAAACTTCCACATCATTATTAAATAAATCTTTTTTTTTTGGAAATGGCCATTAGTCATAAGGGTAGACTTGAGCTGAAAAGAAAACACCGGGGGCAATTTTAGCACAATAGGTGGACGGAGGATATATTTGACAATAAGCCTATAGTTCGAGGGTAGTTTTGACCCTTTTCCGTACAAAAAGATCTGTTCAACCATAAATAATTATTTGTGTTATAATATTCTTGGTTTTGGAGACAAAGACACATTAACTATAATTTTATAAAAAACAAGGATGGTTCCTTTCTTACATTGAATTATATGAACTTGGCACTTTCCCAAAAAAAAATAAATAAAAAATTATATTCAATATAAAAACATAACATTTGTAAAATTTAAAACGTTAGGAGTAATTAAAAAGATAAATAAACCATTCATAAGTTTTTGTTTGATAAATAGCTAAGTTGCCGAGAATTTGGAATTGCAAATAATTGATTCCTTCTTGAGAAGATATTTTTCTCCTTTATTTAACCTAGATTTTAGAAATTAAAGACAATTTGATTCCTTCTTGAAAACTATTTTTCTCATTTATTTATGGTAGGAATTTTACGGTACATTTTTACCTTTTTTATTTTTATTTTATATATTAGAATTTTACGAATGTTTTATTTTTCTTTTAACCAAGTAAATTAAAGCGTATTTCGTAATTCATATTAGACAAAAATTTAATTATACTCAATATATTTATTTTTATTTAAATTAGTAATTGCTAAATACTTTAAAGACAATTTTGTTCCTTCTTAAAAAGATAATTTTCTTTTTTATTTACATTTAGGACACTTTTTTCTAAAAGAATTATTTCAAAGGAATCAAATTAATAATAAAATTTGTTATTGACCCTTGGCTACTTGGGGGGGGGGGGGGGGTGAATTGCACAGTTAGCCACTAATAAGACATGTATTTACTTTTAAACCATTGTTTAAAATATCTTTAGTCTTTAGCCACTGCTTTAATAAACTTTACCCGCCCGGACGAAAATACCTGTCTGCTCATAAAGTTCAGGACCAAGTGTCCTTAACTTATGAGCTTGTTACTGTAAGTTCAGGACTAACTGTCCTTAATTTATGAGCTTGTAAGTCTAAGTTTAGGACTACTTGTCCTTAACTTTTGAACTTGTAACTCTAAATTCAGGACTACATGTCCTTAACTTTTGAACTTGAAACTCGAAGTTCAGGACTACCTGTCCTTAATTTCTGTGCTTGTAACTCTAAGTTAAGGACTGTTTGTCCTTAATTTCTGTGCTTGTAACTCTAAGTTAAGGACCAAGTGTCCTTAATTTTTGAACTTCCAACTCTAAGTTCAGGACCAAGTGTCCTTAAGTTATAAGCTTGCTATTATAAGTTTAGGACTAGCTGTCCTTAATTTATGAGCTTGTAAGTTTAAGTTAAGGACTACCCGTCCTTAGTTTTTGAGCTTGTAACTCTAAGTTTAAGACTACATGTCCTTGACTTTTGAACTTGTAACTCTAAGTTCATGACTACTTGTCCTTAATTTCTGTGCTTGTAACTTTAAATTAAGGACTACCTGTCCTTAATTTCTGTGCTTGTAACTATAAGTTAAGGACCAAATTCTTTCAACAACACATGCATCAACAAGAATGAGAAACCCAATTCAGCATTAAATCGATACTTAAAATTGAAGGCAAAAACCGAATAAAGGTGGCAATCACACGAAACAAGACAAAACTGACCCTCGTTATAAAAATAGCAAGATATCATTTTTCATCTTCGTAACTGTTCAAAGCCATCAAATTCACAAGAATCAAAAAACTCAATTCAGCATTTTTGTCACAAAACAACATATGCATCCACAAAAACATGTCTCTGCATCGAACTTGAGAGAGGAGCGAGGGTTTGGGAAGAAAAGCAATGGAAGAAAGGGTAAAAATATCTTTTCATATTAATTTTAATAGAGTAATGGCTATTTTTACTCAACATTAGAATTGTTGGATAAAAAATAAATACCACCTTAAATAGTGGCTACCCCACGCCATTTTTACTGGCTACTGCTTGGTTTCAGAAACGAACATATTTCAAAGGTAAAAGCAGATACAATTTCTTTCTTACTCATTTTGAAGGAATTATAGTTTAATTCAAATTAGTTTTTTTTTCTAAATTTTGGAGTACGTTTTTTTATGGGCAAAGGGATCTAGAAAAGTCAAAGTTGTTTATTTATAGTAAACTTCAATAGTTCTGTATATATATCAATAGTTCAATAGTCCGTCTTCGCTAAGGGTCTCCGTGCTTTAAATATATATACCTATATATACTAATATCTATGAGCGTGTGTTGCACGTTAATAATGACGTGATGATTTAAATATCATACTATATTATAAGTGGAAAGACCTAACGTGAAAGTTAAAAGACCAAAATAGCCATCAAAAGTTGAAAGATATTTTTACCCTTCAATCTAAAATATTCTTTTTACTATTGTTGTACATATGTGTAAATTTACATATTCGATTATAAGTTATAATTAATAAGATAAAACTCTCTAAATATATATGAAGAATGAATCAGCCAAAAGGAAATAAACTCAAGCATACTGGACTTGCACGCTTCAGCTTCTAACAGTAATTGTAGACTTGAATTTAGTAGAATTTAGTAATAGTTCTCGTGGGAGTTGAAGTGTTTCTAATAAAACATGTATATTTTGCTTGTAACGGATGTGAAGAAAACCAGTAGACATTTGGAATATTTGCACGACTCTAGACTTACTTTTTGGCCCATCTTATGTTTTTGTCCAAATAAGTCTCTAAATACAATTCATCCAATTTAATTTAGCTTATTTTAATTTAAGAGGCTACAAACACTGTAATAAAGAAGAAACATTAATCCCTTCATTCTTTTATCTTTGAACGTACTTTTAAAAGCTCAAAGGTCACTAAGTAACAACATAACTCTTTAATTAGAAACTCAAAAGCCTGTATTTGTCACTAAGTAAAATAACTCATATATATATATATATATATATATATATGAATTATTTTCATATGATGAGCATCTCACCCTTAATGGTTTTCTTGTCTCACATGTTTTCTGTGGTGAATGTATCGGAAAGAATGTTGTGTTGTTGTAAGTAGGACAAACTATTTCGAGAGTAAAGCTGTCACGACCCAATTTCACCTATAGGTTGTGCTGACGCCCAACACTATAGTTAGGCAAGCCAACTAGTAATTTTAACCCATATTCAATTCTTTGAAAATTAACCGAGTAATTAAACTCTTCTTACTTGCAAGAATTTAATAAATTAAAATAACCACGAACAGAATTTAAATCCAACCATTCTATCAATGTGTGTGCCAAGACCTGATGTCACAAGTGTATGAGCATATAGTAGATTATACAAAAATTATAAAGACTGTCTGAAATGAAATAGATAGAATAAAACTCCCAAAAGAGGCACTAGTTGCTGCAGAACGACTCAGAAAGCAGCTCACCACTAAGTCTCTGGATAACGCGGGTGCGCACCGATAGGTCCAACAATAGCACCTGTTTTAGGTCCTGCACAAAAAGTGCATCAAGTGTAGCATGAGTACGTAAACAATGTGTACCCAGTAAGTATTAAGCCTAATCTCGAAGAGGTAGAGACGAGATGACCGACTTTGACATTCACTAAGGGTCAATAATAATAGTTGAAATAAAACTAGAATATCTAAATCAACATGATTCACATAGTTAACAATAATTTTATTTAACCAGTAAAAGTAATTAAATTCTTTCAAATGCGCCAATTTTTAATTTATTAATTAAATTCATAACTGCAATAAATAGCAAAATATCGAGTAATTATTATTATTAGGCACGATTTCTGTCGAGATCGTACGACCCGATCCAGAGTGTCGTGTACATTGCCGAGAAACGTGCGACGCGATCCATAGATGCATCTATCCTGCCGAGGCGTTCGGCCCGCTCCACAAGAAAGGAGGACATTTTCTTATGTACCTCCGGAAGGAGAGTATATTTATTATAAGATAAACTCGAGAGGATGAACAATTCTTTTAACAATTAATTAATTTAAACAGAAAATTAAGCATATGAGATATTTAATCTTTTAATATTTTCCCCTAACAATTTATAATATATATATCAAATAATTTTAATTAAACAAAGAATATAATTTACACAAGTAATTTATGATTTGAGTCCTAAACTACCCGAACTTTTAGCATAAATAGTAGCTACGCACGGACTCTCGTCACCTCGTGCGTACGTAGCCCCCACAATTAGAAACAATTATTAATTTAATCACCTATGAGGTAATTTTCCCCACACAAGATTAGACAAGAGACTTACCTCAAGTTGCTCCGATTTAATCTAATAGTAGGCCTTTTTCTCGATTATCCAACTATGAATGGCTCGAATCTAGCCAAAATAATTCGATACAATCACTAAAAATTATATGAATCAATTTCATAAGAAAATACTACATTTTTCAATAAAATCCGAAATTAACTCAAAAATCGTCCGTGGGGCCCACGTCTCGGATTCCGGCGAAAGTTATGAAATATGAACACTCACTCAACCACGAGTCTATCAATACCAAAATTACTAAATTCCGATAACAATTCGGCCCTCAAATCGTCAAATCTATCCAAGAGGGTTTTCAAACTTTTCCAACTTAATTCACCAATTAAATGATAAAAACAGTGATGGATTCGGGTAATTTAACCAATATTGAGTTAACAATACTTACCCCGTTATTTTCTCTGAAAATCTCCCAAAAATCGCCTCAATCCGAGCTCCAAATCGATAAAAATGGAAAATGGGAAGTCCCATTTTCAGAACTTAAACTCTCTGCCCAGTGATTTCTTCTACGCGATCGCGTAGCACAATTTGTTTACCGCCCAGAAAATAACCCTACGCGATCGCAAACAATGCCATGCGATCGCGATGCACAAGGTTCCAACTCTACACGATCACATCCCTTTTCACGCGATCGCATAGAGCAAACACGTGGCCCAACTTCCTCTCCACTTTCCCCTACGCGATCGCAAACAATGCCACGCGATCGCGATGCAAAGACTGGCCCAATCTACGCGATCGCGGACTTGCCCGCGCGATCGCATAGAACAAATTTCTAGCTGCCCAATTAAGTCTACGTGATCATAACCCAATTCACGCGATCGCATAGAACAAATTCACCTCTGCCCAAATTACCCTACGCGATCGCAAACGGACATACGCGATCGCGTATAAGGAAAGCAGAAAAAATTCCAGCAGCTATCAGCAATCTCCCAAAAACCAAAAATGATCCGTTAGCCGTCCGAAACTCACCCGAGCCCCTCGGGACCTCAATCAATTATACCAACAAGTCCTAAAATATCATACGAACTTAGTCAGAACCTCAAATCACATCAAACAATGCTAAAATCACGAATCATACTCCAATTCAAGCTTAATGAAACTTAACATTTTCAACTTCCACATTCGGTACCAAAACCTATCAAATCGAGTCCGATTGATCTCAAATTTTGCACACAAGTCATAAATAACATAACAGAGCTATAAAAATTTTCGAAACTAGATTTCGACCCTGATATCAAAAAGTCAACTCCCCGGTCAACTTCCAAACTTAAATTCTTGTTTTAACCATTTCAAGCCTAATTTAACTACGGACTTCCAAATAAAATTTCGAACACGCTTCTAAGTCCAAAATTACCATACCGAGTTATTGAAACCGTCAAATTCCGATTCCGGGTCGTTTTCTCAAAATATTGACCGAAGTCAAACTTAGCATTTTAAGGCCAACTTAAGGAACTAAGTGTTTCGATTTCAACCTGAACACTTTCAAATCCCGAACCAAGCATCCCAGCAAGTCATAAATTAATAAAAGCGCATACAAGGAGTTTTATTTAGGGGAACGGGGTTCTAAAAGTCAAAATGATCGGTTGGGTCATTACATTCTCCACCTCTTAAATAAACGTTCGTTCTCGAACGGGTTTAGAATTGTACTTGGAGTGCTGAATAAGTGTGGATATCTGCTCCGTATATTTTTCTCGGTCTCCCAAGTTGCTTCCTCGACTGGTTGGCCCCTCCACTGGACTTTTACTGCAGAAATCCTCTTGGACATCAACTGGCGAACCTGTTTATCAACAATGGTAACTGGTTCTTCTTCATAGCCCAAACTATTATCTAGTTGAACTGTGCTGAAATCTAACACATGTGATAGGTCGGCATGATACTTCCGGAGCATAGATACATGGAAAACTGGATGAATTTCTGATAGGCTGGGAGGCAATGCAAGCTCATAAGCAACCTCCCCAACTCGTCTCAACACCTCTAATGGGCCTATAAACCTTTTGCTCAACTTGCCCTTCTTCCCAAATCTCATGATTCTCTTCATCGACGAAACCTTCAAGAGAACTTTTTCACCCATTGTAAATGATAAATCACACACTTTCTGATCTGTGTAACTCTTATGTCTGGACTGTGCTGTACGAAGTCGCTCCTGAATCAACTTTACCTTTTTCAAGGCATCTTTCACCAAATCAGTACCATATAACTTAGACTCACCGGGCTCAAACCATCCGATGGGAGAACGACATCGCCGACCATATAAAGCCTCAAATGGAGCCATCTCGATGCTGTATTGGTAACTTTTATTATAAGTAAACTCGGCCAAAGGCAAGAAACAATCCCACTGACCTCCAAAGTCAATCACACATGCCCTGAGTGTTGATACCCAATTTTTCCTCATATTTTTAAAATATATATAGTTTCAAAAATAGTATATTTGAATCATCATTTAGTTTATAAACCTATACAAGCATTTTTTCATAATTTTCCATAATTTTAAAAGCTTTAAATTAATTTCTTTTTGCATTTTATTGTATAAATATCCAATAATTATCCTTAAAATTATTTTTATGATGATTTAATCATCCAAACTTATTGTTTACACCAACATGTATGTTTTATAATATTTTACTCCATTTTGTTTTATAATTACATTTGCATTTTTAAGCTAATTGCACATTTTTGCAATAATAGCCTATATTCATTTATAATTACATTATTTCTGCCAAAATAATTTTTTATATTTTATAATGCCAAATTATTATTTTTAATTATTTTAGTGCACAAATAAATATTTTTGTTATTTATTAATTACTTTTATAAATTATGTTTTGATAAATATTGGGTAATTAAAACTAGCCCCAATTTATAAATAATTTCGGACCAAATAAATGGCCCAAAAACCCCAATACCCTAGCCCAATAACCCCAACCCAAACCAACAACCCCTTAACCCAAAAACCCGGTCGGTACCCGTTAATTGACCCGCCCCACTCATATTTTTTTAATCCTGGCTGTTGATCTCTCAAGATCAACGACCCTTGTTATTTCTCTCCCTTTTATTACCCTCCCAGAAACCCTAACCCATAATCCCATAACCCGCCTCCCTCATATTCTCTCAACCTCCCCTCCCTCTCTGAAGAACCCTAAACCGGCCGCCCTTAAAATCGTCTCCTAATCCCACTGAATATGGGATATGATTATCACTTCTTGCCATATTTGACCCCTTTTTGGTACTGGCTGTTCTCCTATAGTGCTTGCCTAAACATGGCAAGCAGATCTCTTCAAAATCGAACCAAAATTAGTTCAAACCCCTGATTTTGAGTATTATTCTGTCTATATTCGTCCTATGCTACTGTGAGTCCGATTATTTGTTTATATTCTGTTGATTTTCACTTTCCCTAAAAATTAGGGTTTACAGATCCCTTAAATTGATTTTTGACTGATTTGCATGTTTATTTACCTTATTTATTGCTTAAATCACTCTGTCTCCCTTGTTTGATGTTTGATTTTACTACTATATAAACCCCTCCCCCATTCCCTTCTAAAGAGGACTTCAATCGCTATAATCACTACTGAAAAATTAGGGCTTTACTCTGTGTTCATTCATTCTCTTGTTTTTGGCTCTTGGCCGGCTGAAAGCCAAGGCCACCGGATTTCCTACTTTTCTGACCTTTCTTGGGTTTGAGCACTGCCCTGGGTTCTTTGAAACCCTTGGGAACTTGACGCATATGAGGTTCTGGGTCATATTGCTGTTCTTTTCTTATTTGTTGAGCAATAACTGGTTAGTTTCTCAACCTTCGCAATGTTTATTCCATTATGTTCTAATTAACATATCTATGTTTTTTGAAATTGCATGACTTGATATAATCCCTTGACTCTTTTCATGTATGATTCTGCATATAGCATGAACTTCTCTAACATTGTCTCACGCCTAAACTGTTGGTTCTAAAAATATCTTTGTATCTAACTTAGGTAATTTGGACAGTTTGAAGCATGTTTAGCTTAATGTGTTGATAATCTGAGGGTTTGCATTGGCTGTGTGACCTAATCCTGTTTCCTGCATGATTCTGAATTTCTTAGTGATTAATTTATGTTATTAGTATGCCCTAATCTGTTAAAGCCTTCACTCTAGTTGTAATTTGCTCCTATGACTATGTTTGTCACTCAGTATGTTCTCACTTTGCTCAATTCTGTACCCCTAGAAATTAAGTGGAACCTCTCAGACTAGTTTTGCCTAAATTATGATTCTGCTTGCCTCATTAGTATAAGTTGTACTGTTTAAGCTCTAGTGTTTAGCATAACTTGATCCTTAGGTTTGAACTTGTTGATTTAATGATAACTGTTTGTCTTGCTGGCCCAATGTCTCTTTGCTCATTAACTTTGTAATCCCGAAAGTTTAAGACTCCTTGCCTCTTACAAATATACCCTGCCCCAATGTGTTATGCGACAACTTGTAGCATCAACTAGTTTCTTGAACTCATGCACCCTCTGTGTTGATATGTTCATTATGTGATCACTTTGTAGTGTTTGACTCCAAAAAATGTAAATGCACTTTTCTAAACTTTGCTACTTTGCTACTATTTTCATTGGTTGTTTCCCTGTTTTGAGTGTCTAATTCTTGGCCGGCTGAAAGCCAAGGCCTCCTAAAACCTCTCTATTAACCTCCCTAGTGTGAGCACTACACAGGGTCCACTTTGAGACCCTTGTGAACTTTGACACACTAGGGGCTAAGGTTCCTGGCCACTTTCTTCTTGACTGCTCAATTCTGTCCCTCTCTATGCCTATTGCATAAGCTAATTGGTTTGTGTAAATGACTGTTTTCTGAATCTTTTGATCAACTATGGTTGTTGGGTATCATCCAAGTTCTCTTGTGGTTTTTGGGCTGTGTTGAAACGTGTATGGATACAGAATTTAAAGGCCTGGCCAGGCTGGGTGTACTTTGGGCATGTCTTAGGCCCACTATAGTGATTTTGTAACTTTATAATTTGATTCATTCATTGGGCCTGTAATACTGCTGTTATAACAATTGGGGTGTTAGTAAAATTGAAAAAATGGGTTTATTCTAATATCTGCATGAACGAGTAGAAATCCTGCCAATAGGTGTTTAATTTACTCAACATGTTGTGCTCCTATATGTTGTTAGATAACCTGCCTATAGGACCTGAGTGACTAATTCGTTTAACATATTTTGCTCCTATGTGTTTTATTAGATACCATGCCTATAGGAAATAAAATGTCAGTGACCAATCTTTCAATTTACATAACTGCAGCATATTCATTAGATACTATGACTATAGGGCTATGCTAGCTTATGTTCTACAAAATCTGCATTTAGAAATCATGCCTATAGGGTTTTAATTGGTTTATTCGCTGTTATACTGCCCACCTAGGAGACATGCCTATAGGAGCTAAGTATAAAAAAATCAATTTCACTCGTTAATCGTTAGAAATTCTGCCTATAGGGTAATACCACTCGCTTTTAAGTGTTAATATTGAACTTTCGACACTGTTTCGTTGCCACTACTAGAAAGCAAGACTATAGGAATGAAAGGATAAATAACTAGTTTCAATTTCCAATTCCAAGAAATCCTGCCTATAGGATCCTACTGCTCGCCTAAAAGCGTGTTGACAAAAAAAACGCTGGCAATTTTGAATTACCAATTGTCTCACTGCTTTACTACGCAAACAATTTAGAAAGCATGCATATAGGATTTGTAATACTCGCGATATGCAAAGTGACACTGCCTGTACGTTTAAAATCCAGAATCACCTAGCATCCATGACTATAGGATTTAAGACTCTATTAATTCTGAAATTGTCACCCGCCTAATTTGTTTGCGTGCATTTGTTGTCTAAGTGTGGAGGCTAACTTGAGCCCTTAATTTCTTTACATGAAGTCCAACTTGTTTTATATGTCGCCTAGTTTTTTTATTTCTGAGCAGCCTAAGCTAAGTCTAGAAACCATCCAAAATAGAGGTCCAAATGCCTCATGGTCCATAGGCATGGGACGGGTAGTGCACGCATAGGGCATAGTTTAGAATCAACTAGTGCGATTTAGGCAAAAACTTAAAGATAGTAATCGGGTAGCAGGAGATGATAGTCTGTGCCCGCTGAATAATACGAGTAACACCCCACCTCGAGGGAGTTACGAAGTATTATTTATGTTGCACGGGGTGATCCTTTAGGCTAAAAAACTTAGGACCCCCCATCTTTGTCTTTAAACCAATTATCTGTGTTTACTTAAGGACTTTCTAATAATGATTTTTTCAAACTTCTTGTTTTTCTCTCTGACTATTTGACAAATTCATATAATTCAAGTTCGACCGGGACCCACAGTTGTGGGCCTCGAAGAGTGCCTAACACCTTCTCTTTGAGGTAATTTGAGCCCTTACATGATCTTTGGTGACACAAACTGGTTAAACAACAGTTATTTGCAAATAGGTGCCCTAACGCACCTCAAACCCATTAGGTGACGACTCTCTCTTTTAACACCTTCCTTTAAAAGAGTTGTCACGTGTCGAAACCCGATTTCGCGAGAAAGTGGGGCGCGATAGCATGTCGACTCTGCTGGGGATATTCTTTTAGGATCTTACTATAGCGAACTTGGTCTATATGAATTAGTCTTCTCTGATAAGCGTGTCTTTGTTATTTTCCTGTTACATGAATATCCCGCTCCCGCTTCCCTTTTATTGCTACATGCACATCCTTTTCCCTATTTTTCCTTTATGTGAATTCATATTAATATGCAAATCTTTGCCTAATTTGGTTACAATATGCATTTTCCCTTTATTTTCCAGTTATGTTCACTTGCTCCGAATCATTTTTTTTAAATTTTGCTATATCATGTCTTTCCCCATCCCTACCCTTTTGTTTGCTTTATTGCAATTCTTTCACATTGCGTGAACTAACTTCTTCCTTGTTTTCCTTTCTTTTTATGTCTTTACACTCTATTTAATACTGCGTTTATTGTCTTCATCATGCAAAATATTTGACAACGTGTTGTTTTATCTTTTCATAAAGTATGCTCCACATCATATTCCACTCGTGCATAATTAATACCATAGCGGCGCTTGATGAGTGTCCGCGCTCTTCCTAAATCACCCTTTTAATTTTGGAAAGGCTTATTTGCGGTAAAACTAGTCGATCAGCGGTGCAATCGACGGTTCCGTACCTTCCCCTCTCAAGTTGTACACTTGAGGGTACCAGTCTAGACTCTTCTAGAAACCCCCATTCTAATATTAACTGTGCATGCATCATGTCTAAACCTAGTATGGGTTAGAACTCTGTCCGCATAATAACTCTCTAAGGCAAGCCTTGTCCAAAGCCCGCCGGGATTTCCTTAAATCCCAGTGGGTACAATCATGATATGTGCATTATTTGGAGAAAACGTGCCGATATGCTAATCATTAATGTGTAAATAGTCGAATCCGGAGGGGGAAGGGTTAACTTTATTTGTTTTGCAGAAATGAGGCACGAAGTCCCCAGGTTCGACATGGTTCAAAGTATCCCACCTTTGTTGCTAGATTGGTGGGAAAATCTCTCGCCAAATGACAAAAATAATGTGAAAAGAGTTCTCGGGAATTTACCTTCTTTGTTAGATATTCAGCCGAACAATGTGTTAATTGAGGCTGCCACCATGTTGTGGGACGAGAAGAGGGTCGTCTTCCATTTTGGTGATATAGAAATGACTCCCATTCTAGAGGAAATATAAGGCTTCATTGGGCTACCATGGGATAGCCCTGGCTTGTTGGTACCGGAAAACCGTACTTTTTGAGGTTTCCTAAAAATGATGGGTTTCAGGAAAAATGATGAGTTAGTCTGTCTGAAGAAATCTTACATACCATTCAACTTCCTTTACGAGCGTTATGGTCACAATAAGTCATATCGTCTTTACCATGATGAATTTGCCATCTCTTCTTTGGGTTGGACTCACCGCCGGGTTTTTGTATTCATTGTCTAATTTTTGGGGATGCTGATATTCCCGATACAAGGAGAAAGGATCCACACTTGCCTAGATATGGTCACTAAGAACCTAATGGAAGGAATTGAGGGGCAAACTTACACTATTGTCCCAATGATCGTGGCTGAGATGTACCGAGCCTTAGACCGTTGCAAAAAAGGATATAGGCATTTCGAGGGTTGCAATCTGTTGCTACAAATATGGTTGTTGGAACACCTTCAGAGAGGACAATACCGTCAAGAATTTTCACGATGACCATGGAATGACCCCACCATCCGAAGAGAATGACTTTTATCCCAGACAAATTTGCACAACCGGGAAACGCTGTGAGCTGGGTACATTTCTTTAGCAATTTGACTGATGACAAGGTACATTGGATGTTTGAGTGGTTCCCTAGCAGTGAATTCATCATCAGGTCAAAAGATGTTCCTCATCTAGTGCTAATCGGATTAAGGGGAATCTATCCTTATGCTCATATCAGAGTCATGAGACAAGCTGGGAGAAAACAAGTTATACCACGAGTTTCCAAAATGGTTCATTACAAAGCAGATTTCCAAGGGAATGTCATTCTATTCAAGTTCGAGGCACAACACATATGACATCAAAATATTATCGTGGAGAAAGATACCATCGAGCCAGACAGGTATCATGCCAGCCATGTGTACTTCTACCCATCATGGTTGGTCGATGACAAAGCAGGAGAGGTCAAGCCAGGGGTTGATTTGAGAAATAGGGTCATAGACGATGCAGCTGAAGCACAAGTCAAATACATGAGGTTGCGCAAAAGGGTCTTTGAATCTGAGGCCAGGAATTTGGAACAACATAAAGTGGACATGGAAGCAATCAATGAATGGAGTGGAATCACTACTAAATCAACAGAAAGGTTGGAGTATTCGGAGTAGGGTTTGATAGAAATTGAGGGAAAGATGAGGAAAAAGGTCTCGGATTGTTAGAACATAGAGGGCAATGAAGGAGGACATCTAGCAAGGGCATATCTGCTGTTGGACATGCGCGACCTGGGGAATCTGATTGACGGGGTTAAGAAGGCCAAGCTTGGAGAAGGCCCCTCTAGGACCGAGTATATTAAGAATGATATTTTCTAGATTCATTTTAGAATTTGATTGTAATAAGGCAAATGCCACTAGTGACTCTTTATAATTATTGTCGTTTTAGTAGAGATTTGGTCCATTTATCATATTAATGAAATGACGCAGTTATCGGCATTGAGTTTTCTCCAAAGCTATATGTCGCTAGGCCTACCTCGGGCACGATGAGGTCCCCAAATTAGGACACGAATGTATAATTCTGCAATACGTGTTTAAATATCGTAAATATCCTTTTAATACTCCTTACTGACTTGTTTATCTTTTGTTTTTCTTCTTTTCTTTGTTTATTCCCATCCCCTAAGGTTGGTTCATGCATACTGGCATCATCAGCATATCATACCAGATCTAGAAGTCCTCCAAGTGATCCTAAGAACAAAGGAAAAACTAAGATGGACGATATGAGTGGTATCAGGAAAGACAACGCTACGCACGCCGAGAATGTTGAAACTTCGGATGGTCGGAGTACTCCGGCAGAATGACTTGGTTTTATGGTTAGAATAGAAGATATTGGAGTTACAAGCGAACTTGAGCAGGTCCGTAACTTGGCAAACCTTTCCCTTACCCTGAATGTTCCCGATATCAACCAAGAAAACGCCAAAACCCAGCACCTCCTCAAAATGCACCACAACCTACCCCTGATCCCCAAAACTCAACCAATGATCACCATTACACCCAAATCCTTGGAGTCCACCAAAGTAACCCCATATACATGCCACACTTCACAATAAACCCTGTATACACCGGAATCCGTCGAGAAGGACCTGCTCATCAAGAACATAGTGGAAGAACTTAAGAAGCTTACAAGTCGAGTCCAAGGTGTTAAAGGTGGTAAATGAATCGAAGGTTTAAACTATGAGGATTTGTGTATTCACCCAAACGTAGAACTGCCAGAGGGTTACAAACCTCCTAAGTTCGAAATATTCGATGGGACAGGTGATCCAAAGGTACATCTGAGGACGTATTGCGACAAGCTTGTAGGGGTTGGTAAAGATGAAAGAATCCGTATGAAGCTGTTCATGAGGAGCCTCACTGGAGATGCCCTATACTGGTATATTAGTCAAAATCCAAAGAAATGGGTTAATTGGGTAGGCATGGCGTCAGATTTTATGGATCGGTTCAGATTCAATATAGAGAATGCACCTGACGTCTTCTATATCTAGAATCTTAAGAAGAAGCCAACAGAAACTTTCCGCGGGTATGCTACTCAGTGGAGATCAGAAGTTGCAAAAGTAAGGTCGGCACTGGAAGAAGAGCAAATTAACAAGTTCTTTGTCCGAGCTCAGGATCCGCAGTATTACGAGAGGTTGATTGTTATTGAAAACCATAAGTTTTCCGACATCATCAAATTGGGAGAAAGAATAGAAGAATGAATTAAAAGCGGAATGGTAACCAATTTTGAGGCACTCCAGGCTATGAACAAAGCCTTGCAGTCGGGCAGTATATCTAAAAAGAAGGAAGTAGGGGCAGTGATGGTAGCCCAAGGTCCGAAGTCTCCTCTCACATACCAAACACCTCCACCCACATATCAGCCTTCACCTCCTAGATATCAACAACCCGCTACCGCCTACCACACTTACAACACTCAGCCAACATATTTCCACTCACCACCAGCCCGCCAAAACTACCAAAACCCAAGCCAAATTTTGACCGTAGGCCGCCCAGAAAATACACTCCTATTGCCGAACCTATTGACCAGTTGTATGAGAGATTGAAAGCTGTCGGTTATGTCACTCCCATTCCTGATGTCTCCATGGAAAATTCCTCTGAATGGGTCAATCCGAACAAGACATGTGCCTACCATTCGGGCATGAAGGTTCACACTATTGATGAATGCCGCACTCTAAAGGATAAGATCCAGACGCTGATTGATACCAAAGTTATACAGGCAAAGGAGACTGCACCTAATGTTCGCAACAATCCCCCCCGGATCACAGGGGCAAGGGGGTAAATATGATAGAAAATGATAAAGAATGGGATCCGGAAGAGTCAATTGGGCTCATTAGAGAAAGGGATGATCCCAAAATGCCTCCAGTTACTCTCACACCTATTGTGGTACAAATACAGTCACCGATTGAAGTTGAGGTAGCAGCACCGACCCCGTTCGAGGTTGAAGTAACAACGCCCCCAGCCATGCCAACTCCGTTCGAAGTAAAAGTGACCATACCATTCACCATAACAGTAGCACCCACACCATCCTTTAATTCCAATGTTGTGCCCTGGGACTATACTACAGAAGCGAGAAGGAAAGGAAAGGGGAAAATGGAAGAAACTAGTGCAACACAAGGTATGACCAGAACTGGTAGGATTTACACGCCCGAGCATTTGGGGGGAACAAGTAAAGAAGCCGCTTCCAGGAAGCCTATTATTGAAACCGGCCCAAATGATCTTTGGAGAAAGGTGCAAGCAAGGGAGTATTCTGTGGTCGATCATTTGAACAAAACCCCTGCACAAATATGCATTCTATCACTACTGCATAATTTCGAGGCACACAGGAACGCGTTGATGAAAGTGTTGAATGAGGCTTATGTACCCAACAACATTACCAGTGGAGAGATGGCCAACATGGTAGGATAAGTATTGGAAAGCCATAAGATCACTTTCCACGAAGATGAATTGCCACCAGAAGGGTTGAGCCATAATAGGGCATTGCATATCACAATACAATGCGAAGACAAATTCATTACCAGGGTCATGATAGATGGGGGTTCAAGTCTCAACATCTGCCCGTTCACTACTTTGAAGAGTTTAGGTAAAGGTTTGCATGAGATACAAGCAGGAACTACGAACGTAAAAACGTTCGATGGGTCTCAAAGGGACACAATCGGAGAAACCAACCTCTGCTTACAAATGGGTCCAACTTAGTTTGATGTTGAATTCCAAGTGCTTGACATATCCGCCTCATACAATCTGCTATTGGGATGACCTTGGATACACACGGGGATGTAGCGTCTACTCTACATCAGGCTGTTAATCTCGAATGGAATCATCAGGAGGTGATCATTCATGGAGACGGGAGTAACCCTATTGACACCAACCAGATTGTCCCGGTTGTGGAGAATATGAGGAAGTTAGGGGGAGAGACTTACCATTGCATTGAGCATGTTAACGCGATCGAGAAGGACAAATGGTAGAGTAGCAAAATAGAAAGAATATTGGCATGGACAGGGTATGAACCCGGCAAGGGTCTCGGCAAGAATCTCCAAGGTATCACCAAATTAATACAGTTAAAATGTCACAACACGACCTTTGGACCGGGATATCAATACACCTGGCACGAGTATTAGAATTGGTCACCACTATGGCGTGGTCCTTATTACCCTCTCGAGCAACCGATACCATATTTGAGCCAATCCTTCCATCAGGCTGATATGATGTGGGGATCCGAAGAAGATGAAGCGCTAGCTAGTTTAAGGAATCTATTCTTGGAAGATGAAGACATGGACTGCAGTGTAATAGTTGAGGAGGAGGAGGAAGAAGGCCTCGTCATCCAGAAAGTGGAGAAGGGAGCTGTTCTCAGGAACTGGACTGCCACACCATCAAGGGCCTGCCGAGTTCCGGGGTAGCCTGGCTGCTAGTGTCATTTATTTTGAAAACAATTCTTATGAGCATTTTAAAAACATTTTCAGTATTTTGTTTTGAAACATTTGTTTGAATCATTAAAAATCGCTTTTGTTTGATATCTTGATAATTATCAATGATTTGCTATTTTATTATTTATTACCATTCTCTATATTTTTCTCTCTACAATATTACTATTGCTTATCGTGATAAACCAACAACTGTGACATATAATGAGACAACGCAACATAAGGATAGTGACTCGAAAGAAATAGAAGAAGAGGATATAATACCTGAGGAAATTGTTAGAGAAGTTGAAACTTTTGAGAACAAGCCTAAGTCCAACCTGGACGAAACTAGATAGTCAACTTTGGAGATTCTGAAACAGTCAAAGAAACTCGCATAAGAACTCACCTGTCACCATCAGAGAAAGAAGAATACACCCATTTTCTGAAAGAATATGAAGACATTTTCGCATGGTCTTATGATGATATGACTGGTTTGAGCACGTCCATAATGGCTCATAAACTACCTACCAACCTAATGTGTCCGCCAGTAAAGCAGAAACTCAAAAAGTTCAATCCAGCTATGAGTCTAAAAATCAAAGAAAAAGTCACAAAGTAGATCAAAGCTAATGTTCTCAGAGTGGTTGAATATCCAACTTGGTTGGCTAACATCGTGCCAATTCCGAAGAAGGATGGGAAAGTCAAGAGTATGCGTCGATTATCGAGACCTAAACAAATCAAGTCCCAAAGATGATTTCTCATTACCCAACATACACATACTGATCGATAACTGCGCCAAGCATGAACTCCAATCCTTTGTGGATTGTTTCACGGGATATCATCAGATCTGGATGGTTGAAGAGGATGCCGAAAAGATAGCTTTTATTACACCGTGTGGGGGGGGGTGTACTACTATAAAATGATGCCGTTTAGTCTGAAGAATGCTGGGGCCACTTATATGAGGGCCATGACAACTATTTTTCACGACATGATACACAAGGAGATAGAGGTATATGTGGATGACGTCATCATCAAATCCAAGAAGAGTACAGATCACATAGCAGACTTAAGGAAATTCTTTGGTCGGCTTCAGAGGTACAATTTGAAATTGAATCCCGCAAAATGTGCCTTCGGGGTCCCCACAGGAAAGTTATTAGGATTCATCGTCAGCCGCCGAGGAATTGAGCTAGACCCATCAAAGGTCAAGGATATCCAGGATTTGCCACCTCCGAAGAACAAGAAAGACGTGATGAGTTTCTTGGGACGTCTTAATTACATCACCCGCTTCATATCACAATCATCTGTGATCTATGAGCCGATCTTCAAAATGTTAAAGAAGGATGCCGCAACCAGTTGGACTAAAGATTGCCAGAAAGCTTTTCACAGAATCAAAGAATATTTGTCCACACCGCCTGTCCTGGTCCCGCCAGAACCCGGTAGACCACTGCTACTCTATCTCTCCGTATTAGATGGGGCTTTCGGTTGTGTCTTGGGACAACACGACGAGACGGGAAGGAAAGAACAAGCCATATACTACCTGAGTAAGAAGTTCACACCCTACGAAGCACGGTATTCTTTGCTGAAATATACCTGCTGTGCTTTGACCTGGATAGCCCAGAAACTGAGGCACTACTTCTATGCCTATACCACATATCTCATATCAAGGATGTATTCTATGAAGTACATCTTCCAGAAACCCATGCCTATAGGGAAGCTGGCAAAATGGCAGATATTGTTGAGTGAATTCGACATCGTCTATGTGACTCAGAAAGCGGTTAAGGGACAAGCATTAGCGGATTATCTTGCGAAAAATCCTGTAGGAGGAGAATACGAACTACTAAAAATGTATTTTCCTGATGAAGAAGTATCATTCGTAGGAGAAGATATCGCCGAAGCCTACGACGGATAGAGAATATTTTTCGATGGAGCCGCAAACTTCAAAGGAGTGGGTATTGGATCCATTTTGGTGTCAGAAATAGGTCAACATTATTCAGTATCCGTAAAACTCAGATTTCCGTGCACCAATAGTATGGCAGAATATGAGGCTTGCATATTAGGGCTCAATTTGGCCGTTGACATGAATATCCAGGAATTGCTGGTAATTGGTGATTCATATCTTCTGGTACATCACGTGCAAGGAGAGTGGGCTACAAAGAATACCAAGATATTACCATATCTATATCACGTGTAAGAGATGATGAAGATGTTCACGAAGATAGAGTTTAGACATGTCCTGAGAATCCAGAATGAGTTCGCAGACGCATTGGCCATTTTGTCCTCCACGATACAGCATCCGGACAAGAATTTCATCGAACCCATTCCGGTAAGGATTCATAATTAGCCAGCTTACTGTGCTCATGTTGAAGAAGAAGCAGATGGGAATCCATGGTTCCATGATATCAAGGAGTACTTGGCGAAAGGAGAGTACCCGGAGTATGCAAATCATACTAAAAAATGCATGCTCCGAAGATTGTCCAACCATTTCTTCCAAAGTGGAGGAATTCTGTACAGAAGGACTCCAGACCTAGGTTTATTACGGTGTGTTGATGCCAAGGAAGCTTCCAAACTGCTCGAAGAGATACACTCTAGAACTTGCAGACCACACATGAATGGTTTCGTTTTAGCCAAGAAGATACCGAGGGCAGGTTATTTTTGGATGACTATGGAAACAGACTGCATCAGGTATGTCCAAAAATGTCATCAGTGCCAAGTACACGCAGATATGATACGGGTGATGCCAAATGAACTCAATGCAACGAGTGCACCTTGGCCTTTTGCCGTTTGGGGAATGAACGTCATTGGACCAATCGAGCATGTCGCTTCAAACGGGCACATGTTCATTTTAGTGGCCATAGACTACTTCACAAAATGGGTCGAAGCTGCATCCTACAAAGCTGTAACCAAGAAAGTCTTCACAGATTTTGTCAGAGATCGTATTGTTTGTCGATTCGGGGTTCCAGAGTCCATCATCACCGACAACGCCGCCAATCTCAACAGTGACCTAATGAAAGTTATGTGCGAGACCTTCAAAATCAAGCATAAGAATTCCACAGCATACATGCCTCAAATGAATGGAGCTGTGAAGGCCGCAAACAAGAATATCAAGAAAATACTGAGGAAGATGGTAGACAACCACAAGCAATTGCATGAGAATTTACCATTTGCCTTTTTGGGGTACCGTACCACAGTCCGCACATCAACCGGGGCAACTCCCTATTTGCTGGTCTACGGTACCGAATCTGCCATTCCTACCGAGGTTGAAATTCCTTCTTTAAGAATTATATAAGAAGCTGAACTCAGTGATGTAGAATGGATAAGAAGCCGCTATGAACAATTAGCTCTCATTGACGGGAAAAGAATGAATGCAGTGTGTCATGGTCAACTCTATCAGAATAGGATGTCTAGAGCTTTCAACAAAAGGGTCAAACCTAGACATTTCGCACCGGGGTAGCTCGTACTGAAGTGGATCTTCCCGCATCAAGATGAAGCCAAAGGGAAATTTTTGCCCAATTGGCAACGACTCTACATGGTTCATAGAGTACTAACAGGAGGAGCACTCATACTCGCAGAAACGCACGGAGAGGTTTGGCCAAAGCCTATCAATTCAGACGCAGTCAAAAGATATTATGTTTAGAATGTTCGCATTTCTTCATATGCTGTAATTGAACTACGCTCGACCTGATTCCCATTTAAGAGGGGATACGTAGGAAGCCCTGTGGGTTCGGTCACAATTCAATAAAATTTTCATTTTCCCCACAACCATAAACTGGGGCAGAATTTTGAGGAGGACCCTCAAAATTCCGGAGCAAGTCCAGCCAACGTCATCATATGCAGAACGGTCAGAGAATCGCCTAAGTAAACTGGGGCAGAATTTTGAGGAGGACCCTCAAAATTCTAAGGAAGTCGCAATGTCTCTAAAGTGTCATAGTCATTGGTTCATCTAATTTATCCGATATTACATACTAATGTATTTTAAATAACTACATTCATCATATGCACGTACATTTTTGAAAACTTTATGAAACAGCCAGATGCTACCCGTGGTAACTCAAGCAGGACTTCGATACAGAGCAAAGCAAAGCAGGCGGGCGGAGGCACGAACCAACCTTTCCCCGTAAAACTCACGATTGTACTTTGGATGCAGGAACAAGAAATATTCTCAAATTCGGGCACACCTTAGAATCACTGTCTTCATAACGACAAAGCTGCCAAGCGCAAACACATTTCCAGCTAAGAAATACTATGCTACTACTTATTATCTGTTCATTGCATGAGACTAAGCATTGTCTCTATATTGCATGAGGCTAAGCCCCTCCTCCTTAATTAAATAAGGTTAAGCATTGCCTTCCCCTGCATGAGACTAAGCATTGTCTCTATTTTGCATGAGGCTAAGCCCTGCCTCCTTAATTGCATAAGGCTAAGCATTTCCTTTCCCTGCAGGAGACTAAGCATTGTCTCTATTTTGCATGAGGCTAAGCCCTGCCTCCTTAATTGCATAAGGCTAAGCACTGCCTTCCCCTGCATGAGACTAAGCATTGTCTCTATTTTGCATGATGCTAAGCCCTGCTTCCTTAATTGCATAAGGCTAAGCACTCCCTTCCCCTGCATGAGACTAAGTATTGTCTCCACCTTTGCATGAGGTTAAGCCCTGCCTCCTCAATTGCATAAGGCTAAGCACCGCCTTTCCCTGCATGAGACCAAGCATTGTCTCCACCTTTGCATGAGGCTAAGCCCTACCTCCACAATTTCATAAGACTAAGCATTGCCTTCCCCTGCATGAGACTAAGCATTGTCTCCCGCTTGCATGAGGCTAAGCCCTGTCTCCTCAATTACATAAGGCTAAGAATTGCCTTCCCCTGCACATGACTAAGAATTGCCTCCCACTTGAATGAGGCTAAGCCCTGCCTCCTCTTGCATGAGACTAAGCATTGTCTCCCATCTTGCATAAGGCTAAGCCCTTCTTCCTCTTTGCATGAGACTAAGCATTGTCTCCCATTTCACATGAGGCTAAGCATTGCCTCCTTAGTCGTATAAGGCTAAGCTCTGCCTTTCCTTGCGTAACCCCAAATGCTATGCTACTTGAAATCTAGCACTATTCTCTACCTCGGGGCTAAGCTCTGCCCCAGACCTTACACAAGACTAAGCTCTGTCTTGTTTCGCTTTGCATAACCAAACATCATGTCTTCGCATCTCATGGGCTGAAATACTGCCATTTTTGTTCGAAGGCGTCATAGTCCGAAGGCATCATCCTCATAGCCGGAAGACAACATGCCATGGCCTGAGGATCTCTCAATATTGCACATCATTATTCAAAGGCGTCATAGTTCAGAGGCACCATTTTCATGGCTCGAGAACATCATTTCATGGCCTGCAAATCCCTTATCACACAATTCATGGCCAAGGACATCATGGTCTAAGGACATCATACCCATCATCCAAAGACAACTTTCAAGGTCCAAAGGGAATTTGCATCATGTTTAAATTATCGCAATATACACCTGCATGCATTGTGTTTTAAGTTTTGCAGGTAATCCAGGAAGTAGCCGTTCTCCTAACATGAGCAATCTTCGCTCCGATTTCCGTTCAACGTTCATATCCTGCAATTATTTCAAATGTAACCAACCACCGTCCGTTACCCATTCCCATCTGATAACCATTCAAATATCCATAACCATTCCAAGGTACATCCATTCACAATTCCGATATCGTCCTATCCAGAAGAGCTTGTCTGTTCCTATAATAACTCCATAGACTTATTCCACAGTTGGATCCAGAACTACACACGGCCTGATTCCCGTAAAATAAGAGATATGTAGGCAACTCACAAATCGGAGTTCGGCCTATAATTTTCCAAATCACCCCATGCGGTCAAAATCGATCATCATTTCTTTACCCGACAACTCTTTCATCATTCTCGGGTAAAGAGGGGCAGCTGTTGATACCCAATTTTTTCCTCATATTTTTAAAATATATATATTTCAAAAATAGTATATTTGCATCATCATTTAGTTTATAAATCTATACAAGCATTTTTTCATAATTTTCCAGAATCTTTAAAAGCTTTAAATTAATTTCTTTCTGCATTTTATTGTATAAATATCCAAGAATTATCCTTAAAATTATTTTTATGATGATTTAATCATCCAAACTTATTGTTTACACCATGTATGTTTTATAACATTTTAATCCATTTGTTTTATAATTACATTTGTATTTTAAAGCTAATTGCATATTTTTGCAATAATAGCCTATATTCATGTATAATTACATTATTTGTGCCAAAATAATTTTTTATATTTTTATAATTCCAAGTTATTATTTTCAATTATTTTAGTGCACAAATAATATTTTTATTATTTATTAATTACTTTTATAAATTATGTTTTGATAAATATTGAGTATTTAAAAACTAGCCCCAATTTCTAAATAATTGCGGACCAAATAAATGGCCCAAAACCCCCAATACCCTAGCCCGATAACCCCAGCCCAAACCAACAACCCCTTAACCGTTAATTGACCCGCCCCACTCACTTTTTTAATCCTGGCCGTTGATATCTCAAGATCAACGACCCTTGTTATTTCTCTCCCTTTTAAATACCCTTCCAGAAAGCCTAACCCATAATCCCATAACCCACCAACCTCATATTCTCTCAACCTCCCCTCCCTCTCTGAAGAACCCTAAACCCGCCACCCTTAAAATCTTCTCCTAATCCCACTGAATATGGGAATTGATTATCACTTCTTGCCATATTCGACCCCTTTTTTGGTACTGGCTGTTCTCCTATAGTGCTTGCCTAAACATGGCAAGCAGATCTCTTCAAAATCGAACCAAAATTGGTTCAAACCCTTGATTTTGAGTATTATTTTATCTATATTCGTCCTGTGCTACTGTGAGTCCGATTATTTATTTATATTCTGTTGATTTTCACTTTCCCTAAAAACTAGGGTTTACAGATCCCTTAAATTGATTTTTTGACTGATTTGCATATTTATTTACCTTATTTGTTGCTTAAATCACTCTGTTTCCCTTGTTTGATGTTCGATTTTACTACTATATAAACCCCTCCCCCATTCCCTTCTAAAGAGGACTTCAATCGCTAAAATCACTATTGAAAAATTAGGGCTTTACTCTGTGTTCATTCATTCTCTTGTTTTTGGCTCTTGGCCGGCTGAAAGCCAAAGCCACCGAATTTCCTACTTTTCCAACATTTCTTGGGTGTGAGCACTGCCCTGGGTTCTTTGAAACCCTTGGGAACTTGATGCATCTGGGATTCTGGGTCATATTGCTGTTCTTTTCTTGTTTATTGAGCAATAACTGGTTAGTTTCTTAACCTTCGCAATGTTTATTCCATTATATTCTAATTAGCATATCTATGTTTTCTGAAATTGCATGACTTGATGTAATCCCTTGACTCTCTTCATGTATGGTTCTGCCTATAGCATGGACTTCTTTAACATTGTCTCATACCTAAACTGTTGGTTCTAAAAATGTCTTTGTATCTAACTTAGGCAATTTGGATGGTTTGAAGCATGTTTAGCTTAATATGTTGACAATCTGAGTGTTTGCATTGGCTGTGTGACCTAATCCTATTTCCTGCATGATTCTGAATTTCTTAGTGATTAATTTATGTTATTAGTATGCCCTAATCTGTTAAAGCCTTCACTCTAGTAGTAATTTGCTCCTATGACTATGTTTGTCACTCAGTATGTTCTCACTCTGCTCAATTCTATACCCATAGCAATTAAGTGGAATATCTCAGACTAGTTTTGCCTAAATTATGATTCTGCTTGCCTCATTAGTATAAGTTGTACTGTTTAAGCCCTAGTGTTTAGCATAACTTGATCCTTAGGTTTGAACTTGTTGATTTAATGATAACTGTTTGTCTTGCTGCCCCAATGTCTCTTTGCTCATTAACTTTGTAATCCCGGAAGTTTAAGACCCGCCTCTTACAAATATACCCTGCCCCAATGTGTTATGTGACAACTTGCAGCATCAACTAGTTTATTGAACTCATGCACCCTCTGTGTTGATATGTCCATTATGTGATCACTTTGTAGTGTTTGACTCCAAAAAATATAAATGCACTTTTCTAAACCTTGTTACTTTGCCACTATTTTCATTGGTTGTTTCCCTGTTCCGAGTCTCTAATTCTTGGCCGGCTGAAAACCAAGGTCTCCTAAAACCTCTCTATTAACCTCCCTAGTGTGAGCACTACTCGGGGTCTACTTTGAGACCCTTGTGAACTCTGACACACTAGGGCCTAAGGTTCTTGGCCACTTTCTTCTTGATTGCTCAATTCTGTCCCTCACTATGCCTACTGAATAAGCTAATTGGCTTGTGTAAATGAATGTTTTCTGAATCTTTTTGTTCAACTATGGCTGTTTGGTATCATCCAAGTTCTCTTGTGGTTTCTGGGCAATGTTAAAACCTGTATGGATACAAAATTTAAAGGCCTGGCCATGCTGGGTGTACTTTGGGCCTGTCTTAGGCCCACTATAGTGATTTTGTAACTTTGTAATTTGATTCATTCATTGGGCCTGTAATAATGCTGTAATAACAATTGGGGTGTTAGTAAAATTGGGAAAATGGGTTTATTCTAATATTTGCATGAACGGGTAGAAATCCTGCCTATAGGTGTTTAATTTACTCAACATGTTCTGCTCCTATGTGTTGTTAGATAACCTGCCTATAGGACCTGAGTGTTTAATTCGTTTAACATATTCTGCTCCTATGTGTTTTATTAGATACCATGCCTATAGGAAATAAAATGTCAATGACCAATCTTTTAATTTACATAACTGCAACATATTCATTAGATACTATGACTATAGGGCTATACTAGCTTATGTTCTATAAAATATGCATTTAGAAATCATGCATATAGGGTTTTAATACTGCCCACCTAGGAGACATGCCTATAGGAGCTAAGTATAAAAAAATCAATTTTAATCGTTAATCGTTAGAAATCCTGCCAATAAGGTAATACCACTCGCTTTTAAGTGTTAATATTGAACATTCAACACTGTTTCGTTGCCACTACTAGAAAGCATGACTATAGGAATGAAATGATAAATAACTAGTTTTAATTGCCAATTCCTAGAAATCCTACCTACAGGATCCTACTGCTCGCCTAAAAGCGTGTTGACAAAAAAAATACGCTGGCAATTTTGAACTACCAATTGTCTTACTGCTTTACTGTGCAAACAATTTAGAAAGCATGCCTATAGGATTTGTAATACTCGCAATATGCAAAGCGACACTGCCTGTACGTTTAAAATCCAGAATCACCTAGCATCCATGACTATAGGATTTAAGACTCTATTAATTCTGAAATTGTCACCCGCCTAATTTGTTTGCGTGCATTTGTTATTTAAGTGTGGAGGCTAACTTAAGCCCTTAATTTCTTTACATGAAGTCCAACTTGTTTTATATGTCGCCTGGTTTTTTTATTTCTGAGAAGCCTAAGCTAAGTCTAGAAACCATCCAAAATAGAGGTCCAAATGCCTCCTGGGCCATAGGCATGGGACGGGTAGTGCACGCATAGGGCATGGTTTAGAATCAACTAGTGCACTTTAGGTAAAACCTTAAAGATAGTAATCGGGTAGCAGGAGATGATAGTCTGTGCCCGCTGAATAATACGAGTAACACCCCACCTCGAGGGAGTTACGAAGTATTATTTATATTACACGGGGTGATCCTTTAGGCTAAAAAACTTAGGACCCCCATCTTTGTCTTTAAACCAATTATCTGTATTTACTCAAGGACTTTCTAATAATGATTTTTTCAAACTTCTTGTTTTTCTCTCTGACTATTTGACTAATTCATATAATTCAAGTTTGACTGGGACCCACAGTTGTGGACCTCGAAGAGTGCCTAACACCTTCTCTTCGAGGTAATTTGAGCCCTTATCCGATCTTTGGTGACGCAAACTAGTTAAACCAGGGTTATTTGCAAATTGGTTCCCTAACGCACCTCAAACCCGTTGGGTGGCGACTCTCTCTTTTAACACCTTCCTTTAAAAGAGTTGTCACGTGTCGAAACCCGATTTCGCGAGAAAGAGGGGCGCGACACTGAGCATATCCTCCAAAATCTGAATTGTCCGTTTTGACTGCCCGTCGATCTAGGATGAAAGGATGTGCTGAGCTCTGCACGGGTCCCCAATTCACTTTGTACTGCTCTCCAAAAATGTGAAGTAAACTGAGGGCCTCTATCTGATATGATAGAAATTGGCACACCGTGCAACCGAACTATCTCCTAAATATAAATCTGGGCCAACCTTTCTGAAGTATACGTAGTCACAACAGGAATAAAGTATGCCGACTTTTTCAACATGTCGACAATGACCCAAACTGCATCAAACTTCCGCAAGGTCCGCGACAACCCAACTACAAAGTCCATAGTGATGCGTTCCCATTTACACTCTGGTATAGTCATCTGCTGAAGTAGGCCACCTGGCCTCTGGTGCTCATATTTAACTTGCTGGCAATTTAGACACCTAGCTACATATTCAACTATATCCTTTTTCATTCGTCGCCTCCAATAATGCTGCCTCAGGTCACGATACATCTTCGTAGCACCTAGATGAATAGAATACCGAGAACTGTGTGCCTCATCTAGGATCTTTTTCCTTAGTCCATCCATATTAGGAACACATAGACAATCCTGGAGTCGCAGAACACCATCTGCTCCAGTAGTAACTTCCTTGGCACCACCCCGTACTACCGTTTCTCGAAGAACCATTAAGTATGGATCATTATACTGGCAAGCCTTTATCTGCTCAAATAGTGAAGACTGAGCTACAACACATGCAAGAACTCGGCTAGGCTCTGAAATATCCAGCCGCACAAGTCTGTTGTCCAAGGACTGAATATCCAAAGCTAATGGCCTCTCCTTTGCTGAAATAAAAGCCAAACTACCCATTGTAACAACCCGGTCGGTCATTTTGAGTATTATAACCCCATTCCCCCATTTACTAAGTTCGTATGATTTTTTAGGACTTGATGGTATGTTTAGTTGAGGTCCCGGAGGGGGGAGGGGGGGCGCTCGGGAGAGTTCCGAGGGGTTAACGGATCATTTTTAGCCTTGGTGAGATTGCTGATATCTGCTACTGTATTTTTCTGATTTTCTCTTTTGCGTTCACGAGTGGGACCTCGCGTTCGCGAAGAGTATTTTCTGAGTGTGAGGTTTTATTCTTCGCGTTCGCGAAGGGGAGGACGCGAACGCGAAGGTATGGTCTGTGTGTGCATCACGAAGGCGTGAGTGGGGTCGCGTTCGCGAAGAGGAGTGAGGCTATTGGGCACCCCAATTCCTTGTGCTATGCATTCGCGAGGTGCTGGTCGCGTTCGCGAATGTCTGAGCTGGTAAAGCTTCGCGTTCGTGAAGTTGTGGTCGCGTTCGCGAAGCCGTGGTCGCATTCGCGAAGGGTAAGATTTGTAAAGCTTCACGTTCGCGAAGCCTCGATCGCGTTTGCGAAGGGTTAAATTTGTGGGTAGTTGAGTTGTGCTTTGCAAATGCGAGGGAACTGTCGCGTTCGTGAAGAAGAGAGGTCTGGACAGAAAGTTTAAGTTCAGAAAATTTTTAACGATTTGGAGCTCGGATTGAGGCGATGTTTGGAAGATTTTCAGGGGAAACAACGGGGTAAGTGTTCTTAACTCAATATTGGTTAAATTACCCGAATCCATGGTTGTTTTTATCATTTAATTGGTGAATTAAGTTGGAAAAGTTTGAAAACCCTCTTGGATAAATTTGAGGATTTGAGGGCCGAATTGTTATCGGAATTTGGTAATTTTGGTATGGTTAGACTCGCGGTGGAATGTGGGTTCATATTTTGTAACTTTTGTCGAGTTCTGAGATGTGGGTCCTACAGGCGATTTTTGGAGTTAAAGTTTGGATTTTTATGGAAAAATTATATTTTCATATGGAATTAATTCTAATAAATTTTATTGACCGAAACAAATTATTTGTGACTAGATTCGAGGCATTCGGAGGCCGATTTGCGAGGCAAAGGCATAACAGAGTAAAGAATTTCACTCTCTGAGATAAGTAACAGTTTTAAATCTAGTCGTGAGGGTATAAAACCCCAGAATTTTGTGTCAAGTGATTATTTTGGAGGTGACGTACATGCTAGGTGTCGGGCGTGTGGGCGTGCACCGAGGGGATTGTGACTTGGTCCGTCCCGGGAAAACTGTAAAGCTAAATAACTTGTTGATAGTTATGTGCTCTCTATGTGTTGTGGAAACTTGACTATAAGTCATGCTAGAAACTATGTTTAGGCTATATGTCGGTATTGTTGGGACCGACAAAGGTCTTGTACATGTGAATTATCTGCTTATATTGTTGTTTTATACTCAGTCACAACTTACTTGATTATGTTATCTCAGTCTCTATTGTTCATTATTGATGTATCATATCATTGTTGTTTGGGTTGATTTTATGATTGTGGAGAGCCCGGGAGTTTTGAGAGCTTTATGACTGAGTGAGGCCGAGGGCCTGATTGTGAGATATTATACCATATCACGTGAGTTGGCCGTGCAACACGTGAGTTGTCCGTGAGGATCCTTATATTATACTATAGCACATGAGTTGGCCGTGTAGCACGTGAGTTGGCCGTGTTGATCCAGATATTTATATTATGGAACGTGAGTTGTCCATGCAAATTATAGCGCTTGGTCTGTAGGAGCCCCTCCGGAGTTTGTACACCCCAGTGAGCGCGAGTACCCATTGAGTGTGAGTGCTGAGGGCTGAGAGCTGAGTGGATGAGTTATTGTGACGAGTGGAGTGATTGTTGGCCCGAGAGGCTGTACTTGCTTTCATTTGTTGTTGCACTCAGTTGCTATCTGTCATTGTTGTGAAATTCTCTAAAAGATTTTATATCCGGATTACATGAACTTGAACAATATAAAATTGATTTGACTTAAACTGCCGGATTTGAAAGCATGTCTATTCTTTGTTGGAATTACTAGAAATAAACTGTAACTGTGTAGCTCGTCATTATCTTTAGTTCCTTATTTATTATTGTTACTTGCTGAGTTGGTTGTACTCATACTACACCCTGCACTTCGTGTGCATATCCATGTGCTTTTAGATATAGCAGGTGCTAATTCTCTCGCACAATTGGTTTTCCGAAGATTCAGAGTTAGATGCCATATTTCATAGACATTGTCTCTCTTTCTCTATCTCCTTATTTACTATATTTGGTCTCAGACTTGTATTCCTAATTAGATGCTCATGTACTCAATGACACCAGGTTTTGGGAGTGGTTGTACCGGTATTTGTAAGATTTATGGATTTTATTTAAATATTATATTTTTAAACTTATAAGAAATTATGGTTTATTGAGATTTTCGGCTTGCCTAGTATCGAGATAGGCGCCATCATGACAGGTTAGGATTTTGGGTCGTGACACCCATACTCTCCGCCTTTCTACTCAAGGCGTCTCCAACCACGTTTGCTTTGCCCGGATGATACATGATAGTAATATCATAATCTTTTAGTAACTCAAGACATCTACGCTGCCTCAAATTTAGATCCCTCTGCTTGAACAAATGCTGCAAACTGTGATGATCAGTGTAAACCTCACAAGACACCCCATAAAGATAATGCCTCCAAATCTTAAGAGCATGAACAATTGAAGCTAACTCCAAATCATGTACCGGATAATTCTTCTCGTGGGGCTTCAGATGATGTGATGCATATGCAATAATTCGCCCTTCCTGCATCAATACATAACCCAAGCCAACGCGTGAAGCATCACAATACACTGTATACATCCCCGAACTGGAAGGCAACACTAACACTGGTGCTGTAGTCAATGCTGTCTTGAGCTTCTGAAAGCTCGCCTCACAATCATCAGACCATCAGAACGGAGCACCCTTCTGAGTTAATTTGGTCAAAAGTGCTGCAATAGATGAAAAACCTTCCATGAACCAATGATAATAACTTGCTAAACCCAGAAAACTCCTTATCTCAGTCACCGAAGTAGGACGATGCCAATTCTGAACTGCCTCGATCTTTTTGGGATCAACCTTAATACCCTCGCCCGATACAATATGCCCCAAAAATGCTACAGACTCTATCCAGAATTCACATTTGGAGAACTTAGCATATAGATTTTGTTCCCGCAATGTGTGAAGCACCACTCTCATATGCTGCTCCTGCTCCTCCTTACTGCCCGAGTAAATCAAAATGTCATCAATGAAGACAATGACAAACGAATCAATATATGGCCTGAATACCTTGTTCATGAAATCCTAAACACTGCCGGGGCGTTAGTTAAACTGAAAGACATCACCAGAAACTCATAATGACCATATCTAGTCCGAAAAGCAGTCTTCGGAACATCCAAATCCCGAATCTTCAACTGATGGTACCCCGACCTCAAGTCGATCTTAGAGAACACCCTAGCACCCTGCAACTGGTCAAATAGATCATACGCGGCAACATGTACTTGTTCTTAATAATGACTTTGTTCAACTGGCGATAATCAATACACATTCGCATTGTTCCATCCTTCTTCTTCACAAATAATACCGGTGCACCCCAAGGTGATACACTCGGTCTGACGAACCCCTTGGCTAGTAACTCCTCAAGCTGTTCTTTCAATTCTTTCAATTCTTTCGGAGCCATGCGATACGGTGGGATAGATATAGGCTGGGTATCTAGAGCCAAGTCAATACAAAAATCAATATCATGATCGGGTGGCATACCTGGAAGATTTGAAGGAAATACATCGGAGAATTCCCGAACTACAGGCACTGAATCAATAGACGGAGTCTCTGCAGTAGTATCCCTAACATAGGCTAGATAAGCTAAACAACCCTTCTCAACCATTTGTTGAGCCTTCATAACCACAGAATGTAATAATACAGGATCGGTAAATCCAATTCACAATAACAGAATCGCCCATAGGAGTGGACACATAAACAGGAGTACTCAAGGACTCACGAGAAACACCCAGAAATTGAGCAAATAGAGATGACACATAGGAATATGTAGATCCTGGATCAAATAATACGGAGGCATCCTTGCCGCAAACAGAAATAATACTTGTAATCACGGCATCTGAGGCCTCTGCATTTGGTCTGGCTGGAAAAGCATAAAACTGAGCTGGAGCGCCAACTGGCTAGCCTCCCCTGGCTGACCTCCACCTCTAGGACAGACCTTACCCACCTGTCTTCCACCTCCTGGTGGTCGAACGACTGGTGGAGCAACTGGTGCGGTAATCATAGGCTGCTGACCCTGCTGCAATGGTCTACCCCGAAGTCTGGGGCAAAATCTCCGTATGTGACTGGGATCCCCACACTCGTAATAACTCTTAGGCACAATGGGCTGTTGACTAAGAATCTAGCCCTGGTGCCCTGAATACCCAATGGAAGGACCCTGAATAGCTGGTGGGCGATAAGAACTCTCTGGTATAGCACTGAAATAAGGTCGCACTGTAGCACCCCGAGGAGGCGGTGGTGCTAGATATGGGGGCCTGCTGGACTGCCCTCTCACGAACTGACCTCTACCCCCAGACGGAGCGCCTCTGAACTCTCCAGAATATCTAAACCACTTATCTTTTATAACTTTCTCTCGGCTCCGCTGACGCACACCATCAATCCTCCGGGCTATCTCCATGACTAGCTCATAAGAAGTACCCATCTCAACCTCTCGAGCCATAGTGTCCTGAATGCCAGTATGTAAACCCGCAACAAACCTCTGCACTCTCTCCGCCTCAGTAGGGAGTATCATAAGTGCATGGCGAGATAACTCAAAGAACCTCGCCTCATAATCGGTCACTGACATCTGACCCTGCTGGAGCTTCTCAAACTAAAACTGCAACTCTTCCCTCTAGGAGGGTGGAATATAGCTGTCCAGGAAGATACGAGCGAACCTGTCCCAAGTCATGGGAGGAGAATCTACTGGTCTGCCAAGAAGATAAGACTTCCACCATCTACGTGCTCTTCCCTTTAGCTGAAAAGTAGCAAAGTCTACCCCATGAGACTCCAATATCCTTATGTTGTACATTCTATCCTTGCACCGATCAATGAAATGCTGGGGATCCTCATGTCGCTCACCCCCAAAGACAGAAGGATGAAGTCTAGTCCATCTGTCCAATAGTTTCTGCGGATCAGCGACTGCAGTTGGCCTGGGCTCCACCCAGGGGTAGTGCACCCTGGGTCTGATATATAACAGATGCCTTTCCATGAGCTTGTACGGTAGGGGTCTGTGCTCCCTCGCCCACCTGAGATGTGGCTGGGTCTACCGGAAATAAACCGGCCTGAGACATAGTGTCCATGAAGCGCATCATACGACCCATGACATCCTGAAATCCTGGTGCAGATGTGAAATCCACCGGAGCTGGCTCTGCCACAGGCACCTCAACCTGTTCCTCAATAATGGGATTCTCTACTGGACCCACTGGCGGCAAACTGGAATAGTCTCGGGACGTCCTCGCCCCCTACCACGGGCTGGAGCCCTCCCTCGGCCTCTAGCAACTGGGGGAGTAGCTCTTCCCTGGTTTCGAACCTCATTGGAGCGCGTTCTCACCATCTGTGAGAGAATAAGAGAAATATATTTAGTACAACATCAATTGCACGATGGAATATGAAGAAAGGTAGCTTCCTAACACCCTATAACCTCTCGAAGACAAGTACAAACGTCTGCGTACTGATCCGCAAGACTCTAATAGGTCTGCTCATAACTCGTGAGACCTACGTGAACCTAGTGCTGTGATACCATGTTGTCACGACCCAATTTTACCTATAGGTCGTGATGGCGCCCAACACTACAGCTAGGCAAGCCAACTAGTAATTTAAATACATATTCAATTCTTTGAATTTAATAAATTAAAATAACCAAGAACATAATTTAAATCCAACCATTCTACCAATGTGTGTGCCAAGACCTGGTGTCATAAGTGTATGAGCATCTAGTAGATTATACAAAAATTATAATGAATGTCTGGAATGAAATAGATAGAATAAAACTCCCAGAAGAGGCACTAGTTGCTCCAGAACGGCTCAGAAAGCAGTTCACCACTAAGCCACTGGATAACGCGGGTGCGCACCGATAGGTCCAACAATAGCACATGTCGCAGGTCCTACACAAAAAGTGCAGCAAGTGTAGCATGAGTACGTAAACAATGTTACCCAGTAAGTATCAAGCCTAATCTCGAAGAGGTAGAAACGAGATGGCCGACTTTGACACTCACTATGGGTCAATAATAATAATTGAAATAAAACTAGAATATCTAAATCAACATGACTCACAGAGTTAATAATAATTTTATTTAACCAGCAGAAATAATTAAATTCCTTCAAATGCGACAATTTTCAATTTATTAATTAAATTCACAACTGCAATAAATAGCAAAGTATCGAGTAATTATTATTATTAGGCACAATTTCTGCCGAGGCCGTACGAACAGATCTAGAGTGTCGTGTATACTACCGAGGGACGTGCGATGCGATCCATAGATGCATCTATCCTGCCGAGGCGTTCGGCCCGCTCCACAAGAAAGGAGGACATTTTCTTATGTACCTTCAGAAGGAGAGTATATTTATTATAAGATCAATTCGAGAAGATGAACAATTCTTTTAACAATTAATTAATTTAAACAGAAAATTAAGCATATGAGATTTTTCACCTTTTAATATTTTTCCCTAAAAATTCACAATATATATATATTTTTTCCTAACAATTCACAATATATATATATATCAAATAATTTTAATTAAACAAAGAATACAATTTACACAAGTAATTCATGATTTGAGTCCTAAACTACCCGAACTTTTAGCATAAATAGTAGCTACGCACGAACTCTCGTCGCCTCGTGCGTACGTAGCCCCCACAATTAGCAACAATTATTAATTTAATCACCTATGAGGTAATTTCCCCCTCACAAGATTAGGCAAGAGACTTACCTCAACTTACTCCGATTTAATCCAATAGTAGGCCTTTTCCTCGATTATCCAACTCTGAATGGCTCGAATCTAGCCAAAATAATTCGATACAATCACTAAAAATTATAGGAATCAATTTCATAAGAAAATACTATATTTTTCAATAAAATCCGAAATTAACTCAAACATTGTCCGTGGGGCCCACGTCTCGGAATCCAGAAAAAGTTACGAAATATGAACGCCCACTTAACCACGAGTCTACCCATACCAAAATTACTAAATTCCGATAACAATTCAGCCCTCAAATCCTCAAATCTATCCAAGAGAGTTTTCAAACTTTTCCAACTTAATTCACTAATTAAATGATAAAAACAGTGATGGATTCGGGTAATTTAACCAATATTAAGTTAAGAACACTTACCCCATTATTTTCTCTGAAAATTTCCAAAGAATCGCCTAAATCCGAGCTCCAAATCGATAAAAATGGTTCGTCCCATTTTCAGAACTTAAACTCTCTGCCCAGTGATTTCTTCTACGCGATCGCGAACTTTCTCACGCGATCGCGTAGCACAATTTTTTTACTGCCCAAAAAACAACCTATGCGATCGCAAACAATACCACGCGATCGCGATGCACAAGGTTCCAACTCTACGCGATCGCAGCTCTCTTCCCGCGATCGCATAGAGCAAACACGTGGCCCAACTTCCTCTCCAGTTTCCCCTACGCGATCGCAAACAATGCCACGTGATCGCGATGCACAGACTGGCCCAACCTACGTGATCGCGGACTTGCCTATGCGATCGCATAAAACAAATTTCCAGCTGTCCAATTAAGCCTACGTGATCACAACCCAATTCACGCGATCGCGTAGAACAAATTCACCTCTGCGCAAATTACCCTACGCGATCACAGACGAATTTATGCGATCGCATATAAGGAAATCAGAATAAAATTCCAGCAGCTATCAGCAATCTCCCAAAAGCCAAAAATGATCTGTTAGCCGTCCGAAACTCACCTGAGCCCTCGGGACCTCAACCAATTATACCAACAAGTCCTAAAACATCATACGAACTTAGTCGGAACCTCAAATCACATCAAACAATGCTAAAACCATGAATCATACTCCAATTCAAACTTAATAAAACTTAACATTTCCAACTTCCACATTCGGTACCGAAACCTATCAAATCGAGTCCGATTGACCTCAAATTTTGCACACAAGTCATAAATGACATAACAGAAATATAAAAATTTTCGAAACTGGATTCCGATCCTGATATCAAAAAGTAAACTCCCAGGTCAACTTCCAAACTTAAATTCTTGTTTTAGCCATTTCAAGCCTAATTTAACTACGTACTTCCAAATAAAATTTCGAACACGCTCCTAAATCCAAAATCACCATACAGAGCTATTGGAACCGTCAAATCCTGATTCCTAGATCATTTTCTCAAAATGTTGACCGAAGTCAAACTTAGCATTTTAAGGCCAACTTAAGGAACCAAGTGTTCAGATTTCAACCCGAACACTTCCAAATTATGAACCAACCATCCCCGCAAGTCGTAAATTAATAAAAGCGCGTACATGGAGTTTTATTTAGGTGAGCGAGGTTCTAAAAGTCAAAATAACCGATTGGGTCATTACAAAAGCGGAATTGTGAGGTTTTGTTTGGTGAGTTTGGATGAGAGAAGAGAATGAATATGTTGTGAAGAGGGACTGCAATTTTGCAGAAGAAGTAACAAGTGAGAGAGAAGGAAAGAAATAGAAGGAAATTTTTGAGTTGAGTTAGCACTTCAATTTATTTTATCACTTTTTATTTGACTTTAATTATTTGGTTCCGTGTCATTTGTCAAGCATTGTGAATTTGGAAAATTTTCCTTTTCCATTAAGGACCATCCCTCTTTTAATTTGGTCTACTCGAGTGCTTTTATCTTATCTGAACTGCTTATATATTTGAGTTTAATTGTTGCTTTTGATTTTTTCACTTTAAATATTTTGTTACTCATTACACTTCAATTTTAGTATGATTTATACGGTCTGCATTATATGGGATACTCGTGCAACACACATGTCTAGAAACTAGTTTATTTATATGAAGGAACAATATAATTTAATTAATAAGAGAAATTTTATGTATAATAATACAACAATCATCTAAATGTAGAAAAATATTATTAAATTAGCATAATACATGAATTTAAAATCAAAAGACATCATAAAAACTTACACAAATGATCAAATATGTCATGTTAGTTAGATTATTATGTATTATAGTTTAAAAGTATTTAATGTGATGGTATCTTAACGAACGTTTCTTTGTGGATAATATTTTTGTGCGTGTATTTCCTCTTAATGCATTGATTGTTCTGCCTTAATCAGAACTCTTGTTGTCGATCTTGATATCCCTCTTGAAAGTGCAACATACAGTTCTTCATGCAAGAAAACATATTGCGGTAAATATAGTCCAATATTTAGGATGTTTGTCATTGTGCTTTATTTATTATATTTGCAAAACATAAATATACTAAAAATTATTTTTATACAAATTTAAAGGGATATTCCTTAATTTCGGAATTCCTTAATTTCGGAAGACGAAAGTCGAATTCAGGGACAAGAATATATTTAGAAACATATTGACTAGTATCATAATTTTTGCATGTATGACGTTATTGTCAAACTTCTATATACCATCTGTGTGTTATTACTTGTCACGACCCTAAATTCCCTCCGTAGGATGTCGTGATGGCACCTAGTCTCTAAGACTAGGTAAGCCTATCAATGCAGAATAAAAATTGAAATCTGAAATAAATAAACTACAATTCAAACTTTTTCAACTCCCAAAATCTGGTAGAAATAAGTCACAAGCTTCTAAGAATTTTATCCTCAATGTCTCTATATATCAAGGTATAAAGAAAATAAGGAAGCAATATAATAATGATAGAAGGGGACTCAGGAGTCTACGGACGCTGGCAGATATACCTCGAAGTCCCCGTGCACAGGTAACTCACTAAAGTCGGTGCTGGTAAAGAGTACCTGGATCTACACAAAAAGATGTGCAGAAGTATAGTATGAGTACACCACAACGGTACCCAGTAAGTGCCAAGCCTAACCTCGGTAGAATAGTGTCGAAGTCAGGTCAGGCCCTATTGGAAAATAAATAATGGCATGGTAAAATGTTTAACAATATAATAGATAAAATGGCAATAGAAATGAATCAAGTAGTGTGTCACCATTTAATTACACCAAATAATGGCAATTAATACCTTGCGGAAGAACAAAACAGAATTCTTTTCAACTTTAAGAAAATCACAACAATAATCATCAATACTTTAACTTGCCAAAATAATTCAACAACAATATTTTTCCACAATAAAGAGCTCACGGCTCATGTCAAAATAAATCATCAATAATATTTTTCACAATAAAGAGCTCACAGCTCATGCCAAAATAAATCATCAATAATATTCAGGAATAAATAATTCAGCAAAATAATATTTCAAAATCTTTAATACGTTACTTCATTACTAATTTTAAAAATGTCAAATACTTCATATTAATAATATTTAATTTAAATAAAACCAACCTGCAAATAATGCACAAAATAAAAGAAACCAAGTTCTAACTAAACAAGTAAAATAATTAGCAGGAAAAAGGTCAAACAAATTTAAAGTATATTAATCAAATCAATGATGGAGAATATAATAAGATTTAATAATTTAATTAATATGCAACAGTGATCTACATAATTTAAAACATAATCCTTCACATTTAACCCGTGCACATGCTCGTCACCTCGTGTACACGACTTTCATCACATTACAATTAATACAAATTCTAGGGAAAATTTCTCCCACACGAGGTTAGACAAGTCACTTACCTCGACTTGCTCCAATTTAATCACGTAGTATGCCTTTTCCTCAATTTTTTAACTCCGATCGACTCATATCTAGTCATAATTAATTCGATACAGTCAACAAATATTATAGAATCAATTCCATAAGAAAATACTACATTTTTCAATAAAATCCGAAAGTAACTTAAAAATGGTCTGTGGGGCCCACGTCTCGGAATCCGGTGAAAGTTACAAAATACGAACGCCCATTCAACCACGAGTCGAACTATATCATTTTTACTAAAATCCGACATCAACTTGACCTCCAAATCTCAAATTCCCATTTTGAAATCCCTAGGCCCAAATCCTCTAATTTTACCCCAAAAACATTCAATGATAATCCAATAATATTGACTAACAATGATCACATGTGACTTACCTCAAGATTTCTTATGATTTCTCGCTTGAAAATCGCCTTACCCGCTTTTGCAAATGTCAAAAATGACAAAATTTCTCGGACCCTTCTGTTTTGTACACTGCCCAGTGCTTTCGCACCTGTAGACAAAATTCTCGCACCTGCGGTCCCGCATTTGCGATGAAATACTGCATCTGCGGAAATTGCTCAGCCGAGCTGCCTTCGTTTATGCGAGCTTTGGACCACATCTGCGCCTTCGCATGTGCGGAAAATTCCATCGCACCTGCGGGCCTACCCGCACCTGCGCCCTTCCCCTCGCTTCTGCGCAAGCGCTTTTGCGCAACATGAGCTGCATCTGCAGCATCGCACTTGCAGCCAATTTCTCGCAGGTGCGATTACACCAGAAGACAGAAATTTTCCCAGATTTCTTCTAAGTCCAAATTTGATCCGTTAACCATCCGAAACTCACCCGAGACCCTCGAGACCTAAATCAAATATACCAACATGTCATAAAATATTATACGAACTTAGTCAAAACTTTAAATCACATCAAATAACGCTAAAATTACAAATCACACCCCAATTCAAGTTTAATAAAACTTAAAAATTTTCAGCTTCTACATTCGATGTCGAAACCTATCAAATCAAGTTCGATTGACCTCAAATTTTGCACACAAGTCATAAATGACATAACGGAGCTGTGAAAATTTTCAGAACTGGATTCCGACCCCGATATCAAAAATTCAACTCCCCGGTCAAACTTCCTAACTTTAAATTCCTATTTTAGCCATTTCAAACCTAATTTCACTACGGACTTTCAAATAAAATTCCGATCACGCTCCTAAGTCCAAAATTACCATACGGAACTGTTGGAATTATCAAAATTGTATTCCGGGGTTGTTTGCACATAATTCGACATCCGGTCACTATTTGAACTTAAACTTTTAATTTTTCATCAAAATTCCATATCTCGGGCTAGGGACCTCGAAATTTGATTCCGGACATACGCCCAAGTCCCAAACCATGATACGTACCTACCGAAACTGTCAAAACATTGATCTAAGTCCGTTTGCTCAAAATGTTGACCAAAGTCAACTCAGTTGAGTTTTAAAGCTCTAATTCACATTTTAATCTATTTTTCACATGAAAACTTTGCAAAAAAATTTATGGACTGCGCACGCAAGTCGAGTAATGATAAATAGTGCTTATCGAGGTCTTAGAGTACATAATTAATTATTAAATTTAAAGATGACATTTTGGGTCATCACATTCTCCACCTCTAAAACAAACGTTCGTCCTCGAACGGAGTTAGAAAAAGTACATGAGCTAGTGAATAAGTGTGGATAACAGCTGCGCATATCATGCTCGGTCTCCCAAGTTTTCTCCTCGACCGGATGACCCCTCCACTTAACCTTCACGGAAGCAATGTTCTTTGACCTCAGCTTTCGAACCTGCCTATCTAAAATAGCCATTGGTTCCTCAACATAAGATAGATCCTTGTCTAACTGAACCGAACTGAAGTCTAACACATGAGACGAATCGCCGTGATATTTTCGAAGCATAGAAACATGGAATACCGGATGAACTGCAAAGAGACTAGGTGGTAGGGCAAGTCTGTAAGCCACCTCTCCAACTCTTTCAAGAATCTCAAAAGACCCAATATACCTAGGGCTCAACTTGCCCTTCTTTCCGAACCTCATCACACTCTTCATAGGCGAAACCCGGAGCAATACCCGCTCAACAACCATGAATGCAACATCACGAACCCTCCGATCTGCATAACTCTTCTGTCTAGATTGGGCTGTATGAAGTCGATCCTGAATAAATTTGACCTTTTCCAAGGCATACTGAACCAAGTCTGTACCCAATAGTCTAGCCTCTCCCGGTTCGAACCAACCCACTGGAGACCGGCACCGCCTACCATACAAGGCCTCATACAGAGCCATCTGAATGCTCGACTGATAACTGTTGTTGTAAGCAAACACCCCCAAAATCTATCACGCACGCACAAAGCATATCCTCCAGTATTTGAATAATGCGTTCGGACTACCTGTCCGTCTGAGGGCGAAATGCTGTACTCAACTCTACCCGAGTACCTAACTCATGCTGTACTGCCCTCCAGAATCATAATGTAAACTGCGTACCCCGATCAGAGATGATATATACTGGTACAACGTGAAGTCTGATAATCTCGCGAATATAGATTCGAGCCAACTGCTCGAAAGAGTAGGTAGTCATCACAGGAATGAGTTGACTTGGTCAATCTATCCACAATCACCCAAGCTGCATCGAACTTCCTATGAGTTCGTGGGAGCCCAAGAACAAAATCCATAGTGATCCTCTCCCATTTCCATTCTGGAATCTCTAACCTCTGAAGCAATCCACCCGGTCGCTGATGCTCATATTTCACATGTTGACAATTTAGACACCGAGCTACATACTCCACTATGTCTTTCTTCATCCGCCTCCACCAATAGTGTTGTCTCAAGTCCTGATACATCTTTGCAGCACCCGGATGAATGGAGTACCGCGAACTATGAGCCTCCTGGAGAATCAACTCACGCAATCCATCTACATTGGGTACACATAGCCTGTCCTGCATTCGTAGTATACCGTCTTCTCCAATAGTGACTTTCGTGGAATCACCGTGCTGAATTGTATCCTTAAGGACAAGCAAATAGGGGTCATCATACTGACGCTCCCTGATATGATCATAAAGAGAAGACTGAGAAACCACACAAGCCGAAACTCGGCTCGGCTCAAAAACATCCAATCTAACAAACTGGTTGGCCAAGGCCTGAACATCCAAGGCTAAAGGCCTCTCTGCTACCGGTAAATATGCTAAGCTTCCCAAACTATGTGCCTTACGACTCAAGGTATCGGCCACTACATTGGCCTTCCTGGGATGGTAGAGAATGGTGATATCATATACCTTAAGCAACTCCAACCATCTCCGCTACTGCAAATTAAGATCCTTCTGTTTAAACAGATGTTGTAGACTTCGGTAATTAGTGTAGACCTCGCAATGGACACCGTACAAATAATGCCGCCAAATCTTCAAGGCATGAACAATAGCTGCTAACTCAAGGTCGTGTACAGGATAATTCTTCTCATGCACCTTTAACTGTCTGGATGCGTAGGCAATCACCCTACCGTCTTGCATCAACACTGCGCCGAGACCAATACGCGATGCATTACAATACACAGTATAAGCCCCTGAACCAGTAGGTAATACCAATACTGGGGCTGTAGTCAAAGCTGTCTTGAGCTTTTCGAAGCTTTCCTCACATTCCTCGGTCCACCTGAACGGAGCACCCTTCTGCGTCAATTTGGTCATAGATGCAGCAATAGAAGAGAAACCCTTTACAAATCGGCGATAATACCCTGCCAAACCAAGGAAACTCCGGATTTTCGTAGCTGAGGATGGTTTGGACCAACTCTGCACTGCTTCAATTTTCTTCGGATCTACCTTGATCCCCTCGCACGAAACTATATGACCCAAAAATCCCACTGAATCAAGCCATAATTCACACTTTGAAAATTTTGCATATAACTTCTTTTCTCTCAAAGTCTGAAACACAGTCCTCAGGTGTTGTTCATGATCTTCCCGACTCCAGGTGTCACAACCCCAAATTTCCTCCGTAGGATGTCATGATGGCACCTAGTCTCTAATACTAGGTAAGCCTATCAATGCGGAATAATAATAAATATCTGAAATAAATAAACTACAATTCAAACAATTTCAACTCCCAAAACCCGGTAGAAATAAGTCACAAGCTTCTTAGAATTTATTCTCTATGTCTCTATACATTAGAATCTAAAGCAGATAAGGAAGACAACATAGTAAGATAGAAGGGGACTCCGGAGTCTGCGGACGCTGGCAGATGTACCCCGAAGTCTCCTCGTACAGCTAGTTTACTGATGCGTGGTTTGATAAGATGTACCTGGATCTGCACAAAAAGAAGTGCAGAAGCGTAGTATGAGTACACCACAGCGGTACCCAGTAAGTGCCAAGCCTAACCTCGGTAGAGTAGTGACGAGGTCAGGTCAGGCCCTACTGGAGAATAAATAATGGCATGATAAAATGTTTAAATAATATTATAAGATAAAATGACAATGGAAATGAATTAAGTAGTATGTCACATATAATTACATCAAATAATGGCAAATAAATACCACGTGGAAACAAAACAGAATTCTTTTCAACTTGAAGAAAATCACAACAATAATCAAAGGCAACTGCGGTCATAAATCAATATCAACAAGGGCACTCCCGAGGTACCGCCTCATAGTCCCAAATCATAAACAAATTCACAATATCTCATTTACTTATCTCACCGCGGGAGCCTTCACAATTTATTTTAAAGAAAATATTTTTCCCGAAATAGCATCCCGCATTTTAGCCATCCTTATCACACCGCATGACTTCTAGTAGTTCCCCCCACTAGCCACGTGTATCAAGCCACCCTTATCTTACCTCATGCATTTCAATACCCAGACCTTATACCACCACATGCGTATCAATATCACAATATATCACAATTTGCATCTCAGGTGCTCAAATAATTTAACTTGCCAAAATAATTCAATAACAATATTTTTTCACAATAAAGAGCTCACGGCTCATGTCAAAATAATTCAACAATAATATTTTTTCACAATAAAGAGCTCACTGCTCCATCACAATGAGTACGAAAATCTTACAAAAATATTAAGGAGTAAATAATTCAGGAAAAATAATATTTCAAAATCTTTAATACGTTGCTTCAATATCAAGTTTAAAAATGTCAAATACTTCATATTAATAATATTTAATTTAAAGAAAATCAACCTTCAAATAATGCACAAAATAAAAAAAATCAAGTTTCAACTAACAGGTAAAACAATTAGCAGGAGAAGGTCAAACAAATTTAAAATATAAACATTTAATCAATGATGAAGAATATAACAAGATAGAATATTTTAATAAATGCGCAACAATGATCTATACAATTTAAAAATATAATCCTTCACATTTAGCCCGTGTAAATACTCGTCACCTCGTGCACACGACTTTCAAGGTTAGACAAGTCACTTACCTCGACTTGCTCCAATTTAACCAAGTATTGTATTTTTTCCTCGATTTTTTCAACTCCGATCGACTCGTATCTAGTCATAATTAATTCGATACAGTCAACAAAATTTATAGGAATCAATTTCATAAGAAAATATTATACTTTTCAATAAAATCCAAAATTAGCTCAAAAATTGTTCGTGGGGCCCATATTTTGGAATCCGGCAAGACTTACAAAATCTGACAACCCATTCAATTACGAGTCCAACCATACCAGTTTCACTCAAATCAGACTCCGGATCGACACCGAAATCTCAAAAATTCGTTTTTATGAGATTTCTAAAATTTTCCCAAATTTCTATCTCAAAACACTAATTAAATGGTGAAAACAATGATGTATTCGTATATATTGACCAAATCCGAGTTAGAATCACTTACCCAAATATTTTTCCTTGAAAATATATCAAAATTGCCTCTCCTCAAGCTCCAATTCGTCAGAAAGGCAAATGGGACGAAGTCCCCTGTTTTTATAACTTACAGATTTGTCAGGGACCTCGATTTTGTCAGGGAACTCGATTTTGTCAGGGAGTTTGATTTGTCAGGGACCTCGATTTTGTCAAGGAGCTTGGTTTTGTCAGGGACCTCGATTTTGACAAGGACCTCGATTTTTGTGAGGGACCTCGATTTTGTCAGGGACCTCGATTTGTCAGGGACCTCGATTTGTCCGGGATCTCGATTTGCCAGGGAGCTCGATTTGTCAGGGACCTTGATTTTGTCAGGGAGCTCGATTTTGGCAGGCAGCCCGATTTTGGCAGGCAGCCCGATTTTGGTAGGCAACCCGATTTTGACAACATTTCCAACAGAATAATTGCAGCAGCTTTTGCAGCAGCTAAGTCCCACTTTTGATCCGTTAACCATTGGAAACTCACCCGAGGCCCTCGGGACCTCAACCCAATACACCAACAGGTCCGAAAATATCATACGAACTTATTTGAAGCCTCAAATCACATCAAATAATGCTAAAATCATGAATCACACATAGATTCAAGCCTAATGAACTTTGAAACTTTCAATTTCTACAAACAACACCGGAACCTATCAAATCAAGTCCGATTGACCTCAAATTTTGTACGCAAGTCATAAATGACATAAAGGAGCTATGAAAATTTTCAGATTCAGATTTCGACTCCGATATCAAAAAGTTAACTCCCCGGTCAAACTTCCAAACTTTAAATTCCTATTTTAGTCATTTCAAGCCTAATTTTACTACGGACTTCAAAATAAAATTTCGATCACGCTCCTAAGTCCAAAATCACCATATGGAGCTGTTGGAATCATCAAAATTCTATTCCGGGGTTGTTTGCACAAAATTTGACATCCGGTCACTATTTGAACTTAAACTTTTAATTTTTCATCAGAATTTCCTATCTCGGGCTAGGGACCTCGGAATTTGTTTCCGGGTATACGCCTAAGTCCCAATTCCCGATACGGACCTACTGGAACTGTTAAAATACTGATTCGAGTCCGTTTGCTCAAAATGTTGACCAAAGTCAACTCAGTTGAGTTTTAAACCTCTAATTCACATTTTAATCCATTTTCACCTGAAAACTTTTCGGAAAATTTTACGGACTGCACACAAGTTGAGGAATGATAAATAGTGCTTTTCGAGGTCTTAGAACACAAAATTAATTATTAAATTTAAAGATGACATTTTGGGTCATCACACCAGGAATACACCAGAATGACGTCAATAAAAACAATGACGAAAGAATCAAGATAGGGCTGAAATACACTATTCATTAAGTGCATAAATATTGCTGGGGCGTTGGTCAGCCCAAAGGACATCACAAGGAACTCGTAATGGCCGTACCGAGTCCTGAAAGCAGTCTTCGGGATATCTGGCTCCCGAATCTTTAACTGATGATAGCCTAAACGTAAGTCGATCTTAGATAACACTCTGGCACCTTGAAGCTGATCAAATAGATCATCAATACGTGGCAATGGATACTTGTTCTTCATTGTAGTCTTGTTCAATTGACGGTAATTAATACACATCCGCATAGAACCATCCTTCTTCTTCACAAATAAGACAGGAGCACTCCAAGGCGATACACTGGGTCGAATAAAACCCTTATCAAGCAACTCCTGTAACTGTTCTTTTAATTCTTTCAACTCTGCTGGGGCCATACGATATGATGGAATAGAAATGGGCTGAGTACCCAGTAATAAATCAATTCCAAAGTCAATATCTCTGTTGGGTGGCATACCCGAAAGATCTGCTGGAAATACATCAGGAAAATCCCTTACTACAGGAACTGACTCCACAGTAGGAGTATCAATACTAATATCTCTCACATAGGCCAGATACACATCACACCCTTTCTCAACCATTCGTTGAGCTTTAAGAAATGAAACAACCCTGCTAGGAATATGATCCGAGGTACCTCTCCACTCTAGCCGCGGTAGACCTGGCATAGCCAACGTCACCGTCTTGGCGTAACAATCAAGAATAGCATGATAGGGCGAAAACAAGTCCGTGCCCAAAATAATATTGAAATCCACCATACTGAGCAATAATAAATTAGCTCTGGTCTCAAAATCGCTGATAACAATTAAACACGACTGATACATACGGTCCACAATAATAGATTCACTCACGGGTGTAGATACATAAATAGAAGAACTCAAGGAATCACGTGATACGCTCAAATACGGGGCAAAATAAGATGGCACATAAGAATAAGTGGAGCCTGGATCAAATAAGACTGATGCATCCCTATGACAAACCGGAATAATACCTGTGATAACAGAATCAGATGCAACGGCCTCTGTCCTAGCAGGAAGGGCATAATATCTAGCCTGACCTGCCCCTCTAGGGCGACCTCTACCTGCCCGACCTCCATCTCTAGCTGGCTGTGCAGGTGGAGTGGCGACTGGTGCAGTAATCATGGCCTGAGAAGCCTGAGGGCCCTGTGGAATAGATGGGTCCTGAGAAATCTATGGAGGTGCACCCCTCCTCAATCTGGGGCAATCCCTCATGATATGACTAGTGTCACCACACTCAAAATAAGCCCTTGAAGTACGTGACTGCTGGGACTGGCTCGAGCCTGATCGATTAGACTGTCCGCTGAAAGCACCCCGTACAGGAGGTATAGTAGACACTGGCGGTGCATACTATGGAACATGAGGCCTGGGAGTAGCCGGAATACCACTGGAAGCTGGAAGTGCTGAATAAATAGGACGGCTCACATAACCTCTACCATGACGGGCTACAACTGGGGCACGAGAATTATTATATATGCCAGAATCTCGGGGTCTCTTAGCTTCCCTCTCTTCCCTCTCCCGAGTCTGCATACCTTCCAATCTCCTAGAAATTGACACCATCTGTTGGTATGTGATGTCCATCTCTAGCTCTCAGTCCATACTGTATCTGATACTAGAGTGAAGGCCCTCAATAAATCTGCGAACCCGCTCTCGAACAGTAGCAACTAAGGCTGGTGCATGCCTAGCCAAATCACTGAATCGAACCTCATACTCTGACACAGTCATAGAACCCTGGCGCAGCTGCTCAAACTCTGTGCGCCATACATCTCTAAGACTCTGAGGAACATACTTCCTTAAGAACATATCTGAAAATTGAGTCCAAGTGAGTGAAGCTGCCTCAGCCGGACTATCCAACTCATATGCCCGCCACCACTGGTAGGCTGCTCCTCTAAACTGGAATGTTGTGAAAGAAACCCCACTAGAATCCACGATTCCCATAGTACGAAGGATACTGTGACATTTCTCCTGAAAACCCTGAGCATTCTCTGAAGCTAAACCGCTGAAAGTGGGAGGGTGGTACTTCTTATACCTCTTGAGCCTGAGCTGCTCCCCCTCTGAAACTGCTGTCCTAATCTTAGGCCGAACTGGGACAACTGGCTGCACTGGTATAACCTTTGGGCCAGGTCAACTTGGGCCCGTAGCTATGGAGTACGGATGGCGGGAGTATGTGCTCCTCCCCCGGCCTGAGATGTGGCAGGAGCAAGTGGAATTAACCCTGCCTAAGCTAAAGTGCCAAACATACTCAAAAATTGGGCAAGAGTCTCCTGAAGTGCAGGAGTAGTAACAGGCATCTCAGGTTCCTGCTCTCCAACTGGATCTACTGGTGGCTATGGTGCATCAGCTCGTGCAGGTGCTATGGCTACACCACGTGGTCTTCCTCGGGCTCTGGATCGGCCTCTGCCCTGACCCCGGCCTCTCGTGACTCCAACATGGGGCACGAGTGTCTGATCATCGGATCCAGTTATGCGTGTCCTCACCATCTGTGAGATAATAGAAAGACAATTGTTTAGAACTTTGAAATCAACATAGCCGCATGATAAGGAATCAAAGAAGTGAGTATTTTCTAACAGTTCCATAGCCTCTCGAAGATAAGTACAGACGTCTCCGTTACGATCCGCAAGACTCTACTAAACCTGCTTGTGACTCATAACACCTATGAACCTAGAGCTCTGATTCGTCACGACCCCAAATTCCCTCCGTAGGATGTCGTGATGGCACCTAGATTCTAAGACTAGGTAAGTCTATCAATGCGGAATAAAAATTGAAATCTGAAATAAATAAACTACAATTTAAACCATTTCAACTCCCAAAACCCAGTAGAAATAAGTCACAAGCTTCTAAGAATTTTATCCTCAATGTCTCTATATATCAATGTCTAAAGAAAATAAGGAAGCAACATAATAATGATAGAATGGGACTCTGGAGTCTGTGGACACTGGCATATATACCTCGAAGTCTACGTGCACAGGTAACTCACTGAAGTCGGGGCTGGTAAAGAGTACCTGGATCTGCACAAACAGATGTGCAGAAGCGTAGTATGAGTACACCACAGCGGTACCTAGTAAGTGCCAAGCCTAACCTCGGTAAAGTAGTGACGAGGTCAGGTCAGGCCCTACTGAAAAATAAATAATGGCATGGTAAAACGTTTAACAATATAATAGATAAAATGGCAATAGAAATGAATCAAGTAGTGTGTCACCATTAGTTACACCAAATAATGGCAACTAATACCCCGCGGAAAAACAAAACAGAATTCTTTTCAAGTTTAAGAAAACCACAACAATAATCAAAGGCAACTGCTGCCATAAATCAATATCAACAAGGGCATTCCCGAGGTACTGCTTTATAGTCCCAAATCATAAATAAATTTACAATATCTCATTTTCTTATCTCACCGCGGGAGCCTTCACAATTTATTTTAAAGAAAATATTTTTCCCGAAATAGCATCCCGCGTTTTAGCCATCCTTATCACACCGCATGACTTCTAGTAGTTCCCCTACTAGCCACGCGTATCAAGCCACCCTTATCTCACCGCATACGTTTCAATACCCAGACCTTATACCACCACATGTGTATCAATATCACAATATATCACAATTTGCACCTCAAGTGCTCAAATAATTTAACTTGCCAAAATAATTCAACAACAATATTTTTTCACAATAAAGAGCTCACGGCTCATGCCAAAATAAATCATCAATAATAGTTTTCCACAATAAAGAGCTCACGGCTCATGCCAAAATAAATCATCAATAATAATATTAGGAATAAATAATTCAGCAAAATAATATTTCAAAATCTTTAGTACGTTACTTCAATACTAATTTTAAAAATGTCAAATACTTCATATTAATAATATTTAATTTAAAGAAAACCAACTTACAAATAATGCACAGAATAAAAGAAACCAAGTTCTAACTAAACAAGTAAAACAATTAGCAGGAAAAAGGTCAAGCAAATTTAAAGTATATAAATCAAATCAATGATGGATAATATAACAAGATTTAATAATTTAATTAATATGCAACAGTGATCTACACAATTTAAAACATAATCCTTCACATTTAGCCCGCGCACACGCTCGTCACCTCGTGTACACGACTTTCATCACATTACAATTAATACCAATCCTAGGAAAAATTTTCCCCACACAAGGTTAGACAAGTCACTTACCTCGACTTGCTCCAATTTAATCACGTAGTATGCCTTTTCCTCGATTTTCTGACTCCGATCGACTCGTATCTAGTCATAATTAATTCGATAAGGTCAACAAAAATTATAGAATCAATTCCATAAGAAAATACAACATTTTTCAATAAAATTCGAAATTAACTCAAAAATGGACGTCTCGAAATCCGGTGAAAGTTACGAAATACGAATGCCCATTCAACCACGAGTCCAACTATACCATTTTTACTAAAATCCGACATCAACTTGACCTCCAAATCTCAAATTCTCATTTTGAAATCCCTAGGCCCAAATCCTCTAATTTCACCCCAATAACATGTAATCTATTCGAAATATTCAATGATAATCCAATATAATTGACTAACAATGATCACATGTGACTTACCTCAAGCTTTTTCGTGATTTTTCGCCCAACAATCGCCTCACCCGCTTTTGAAAATGTCAAAAATGACAAAATTTCTCGGACCCTTCTGTTTTGTACACTGCCCAGTGCTTTCGCACCTGCAGACAAAATTCTCGCACCTGCGGTCCCGCATCTGCGGTGAAATACCGCATCTGTGGAAATTGCTCAGCCCAGCTGCCTTCGCTTCCGCGAGCTTTGGACCGCATCTGCGCCTTCGCAGGTGCGGAAAATTCCATCGCACCTGCGGGCCTGCCCGCACCTGCGCCCTTCTTCTCGCTTCTGCACAACATGAGCCGCATCTGCGGCATCGCACCTGCGGCTAATTTCTCGCAGGTGCGATTACACCAGAAGACAGAAATTTTTCCAGATTTCTTCTAAGTTCAAATTTGATCCGTTAACCATCTGAAACTCACCCGAGACCCTCGAGACCTTAACCAAATATACCAACATGTCCTAAAACATTATACGAACTTATTCGAAACTTTAAATCACATCAAACAACGCTAAAATCACAAATCACACCCCAATTCAAGCTTAATGAAACTTAAGAATTTTCAACTTCTACATTCGATTTCGAAACCTATCAAATCAAATCCGATTGACCTCAAATTTTGCACACAAGTCATAAATGACATAACGGAGCTGTGAAAATTTTCAGAACTGGATTCCGACCCCGATATCAAAAAGTCAACTCCCCGGTCAAACTTCCTAACTTTAAATTCCTATTTTAGCCATTTCAAGCCTAATTTCACTACGGACTTCCAAATAAAATTTCGATCATGCTCCTAAGTCCAAAATCACCATACAAAGCTGTTGGAATCATCAAAATTCTATTCCGGGGTCGTTTGCACATAATTCGACATCCGGTCACTATTTGAACTTAAACTTTTAATTTTTCATCCAAATTCTATATCTCGGGCTAAGGACCTCGGAATTTGATTTCGTACATACGCCCAAGTCGCAAACCACGATACGGATCTACCGGAACTATCAAAACACTGATCCGAGTCTGTTTGCTCAAAATGTTGAGCAAAGTCAACTCAGTTGAGTTTTAAAGCTCTAATTCACATTTTAATCCATTTTTCACATGAAAACTTTCCGAAAAATTTTATGGACTGCGCACGCAAGTCGCGTAATGATAAATAGTGCTTTTCGAGATCTTAGAATACATAATTAATTATTAAATTTAAAGATGACATTTTGGGTCATCACATTACATAAGTTATTCGGTGTATTTAAGTATTTCATTAGCATGATGGATATATTTTTCTTCAAAATTAACCTATATACAATGGAAGATCAACTTAGTCTATTATATATACGGTGACACTAACATACATAAGAAATAATAAACTTGACAACAAACATGTATGGTAGAAGGCCGTTTGGTATTAAAGTATTTAAGTATTCTTCTTGGTAGTAATTATTGGTATCATTTTTTGCTGGGTCAAAAACAGAAAAATATTTTGTCTTTACTATAAAATTTTGCAATCAACCTTTTATTTAATTGATCAATATATTCATTTCTGCTAGCTAAGATATTCTATCATGCGATTTACACAAATTGCGTTTTAATCAAATGATAGAAATATTTATCTTATTAAATGCACTACTATTACTATTAGTTTTGATAACCAAGTGTTCAGGAAGAACCAAATCATCTTTTATTGGATGCTCTTATTCGTTTCCGACACGAAGCAAGAAGACACTGAATACTGGATCTGTTCTTACTTTATATTTCTTGTGAGTTGAATTTTTTTCATTTGAGGCGAGAAGTATAACTTTGGCAAGCTAGCTTTTACAGCCTCTACTTTTGTCGATTTTGGAACTACTGGTACTACTTGACATAAATTACCTCCCAAACCATTAATGTTTCACCAAACGGTTCATTAATATCCAATATATCTCTAACTCCGTTTGACACTTAGCCAGAAGTGCTTCATCCCATATTATCAATTTTGCTTTCCTTATAAATTTAGCACCATTGCTCTGATTTGATATATTTGAGATGGTTATTTAAGTTATTTGAAGAGCTACATCAAATCTAAAGCGGGTGGCGTCACAATAAAATCGTTATTGGAACACCACTTGTTGTTATTGCTAACAATGTCATGCCTCTTGATATGATATTTGTAAGGTAATGCATGACATGGAAATATTATTTTGATTCCGCCGGAGGCATCTACAAAGAATAATCACGTTATAGCAGAGTTGACTCTTTATAATATAGTCTTGATCAAAGGTTGTTCTTGTTTTGGATTGAGCTTTGATTGTGCTTCTTTGGACACTTGTATATCATTTTGATTAATAATATATTAACCTTTTTACTTTGTGTTCTAACGCTCTTTTATGGAATAAATTTATACACCCTAAGATTTGTTCTTTAACTTGAATAAGAATTTTACTCATATGATGAATTTAAAAAATAATTGAATTGGATTCTCTTGCTAAATAATTATTTAAAAGATTTAATTATTTGATTTTAACATAAAAAATAATTTATTCTATGTTGATTCAGTTCTTAATATTAGTTCATCTCTTGTTTTGAATATTTAATCTTAATTATAATTTTATCCATCATAAATTTTATTTTCAAAGAGTAAAAGCTTTATTCACTTTTAGATCTGTGTATGTAGAATCATTAGTGGTATTGACTCTTACCAACCAATTTTTTTCTCTTTCTCACACATTTATATTCTTAAATATTTTCTTGGTTGTTGTTTAATAATTGGGTATTTTTTAATATTACACGAAAAATTGATAAAAAATATTATTTGAGTAGGAAAATAGTTCAAATATAATATAAAAATATGTTATTGTGGAGGTATTTTTTTTTCTCAATTTCAACTCTTTATACAGTCCATTTAATATTACTTTTAATTTTTTTGGTATTGGATATTATGAAGTGGTAATGTCTTGCCAATACAGAGGATTCTGATGAAATTAATTTTATTAAACCTTCCTACATATTTTTAATAAGAATTTAATAGATAAATTTTATTAATTTTAAAATCTTAAATATTAAAAATTAGCATAGAAGGTACTGTAGTCCAAAAAATAAGTTATTGCAGTTATGCCCTTTCCCTATGAGTTCTTGCGCTTAATGTTTTAGGGCTATTTTGGCATATTAATATTGTATTTATGCTTTTATAATAATATAGGTTCTCATTTTTCTAAATGGATTTGGACAATATAATACATTCTCAATTTAAATTTGTCACGACCCGAAATTTCCCACCGACGTGACCGTGATGACGCCTAACATTTCACTTGCTAGGCAAGCCAACGTTAGAGAATCTTTAAACCAATTTCTTATTTCCATTTAGTAAACAACAATAATTAACTAAGATGAAATATAATAAGTTCGGAATATTATAAAACTGTATTAATTACTACCACTGAGATCTGGAGTCACAATTCACGGGCATTCTAGAATTTACTACAAGTAATAGTCTGAAAGAAATACAACTGTCTGCATTAAGAAACAGTAGAACAGAAAAGATATACGGAAACTTCAAGGTTTGTGAACGCCGACAGATCTATCTTGAGTCTCCGGATAGCGGACCAATAGCAAAATCTCGATCAACCCGAGCCGGTATCAAAATCTGCACAGAAAGTGCAGAGTGCAGTATCAGTACAACCGACCCCATGTACTGGTAAGGGTAGAGCCTAACCTCGACGAAGTAGTGACGAGGCTAAGGCAAGGCACCTACAAATCGACCTGTGCAATTTAACATTGTATATACAAATAACAGAAATGAAGAACTAAACAGGAAATGTCGGGAGGGGAACATACTGAGGGGAATACAAGATAAATAACTACAACAGAATGATCACCGGAGCAGTCAATATACCATGAATCAATAGGAATAATAAATACAGTAAGAAAGAATGCACGGCAGCACCCTTCGTGCTTTTACTCTCAATCTCACCATAAAATTAATAGAAATGGTACGACATCACCCTTCGTGCATTAACTCTCATATCATGGCACGACATCACCCTTCGTGCATTAACACTCACAATATGGCACGACATCACTCTTCGTGCATTAACGCTCACAATATGGCACGTCATCACCCTTCGTGCATTAACACTCACAATATGGCATGGCATCAACCTTCGTGCATTAACACTCTCCCTTACCATAATGCAATACATAAATAACAATAGGGAGATAGAATAACAAGTACAAACCTTACTTCAACATTTGGTTCCACAATATAAATCTCAACTTTTAAATGAATACTCGATTACCAACATAAAATCCGTAACCATGATAATGACGATCAATTTAACAACACTAGTTTAAACATGTAGCAATTATGCATAGGAAAGAAACAATATAAGAAAACGGAAGAAACATGGAATACAGGTAAATTGGCGGCGCATAAGTACTCGTCACCTCACATATACGCCGTTCACATGAATTTCACTTAGCAAATAATCTAAGGTTCCTAATTCCCTCAAGTTAGGGTTAGACACAATACTTACCTCGCTCCGTTTCTCACCAAATTTCATAGACAGGTCTTAAATATCATAATGTACCTGTACCGGACTCCGGGACCAAAATACAGACCCGATACTAACAATATCAAATATCAATCAATTCTTAAAAACAAATAATTTTCAAACTTTTAATTTTAATCAAAAATTCATAACTTGAGCTAGGGACCTCCGAATTCGATTTCGGGCATACGCCCAGGTCCCATAATTCGATACGGACCTACCGGACCGTTAAAATATGGATCCGGGCCTGTTTACCAAAAATATTGACTGAAGTCAACTAAAATCAACTTTTAAGGTATAAATTCTTATTTCCATCAATTTTCAACATAAAAGTTTTCCGAAAACCTGCCCGGACTGTGCACGCAAATCGAGGTAGGTAATAAATGAGTTTTTAAGGCTTAAGAGCGTAGATTTGAGTTCTAAAACATAAGATGACCTTTTGGGTCATCACATTCTGCACCTCTAAAACAACCGTTCGTCCTCGAACGGACATAGAAAAGTACCTGGGCTGGTGAAAAGGTGGGGATATCTACTCCGCATATTAGACTTGGACTCCCAAGTAGCTGCCTCAATAGGTTGACCTCTCCACTGCACTCGAACTGAAGGGTAACTCTTTGATCTCAACTGGCGATCTTGTCGAGCTAGAATTTCCACTGGCTCCTCCTCATAAGTCAATTTCTTGTCCAACTGGACAGAGCTAAAATCTAACACATGGGACAAATCGCCATGATAGTTTCGAATCATGGACACATAGAGTACCGGATGAATAACTGCTAAACTAAGTGGTAACGCAAGCCTGTAAGCCACCTCTCCCACTCTTTCCAGAATCTCAAAAGGTCCGATATACCTAGGGCTCAACTTGCCCTTCTTTCCGAACCTCATTACACCCTTCATGGGTGATACCCAAAGTAACACTCTCTCTCCGACCATGAATGCAACATCGCGAACTCTATGGTCGACATAACTCTTCTGCCTGGACTGAGCTGTGCGAAGTCGATCCTGAATAATCTTAACCTTGTCCAAGGCATCCTGTACTAAGTCTGTGCCCAACAATTGAGCCTCTCCAGGCTCGAACTACCCAACTGGCGACCGACACCGCCTACCATATAATGCCTCATAGGGAGCCATCTGAATGCTCAACTGGTAGCTGTTGTTGTAGGCGAACTCTGCTAGGGGCAAGAACTGATCCCACGATCCTCTGAAGTCTATAACACAAGCGCAGAGCATATCCTCCAAGATTTGAATAGTACGCTCAGACTGCCCGTCCGTCTGAGGATGAAATGTTGTGCTCAACTCAACTCGCGTACCCAACTCACGCTGAACTGCCCTCCAAAAGTGCGAGGTAAACTGCGTACCTTGATTAGAAATGATAGACACGGGCACACCATGAAGACGGACGATCTCATGAATATAAATCTCTGCTAACCTCTCTGAGGAATAGGTAACTGCCACATGAATGAAGTGCGCTGACTTAGTCAGCCTATCCACAATAACCCATACGACGTCGAACTTTCTCTGAGTCCGTGGAATTCCAACAACAAAGTCCATAGTGATACGCTCCCACTTCCACTCAGGAATCTCCATCTGCTGAAGCGAACCACCGGGTCTCTAATGCTCATATTTTACCTGTTGACAATTTAGGCACCGAGCTACATAAGCAACTATATCTTTCTTCATTCTCCTCCACCAATAATGCTGCCGCAGGTCCTGGTACATCTTGGCAGCGCCCGGGTGAATAGAATACCGAGAACTGTGAGCCTCCTTAAGGATCAACTAACGAAGCCCATCCACATTAGGCACACAAATACGACCCTGTATCCTCAAAACTCCGTCATCTCCAATAGTAACCTGCTTGGCACCACCGTGTCGCACTGTGTCTCTTAGGACAAGTAAATGAGGATTGTTATCCTACCGATCTATGATGCGCTCAAACAAAGAAGACCGAGCAACTGTACAAGCTAGAATACGGCTGGGCTCAGAAATATCTAACCTCACGAACTGGCTGGCCAAGGCCTGAACATCCAATGCAAGCGATCTCTCACCAACTGGAATTTATGCAAGGCTACCCATACTGACTGACTTTCTTCTCAAAGCATCGGCCACCACATTGGCCTTCCCGGAATGATACAATATGGTGATATCATAGTCTTTCAATAGCTCCAGCTACCTCTTCTGCCTCAAATTGAGTTCCTTCTGCTAGAACAAATACTGCAAGCTCCGATGATCAGTGAATACCTCACATGGCATGCCGTAAAGATAGTGCCTCCAAATCTTCAACGCATGAACGATGGCTGCCAGCATATACAATAACCTTGCCACCCTGCATCAATACCGCACCCAGACCAATACGAGATGCATCACAATATACTGTATAAGATCCTAAACCTGTGGGTAACACCAATACCGGTGTCGTGGTCAAAGCAGTCTTGAGCTTCTGAAAGCTTGCTTCACACTCGTCTGGCCACCTGAACGGGGCACCCGTCTGGGTCAATCTGGTCAACGGGGCTGCTATGAATGAAAACCCCTCCACAAATCGACGGTAATAGCCCGCCAAACCCAGGAAACTATGGACCTCTGTAGCTGATGTGGGTCTAGGCCAGTTCTGGACTACCTCAATCTTCTTAGGATCCACCTGAATACCCTCTGCTGATACACGTGACCCAAGAAAGCAACTGAACTCAACCAAAACTCGCATTTTGAGAACTTAGCATATAACTGGCTGTCTTTCAGAATCTTAAGAACGATCCGAAGGTGCTGCTCATGCTCCTCTCGACTGTGGGAGTAGATCAAGATATCATCAATAAACACAACCACAAAGGAATCCAAGTAGGGGTTGAACACCTGGTTCATCAAATCCATGAATGCTGCTGGGGCATTTGTCAGCCCAAATGACATCACTAGAAACTCATAATGCCCATACCGAGTCTGAAAAGCTGTCTTAGGAACATCGGATGCCCTAATCTTCAACTGATGGTAGCCAGATCTCAAATCAAACTTTGAAAACACCTTGGCACCTTGAAGTTGATCAAATAAATCATCAATCCTCTGCAATGGATATTTCTTCTTGATGGTGACTTTGTTCAACTACCGATAATCTATACACATCCTCATCGACCCATCTTTCTTCTTCACAAACAACACAGGTACACCTCAGGATGACACACTAGGTCTAATGAAGCCCTTATCAAGCAAATCTTGCAACTGCTCCTTCAATTCTTTCAACTCTGGCGGGGCCATGCGATATGGCAGAATGGAAATAGGCTGAGTGCCCGGAGCCAAATCAATGCAGAAATCAATATCCCTGTCAGGTGGCATCCCCGGCAGGTCTGCAGGAAACACCTCTGGAAACTCATGAACAACCGGCACCGAATCTATGGAAGGAACCTCCGCACTAGAATCGCGGACATAAGCCAAATAAGCTAGACACCCCTTCCCGACCATATGCCGAGCCTTCACATAAGAGATAACCCTGCTGGCAGAATGGCCAAGATTCCCTCTCTACTCTAATCGAGGCAACCCCTGCAAGGCTAAGGTCACCATCTTGGCATGACAATCTAATATAGCATGATAAGGTGACAGCTAATCCATACCCAGTATGACATCAAAATCAACCATGTCGAGAAGTAGAAGATCTACACGAGTCTCAAGACTCCCAATGGTGACCACACACGAATGATAAACACGATCTACCACAATAGCATCTCCCACTGGGGTGGACACATACACAGGAGCACTCAAAGAATCACGGGGCACAACCAAATAGGAAGCAAAATAGGATGACACATAGGAGTAAGTAGATCCCGGATCAAATAGAACTGAAGCATCTCTACTGCAAACTGAAACAGTACCTGTGATAACAACGTTAGATGACTCAACCTCAGGCCTGGCTGGGAAAGCATAACACCGGAGCTGGGCCCCACCACCCTGAACTATGTCCCTAGGACGGCCTCTAACTGGCTGGTCTCCACCTCTAACGGCCTGACCTCCACCCCTAACAGTCTGGACTCTACCTCTGGCTGCCTGACCCCTGCGTCTGGCTGGCTGAGTAGGTGGTGCAGAAACTGGTGCCGGGACCATGACACGTGAACTCTGATGCTGTGAGCTGCCCGTTGCTCGAGGGCAAAATCTAGCAATATGCCTCGGATCACCACAAGTATAACATAACCTCGGCTGTTGTGACTGCTGACCCTACAACTGACCCCGTCGACTTGAATAACCACCTTGATAACTCTGGAGTGGAGGTGCACTAATAGGAGCTGGTGGTGCACCGTAAGCTAGCTGGTCAGAATAATGCATCTGAGGGCCACAACCACCTGAGGCACCGTGGGATGCCTGGAGCGCTAAATGAAATGGCCTGGGAGGATGAACTCTACCAAAAGTACTCCTGCTTCTAGATGAGGCACCACCGAACTCACCAGAATGATGTGGTCTCTTGTCAGACCCCTGACCTCCCTGAGTAAGAACCATTTCGACTCGTCTGGCGATATTAGCAGCCGCCTGAAAAGAAATCTCACTCCCAGTCTCCTTAGCCATCTGCAATCTGATAGGCTAAGCAAGTCCATCAATAAACCTCCTCACCCTCTCTCTCGGTGGGAAGCAGAAGAATAGCATGACGGGCCAAATCCACAAAATGGGTCTCATACTGAGTAACAGTCATACTGCTCTGCTGGGGACGCTTAAACTGACGGCGACGCTCCTCTCTCAATGTGATAGGAAGAAACTTCTCTATGAAGAGCTGAGAGAACTGGTCCCAAGTAAGAGCAGGCGACCCAACTGGTCTGGTCAACAAGTAATCTCTCCACCATTTCTTGGCGGAACCAGTCATCTGAAATGTAGCAAAATTGACCCCATTGGTCTCCACTATACCCACGTTCCGTAAAACCTCGTGACAGCTGTCAAGATACTCCTGGGGATCCTCTGAAGGATCACCACTAAAATGAACAGGAAAGAGCGTGGTAAACCTGTCCAATCTCCATAAAGCCTTAGAAGACATAGCTGGCCCATCTCTGACCTGTGCCGCAATAACCGGCTTAACTAATCTGACTGGCTGAGCTGCTGGAGCCTGATACTGGGGAGCTATCTTCTCTGGAGCGGGAGTGGTAGGAGTCTAGGCCCCTCCTCCAGCCTGATAGACTGCTGGTGCCATGGGAAATGCGCCAGTCTGGGCTACACTCTCCATAAGGCCCACCAAATAGACCAAAGCGCCCTGAAGTACTGGGGTAGCAATGAACCCTTCCGGAACCTGAGCTGGTCCGGCAGGAATAGTCTGGGCTGGAACCTTCTCGTCAAGATCTATCTGAGGCTCCATTGCTGGGGTTGCTGCTCGGGCTCTAGGCCGAGCCCTGCCCCTACCTCGGCCTCGACCTCTGCCCCGCGTAGGAGTTGTCACTAGAGGCTCTGGCTGTTGCTCAGCTGAGGAAGCGGTACGTGTTCTCGCCATCTACAAGAGAATAAGAGTAGAAGAGTTCAATCAGCATTGAGAAAGCAAAATCGCACGACAGAGAAGGAAAGAAGTGAAACTTGTTCCTAAACTTCATAGCCTATGGAAGATAAGCACAGACATCTCCGTACCGATCCTTCAGACTCTACTAAGCTTGCTCGTGAATCGTGAGACCTAGGAAACCTAGTGCTCTAATACCAACTGTCATGACCCGGAATTTCCCACCGACGGGACCGTGATGGAGCCTAACATTTCACTTGCTAGGCAAGCCAACGTTAGAGAATCTTTAAACCAATTCCTTATTTCCATTCAAAAAATAACAATAATTAACTAAGATAAAATATAATAAGTGCGGAATATTATAAAACTGTATTAATTACTACAACCCGGATCTGGAGTCACAATTCACGAGCATTCTAGAATTTACTACAAGTAATAGTCTGAAAGAAATACAATTGTCTCCATGAAAGAAATAGTAGAACAGAAAAGATAGACGGAAACTTCAAGGTCTGTGAACGCCGACAGATCTACCTTGAGTCTCCGGACAGTGGACTAATAGCAAAATTTCGATCAACCCGAGCCGGTATCAAAATCTGCACAGAACGTGCAGAGTGCAGTATCAGTACAACTGACCCCATGTACTGGAAAGTGTCGAGCCTAACCTCGACGAAGTGGTGACGAGGCTAAGGCAAGGCACCTACAAATCGACCTGTGCAATTTAACAGTGTATATACAAATAATAGAAATGAAGAACTAAACAGGAAATGTCGGGAGGGGAACATACTGAGGGGAAAAGAAGATAAAGAACTACAATAGAATGATCACCAGAGCAGTCAATATACCATGAATCAACAGGAATAGTGAATACAGTAAGAAAAAATACACGACATCACCCTTCGTGCTTTTACTCTCAATCTCACCATAAAATTAATAGAAACGGCACGACATCACCCTTCGTGCATTAACTCTCATATCATGGAACGACATCACCCTTCATGCATTAACACTCAAATTGTGGCACGGCATCACCCTTCGTGCATTAACACTCATAATATGGCACGGCATCACCCTTCGTGCATTAACACTCATAATATGGCACGGCATCACCCTTCGTGCATTAACACTCTCCCTTACCATAATACAATGCATAAATAACAACAGGAAGATAGAATAGCAAGTACAAACCTTACTTCAACATTTGGTTCCACAATATAAATCTCAACTTTTAAATGAATACTCGATTACCAACAGAAAATCTGTAACCATGATAATGACGATCAATTTAACAACACTAGTATAAACATGTAGCAATTAGGCATAGGAAAGAAACAATATAAGAAAACGGAAGAAACATGGAATACAGGTAAATTGGCGGCACATAAGTACTCGTCACCTCTCATATACGCCGCTCACATGAATTTCACTTAGCAAATAATCTAAGGTTCCTAATTCCCTCAAGTTAGGGTTAGACACAAAACTTACCTCGCTCCGAAGGCCACTTAATTCTCAATCACAGCTTTTCTTTTGGAATTCACCTCCAAACCACTCTTATCTATTCAAAAATGACTCAATAATATCAAATATTGCTTAAGAAATCAATTATATTGCATAAATTAAATTCCCCAAATTTTCCTCCAAAAAGTTAAAAAAATCGACCTCGGGCCCGCTTGGTCAAAACCCGTGGTTCGGACCAAAATCCTTTTACCCATTCACCCCCGAGCCCGAATATGTAATTAGTTTTGGAATCCGACCTCAAATTGAGGTCTAAATCCTCAAATTCCCGAAATTCTTAGTTTCTACCCTAACCCCTAATTCTACCATGAAAACTCTAGATTTTAGGTTGATAATTCATAAAATGTAATGGGTAATTGAAAGAAAATAGTTTAGAATCACTTACTAAAAATTTGGAGAAGAAATGGCTCTTGAAAAATTGCCTCACCGTTTGGTTTTTGAGAAAAATGAATTTTTGGCTAAAATCTCATTTTTGGATTCTGTTAAGTGCTGGGCGACAGTGTTCATCGTGTTCGCGAGAGCACTGTCGCATTCGAGAAAGGGTACTGGCTGCCAAGCCTTTGCATTGGCGAGACCCAGCTCGTGTTTGCAATGGTTACTCCCCCTGGCCTTCGCGTTCGCGAGGCATTGCTCGCGTTCGCGATAAAAGAACGACTGACTACCCCTCCCCAATGCCTAACACTACGCGTTCGCGATGGGCTTGTCACGTTCGCGAAGGGTAACACCCCCATCGCTTCGCGTTCGCGACCAAGCCTTCGCGTTTGCGAAGAAGAAATCCCTGCCTCATCAGTTTACTCTTCGCGTTCGCGAGAGGACTTTCGCAAACGCGAAGAAGGACATGCCAGAACCCAGACTCTGCAGAAAAAAACCAGATTTTCAAAGTCCAAAACATCCCGTGGCCTATCTGAAACTCGCCCGAGCCCTCGGGGCTCCAAACCAAACATGTACACAAGTCTAAAAATATCATACGGACCTGCTCACGCGATCAAATCGCCAAAATAACACCTAGAACTCTAAATTTAGCACCAAATCAAATGAAATTCTCAAGAACACTTTAAAGTTACTATTTTCTTAACCGAAGGTCCGAATCACGTCAAATCAACTCCGTTTCTCACCAAATTTCACAGACAAGTCTTAAATATCATAATAAATCTATATCGGACTCCGGAACCAAATACGTACCCGATACTAACAATGTCAAATACCAATCAATTCTTAAAAATAAATAATTTCCAGACTTTTAATTTTCATCAAAAATTCATAACTTGAATTAGGGACCTCCGAATTCGATTCCGGGCATACGCCCAGGTCCCATAATTCGATACGGACCCACCGGGACCGTCAACACACGGATCCGGGCCCGTTTACAAAAAATATTGACCGAAGTCAACTAAAATTAACTTTTAAGGCATAAATTCTTATTTTCATCACTTTTCAACATAAAAGCTTTCCGGAAACCTGCCCGGACTGTGCACGCAAATTGAGGAGGGTTAAAATGAGATTTTTAAGGCTTAAGAGCGCAGATTCAGGTTCTAAAACATAAGATGACCTTTTGGGTCATCACAAAATTAGTAATAAGACATTATAATACGTTTTCAAATTAAATTAGTAATATGAATTTTTAAGAAGTATATCCTAAAAGTGTCACAACCCAATTTTACCTATAGGTCGTGATGGCGCCCAACACTACAGCTAGGCAAACCAACTATTAATTTAAACCAATATTCAATTCTTTTAAAATTAACCGAGTAATTAAAATCTTCTTACTTGCAAGAATTAAAACAATATGAAAAGATCTGGTAAATTAAAATAACCAAGAAAATAATTAAATCAAAACATTCTACTAGTGTGTATGTGCCAAGACCTGGTGTCACAAGTGTATGAACATCTAGTAGATTATACAAAAATTATAAATACTGTCTGGAATGAAATAGACAGAATAAAAATTCAGGAAGAGGCACTAGTTGCTGTAGAACGGCTCAGAAAGAAGCTCACCACTAAGCCTCCGGATAAGGCGGGTGCACGCCGATAGGTCCAACGATAGCACCTGTCTCAGGTCCTGCACAAAAAGTGCAGCAAGTGTAGCATGAGTACGTAAACAACGTGTACCCAGTAAGTATCAAGCCTAATCTCGAAGAGGTAGAGACGAGATGACCGACTTTGACACTCATTATGGGTCAATAATAATAATTGAAATAAAACTAGAATATCTAAATCAACATGATTCACAGAGTTAACAATAATTTTATTTAACTAGCAGAAATAATTAAATTCCTTCAAATGCAACAATTTCCAAACTACTAATTAAATCCACAAGCTGCAAATGAAATGCCAAGGTATCGTATAATTATTATTATTATTATTATTAGGCACGATTTCTGCCGAGGTCGTATAGCCCGATCCAGAGTGTCGTGTACACTACCGAGGGACATGCGGCGCGATCCATAGATGCATCTATACTGCCAAGGCATTCAGTCCGCTCCACAAGAAAGGAGGACATTTTCTCATGTACCTCCAGAAGGAGAGTATATTTATTATAAGTAAATTCGGAAGGATGAACAATTCTTTTAGCAATTAATTAATTTAAGCAGAAAATTTTAGTATATTAGATTTCCATCTCACTATATTTCCCTAACAATTCACAATATATTTCAAATAATTTAATAAATAAAGAATATAATTTACACACGTAATTCATGCTTTGAGTCCTAAACTACCTGGACTTTAGCATAGATAGTAGCTACGTACAGACTCTCGTCACCTCGTGTGTGCGTAGCCCCCACAATTAGCAACAATTATTAATTTAATCACCCGTGGGGTAATTTCCCCATCACAAGATTAGACAAGAGACTTACCTCAACTTGCTCCAATTTAATCCACTAGTAGACCTTTTCCTCGATTATTCAACTCTGTATGGCTCGAATCTAGCCAAAATAATTTGATACAATAACTAAAATTTATAGGAATCAATTTCATAAGAAAATACTATATTTTTCAATAAAAATCCAAAATTAAATTCAAAATTTGTCAGTGGGGCCCACGTCTCGAAATCCGGCGAAAGTTACGAAATATGAACGCCCACTCAACCACGAGTCTGCCCATACCAAAATTACTAAATTCCGGTAACAATTCGGCCCTCAAATCCTCAAATCTATCCAAGAGGGTTTTCAAAATTTTCTAACTTAATTCACCAATAAATTAATAAAAACAGTGATGGATTCGGGTAATTTAACCAATATTGAGTTAAGAACACTTACCCCATTGTTTTCTCTAAAAATCTCCCAAATATTGCTTCAATCCGAGCTCCAAATCGGTAAAAATGGTCCCATTTTCAGAACTTAAACTCTCTGCCCAGTGATTTCTTCTACGCGATCGGGAAGCACAATTTTAACACTGCCAAAATTAACTCTACGCGATCGCGAAGCACTGACTCCGCAAACCTACGCGATCGCGAAGCATTCAACGCGTGGCCCAGCTCCTCCCCCCGTTCTTCTTCGCGAACGCGGCCTTAGCCACACGTTCGCATAGCACAACTCGCCTCAACCTATGCGATCGCGGACTTGCCCACGCGATCGCATAGAACAAATTTCCAGTTGCCCAATTAAGCCTACGCGATCGCAAACCAATTCACGCGATTGCGTAGAACAAAGTCATCTCTGCCCAAATTACCCTACGATCGCAACGAACTTACGCGATCGCGTAGAAGGAAATCAGAAGAAAAAATACCAGCAACTATCAGCAATCTCCCAAAGGCCAAAAATGATCCGTTAGCCGTCCGAAACTCACCCGAGTCCCTCGGGACCTCAACCAAATATACCAACAAGTCCTAAAATATCATACGAACTTAGGCGAAACCTCAAATCACATCAAACAATGCTAAAACCACGAATCATACTCCAATTCAAGCTTAATGAAACTTAAAATTTCCAACTTCTACATTCGGTGTCGAAACCTATCAAATCAAGTCCAATTGACCTCAAATTTTGCACACAAGTCATAAATGATATAACGTAGCTATGAAAATTTTCGGAACTGGATTCTGACCCCGATATCAAAAAGTCAACTGTCCGGTCAAACTTTCAAATTTAATTTCTTGTTTTAGCCATTTCAAGCCTAATTTAACTACGGACTTCCAAATAAAATTCCGAACACGCTCCTAAGTCCAAATCACCATACGGAGCTATTGTAACCATCAAATCCTGATTCCGGAGTCGTTTTCTCAAAATATTGACCGAAGTTAAACTTAGCATTCTAAGGGTAACTTAAGGAACCAAGTGTTCCGATTTCAACCCGAACACTCCCAAATCCCGAACCAACCATCCCCGCAAGTCATAAATTAATAAAAGCACATATATGAAGTTTTATTTTGGAGAACGGGGTTCTAAAAGTCAAAATGACCAGTTGGGTCATTACAAAAAGTAATAGGATTACATGACTAAAGATATTTACTTGTTCAATTTTATATGAATTAGACATCTGAAAAGTAATTATACTAATAGGATTCCTAAAGGTAATCATGTAGGATTCCTAACATGTAGTATTATTGTCACATCCCGAAATTCCCACCTTTAGGACCGTGATGGTGCCTAACATTTCACTTGCTCGGCAAGCCAACATTAAAATAATCTTAACTATTTTTAAACAAATTAAATTAAACGGAAGTTAATTACTGAAATAAAGTGCGGAAGACCATAACTACCGAATCATCAAAATACATCCCCGAATATGGTGTCACAAGTGCATGAGCTATTAGAATAATACAAATAAAGGTCTGAATAAAATTCAAGCTGTTTGAAAGATAATGCACCGCTAAGATAAGATAGAATGGGACTTCAGAACTGCGGACGTTGTGCAGTTATACCTCAAGTCTCTTCTGGGTAGCTGAATCCGAGCAAGTCTATGGTACACCGCTGAGACCAACTCCAAAAACTGCACAAAAAGTGCAGAGTGTAATATGAGTACAACCGACCCCATGTACTCCGTAAGTATCGAGCCTAACCTCGACGAAGTAGTGACGAGGCTATGAAAAGACACGTATTTAAACAATCTGTACAAGTATATACAAATACGAAGCAACAATAACACAATAAATAACAATTTATCAATTTGGGAGGGAACATGCGAAGGGGATGATATAATAATTTCAGCAGGAGAAGTGTCACGTAGCAGCCAATTAATTCATCAACAATAAAATGAGCAGCTGATAATATGAAAATGGTACGGCACCAATCTTCGTGCTTTTACTCTCATTCTTTCCATAAATTGATAAATAAATAATAAGATTGGCACGGCATCACCCTTCATGCTTTAGCTCTCTTTCTTGCCATGAATTGATAAATAAATAATAATAATTGGCACGGCATCACCCTTCGTGCTTTAACTCTCTTCTGGGATGGCATCACCCTTCGTGCTTTAACTCTCTTCTGGCACGACATCACCCTTCGTGCTTTTACACTCTTTCTCACCATGACAAGGATAATATAAATAATATAAATGGCACGGCATCACCATTTGTGCTTTTACACTCTTCCACAATATTCAACAATAATTAAATAAATAATAATTTCATGAATAATATCAAATAATCAATAATAAACTTTAATAGGAATATCTTAATTAAATAGGCAATTATTCAAAATGAACAAATTCCTCCAACATGGTTTGACTCAACCACAACACATAAGTACTCGTCACCTCATATATTCGTTGTACCCACACATTAAATCAAGCAGCAAATAGACAAACAAGTCCTACTCCCTCAAGTCGAGGTTAACCACGACACTTACCTCGATTTGCAACCAACTCAAGATTCCAATACACCTTTGCCTCGCGAATTAGTGTCTGAATGCCTCGAATCTAGTCATAAATAATTCAATATACTCAACACAAATTATAGAAATCAATTCTATATGAAAATAAAAATTTTCCAATTAAAATCCGAAATTTAACTCAAAAATCGCCTGTGGGGCCCACGTCTTGGAACCCGACAAAAGTTACAAAACCCAAAAGCCCATTAAACCACGAGTCTAACCACATAAATTTACCATATTTTGACATCATCTCGAACATCAAATCTTCAAATTAAACCAAGACGATTTTCTAAATTTTTCAATTTAATTCACCAATTAAATGTTCAAAACAACTATGGATTCGTGTAATTTGACCAATATTAAGTTAAGAACACTTACCACGTTGTTTTCCTTGAAAATCTCCCAAAAAATCGCCTCTTCCCGAGCTCCAAATCATCAAAAATGAAAAATGGGACGAAGTCCCATTTTCAGAACTTAAACATTCTTCCCAGGTTTTTCCTTTTCACGAACGCGATGGGACCCTCATGTTCGCGAAGCACATTTTTTGTGCTGCCGCAAATTTCTTCTTCACGAACACGAGGGCAGTCTCGAGAACGCAATGCTTTGCCAAGCTTGGCCTTCGCAAACGTGAAGCCTTATCGCCTGGTGCCCAGCCAGAACTCGCCCTTCTATGCGAACGCGAACACTCCCATGCGCTCGCGATGAACACTGTCCATTACCCTTCGCGAACGCGGTCCCCTCTTCACGAACGCGAAGAGTAAATTTCACCTGCCTTCAGTTCCTCTTCGCGAACGCGAGGACCCTCTTGCGAACGCGATGAAGGAAACCAGATACTGCACCAGAAAATTTCCAACAAGGTTCCAAATCCAAAATTCATTCCGTTAACCATCCGAAACTCACTCGATGCCCCCGGGACCTCAACCAAATACACCAAGAAGTCCTAAAACATTATACGAACTTAGTCGAAACCTCAAATCACATCAAACAACGCTAAAGCCAAAAATCATACCCCAATTCAAGCTTAAGGAACTTAAGAATTTTCAAGTTCTACATTCGATGCCGAAACCTATCAAATCAAGTCCGATTAACCTCAAATTTTGCACACAAATCATAAATGATATAACATACCTATTCAAATTTCCAGAACTGGATTCCGACCCCGATTTCAAAAAGTCAACTCCCGAGTCAAACTTCCAAGCTTAAATTTCTATTTTAGCCATTTTAAGCCTAATTTAACTACAGACCTCCAAAATCACCATATGGGCACAACAGGACTGTCAAAACAGTGATCCGGGTCCGTTTGCTCAAAATATTGACCGAAGTCAACTTAAGTGAGTTTCAAAGTACAAATTCACATTTTTATCAATTTTTCACATAAAAGCTTCCCGAAAAATTATACGGACTACAGACGCAAGTCGAGGAAAGCTGAATGGTGCCATTTGAGGTCAGAGAACACAAAATTAAATATTAATTTAAAGATGACCTTTCGGGTCATCACAATTATATCCTAAAACTAATAGGATTATAAGACTAATATGTAAAATTCCGGTTATGTCCTTTTATTATGAGTAATTATGCTTAATATTATAAGGTTAATTTTTTAAACCTACATTGTATTCATGCTTTTATAATAATACTAGTTTCTACGTACGTGCCTCGCACGTATAATACCCCAAAATAGATGGAAGAACATTAAGGTACACATACTATGGTGTTAGAAAAGTAATTTTTAAATTAGTTATATCAGGCACGTAGACAATGCGACTAATTATTAATAAGATTGTGAATACTTATAACCGGAAAAGTAATGAATTCATGTAACTAACAAAGATATTAAATTGTAACGACCCTACTTGTCGTTTTAAGAATTTAAGCCCCGTCTGTCGGCATAAGGCTCTGAGTAACTTCTTATTATGCGTATTGACTTGCGTGCGTGGTTGAATTCAGTTACCAGATGTTTCTGAGTGATTTGGGACACTTGGTCCCCAAAACGGAAGCTTAAGTCTTAGGATTTTTACCGTAGTCGGAACTATGTGAAGATGACTTCGGAATGGAATTTTGATGATGTCAATAGCTCCGTATGGTGATTATCGACTTAGGAGCGTATCCGGAAAATTATTTGGAGGTTTGTAGAGGAATTTGGTTTGAAATGGCGAAAGATGAATTTTTGGAAAGTTTGACCGGGGGGTTGACTTTTTGATATCGGGGCCAGAATCCGATTCTGGAAATTGGAATAGCTTCATTAATGTCAATTATGACTTGTGTGCAAAATTTGAAGTCATTCTAGATTGATTTGATGTGTTTCGGCACAAGATATAGAATTTAAAATTTCAAAGTTCATTAGGCTTGAATTGGGGTATGATTCGTGGCTTTGATGTTGTTTGATGTGATTTGAGGCCTCGAGCAGGTTCGTGTTATGTATTGGGACTGGTTGGTACGATTGGACGGGGCCTCGGGTTTGATTCGGGGTGGTTCCGGACCAAGTTTGGGTGTTTTGATGCTGCTGGTTGCTGGTTCTGGTGTTGTTCTTCGCGTTTGCGAGGAGCCTCTCGCGTTCGCGAAGAAGGATTTTGCTGTTGGGACTTTGTTCTTCGCGTTCACGAAGAGATTCTCGCATTCGCGAAGAAGGAAATTTTGTTGTTCGCCGTCTGACTTTAGAGGCTCATATCTCGCAATCTATAAGGAATTTGGAGATGATGCAAACGTAAAGGTTGTAGTCCATTGTGTCTAGTTTTCGTAAAGGTAAACCATTTGTCATTTGGAGTTGTGTACAAAAAGTTACGGTAGATATACTATAGGCTGTCCGGGAAGAGTTTGGAAATCTCTGTTGCACAGGGCTGACTTTGGAAGCTTATATCTCGTAATCTATAAGAAATTGGGAGATGAGCAACAAATGAAAGTTATAGCACTTGGATTTAGTTTTCAGATAGTCAAACCATTCATCATTTGGAATTTTGTACAAAACGTTATGACCATTATACTAGAGGCTGTCTGAGAAGAGTTTGAAAATGACTTTTGAAGAATTTGTTCATCGCGAACGCGAGGGGGTGTCGCGAACGCGAAGAACAAACCCTTGGGCAGCAGAATAAAGTCCAAATTCGTGTCATTCTTCCATATTTGGACCAAGGAAGCTCGGGTGAGGTGATATTTCGAGAGTTTTTCAAGGAAAACATTGGGGGTAAGAATTCCTAACTTGATTTTGGTTAAATTACATGAATCTATTGTTGTTTTTACCACTAAATTAGTAAATTGGGTTGAAAAATTTAGAAAACCCTCTTGGTTTAAATTTAAGATTTGGAGTCAATTTGTTATTGGAATTCGATAAAATTGGTATGGTTGAACTCGTATCGGAATGGGTGTTCGGATTTTATAAAAATTATGTCAGGTTCCGAGAGGCGAGTCACGCGTTGAGTTTTGTTGACTTTTTGGAATAAAATTTTAAGTCGATGTATTATTATCCGGAATTGTTTCCGATGAATTTTAATGAAGTTATAGAATTAATTTGGATAGATTTGAGAGGTCCAGGGGTCAATTCAAGCAAGAAGGCGATTTTGGAATATCGGCATAACTTCAAAGAGGCAAGTGTCTTGCTTAACCTCAAGTGGGAGAATTACCCCTTAGGCATCGAGTCTTATATGCCATTTGTGAAATGTGAAAAGCCGTGTACGCAAGGTGACGAGTACGTACTCAGCTTATATGTGTAAATTTTTATTGAGTTAAAGTCTTGAGCATATTGTGTGGTAAATTGGGTAATTGTTGGTATATATTTAATCATCTATTTGTCGTGCCTAAATCCTTGTTGTTGTTGAATATGTTGTTATATGATAATTTGATGTGATTGTTACTTGATTATTTATGTAATTCCGTGAATTTGTTGGTTTGATAATTATTGGAATTGAATTTCATTATGGATTTTTCCTCTGCAAATAATTAATTAAATGAGCTTAAGAAGAGGTGTTTATATAATTATTAAAAATTTGAACTTAATGAAGACTTTACTTTTATGTTGAGTAGTTTCTATCTCTATTGGTTATTTTTGGGTGTTGTACACATTGTGTGGAGCTTTTGGCTATTTGTTGTGAAATTAATTGATTTTGATATTGTCACGATCCAAAAATCCCACCACAAGCGCTGTGATAGTACTTAGTCTCTAAGACTAAGTAAGCCGATTATAATCATAATTCAAGCCATTTTTTTTTATAAAGATATAATTTAATACACGTGTCGAAACCAAAAGTGAAAATAATTTTAAAAACCTCCCAAGACTGGTAGTACTGAGTCACGAACTCTAACTGAATACATGAAATGATCGAATACTCAATACTGTTTGAATAATAAATAACAGTACAATAAAATGAAAAGACTCCAAGGAACTGCGATGACCAAGCAGCTCTACCTTGAATCCTTACGATCCCACTCTAACTCTGTCTGAGTCCGATATCTCCAATACCTGGTTCTGCACAAAAATAGGCAGAAGTGTAGTATGAGTACACCACGGTTGGTACCCAGTAAGTATCAAGACTAACCTCAGTGGAGTAGAGACGAGGTACAGTCAAGACACTCACTAATCTAATAACCTGTGCAATATGATATACAGAATAATAGAAAACAAATAGCAGTGATAGCAACACAAATCAACTAGTGATTTAAACAGCAAGGCAACAGGAATACCGTAAAATATTACTCAAACGAATAATAAATACAGGTACAACCAATTAATCAAGTCTTTTCAATATACATCTTTTATCTATAAGTTTTTCAATAAAAGTCTCTAGAATATAATCTTTTTCAATAAATATATTTCGAATATACTTCTTTCAGATAAATATCTTTCTAATATAATTCTTTCAATTAAATATCCTTCCAATATAATTCTTTCAAGTAAAAATATCTTTCAAATATACTTCTTTCAAATAAATATCTTTCTAATATAATTCTTTCAAATAAATATCCTTCAAATATAATTATTTCAAGTAAATATCCTTCAAATATAATTCTTTCAAGTAAATATCCTTCAAATATAATTCTTTCAAGTAAATATCCTTCAAATATAATTCTTTCAAATAAAAGTCACTTTGTGACACCTCATTTAACTTTCCTGGCGTGAGAAATATATTCAGCGTATCACATCAAATGGCACGGCAATACCTTCGTGCACTTGTCTCATTCTCACCTAATACATATATGTAGATCAAATCAATTGTCACGGTAACACCCTTCGTGCATTTATATCTTTCTCACCGTGCATACATATAACAGTACCAACTAGGTGGGAGAAATGCCAATAACAATAAAAGAAATAAAGTGGAGGCACACAGGAAGCAACAACGACTACAAGTCACATAGAAAACAAAGGTGCATAATAACATCTCAAGATAAAGGCATGAATGTATACACAACAAAACGATATCACAATATAATGTATGTCACTCGTCCTCGCCTGCACGGAAACACCTTTCGTGCCATGAATATATGATAATATAAAAATAATTGCACGGCATCACCCTTCCTGCTTTTACTCTCATCCTCACCTGATAATATAAATGAAATAGCACGGCATCACCCTTCGTGCTTTACACTCTCAAATGGTATGACATTACCCTTCGTGCTTTACACTCTCAAATGACACAGCATCACCCTTCGTGCTTTACACTCTCAAATGGCACGACATCACCCTTCGTGCTTTACACTCTCCCTCGCATGATAATATGGTTCAAATGGCACGGAATCATCCTTCGTGCATTATACTCTTCCTTACCAAGCACATGTATATCATTAACAAGCAAGGTAGGAAGCATAAATAACATCAAGGAGAGTGTTTAAACCACAACACAATACAACAATTCATATCACAATTTGCCACTGACCAAAACCAAATTCCAAATATGTAGCAGAATCAATAAAGTCTTCAACAAATAGCCCAAGACTCCACAAAACGTATATAAAACCTCAAAACAATCAACAGAGGTGAAAAATACTCAGTATAGGCAACACCTTCATCAATCCAAATTTTTGATAATTATATTAACTCCTCAATTTAAACTTATTTAATAAATATTTGCAGATAAGGATTCCATCGTGAATTTAATTTCAAGAAAAATATCAAATCAACAAACACATGTAATTCACATAAAATCCAAATGATAATAACACCAAGTTATTATATAAAATACAAACTTGACAAATAAGGAATGAGGCGTGATAATTCAAGGATTTACTAATGCAAACAATTATCTAATTTAATACATAAGAATGCCTAAAACTTTAAACCAATAAAATTTGCACATATAAGCCTTAGTACGTACTCATCACCTCGCGTACACGGCTTTCAAATCACATAATTTTCACATAAGACTCAATGCCTAAGGGGTAATTCCCCCACTCGAGGTCAGGCAATATACTTACCTTATTGAAGTTATGTTGATATTCCAAAATCGCCTTCTTGCTTGAATTGACCTCCGGACAGCTCAAATCTATCCAAATTAATTGTACCACTTCATTAAAATTCATCGAAAATAATTCCGGATAATAAAATACCAACTTAAAATTTTATTCTAAAAAGTCAGCGCGGGGCCCGCCCCTCGGAACCTGACAAAATTTTTACGAAATCCGAACACCTATTCCGATACGAGTTCAACTATACCAAAGTTATCAAATTTCGATGACGGATCGCCCTTCAACTCTTAAATTAAAGTCTAGAGGATTTCTACCATTTTCAACCCAATTCACTAATTTAGTGATAAAAACAACACTAGATTCATGTAATTTAACCAAATTCAAGTTAGGAATTCTTACCCCAATGTTTTCCTTGAAACACTCTCGAAATATCGCCTCACCCGAACTTCCTTGGTCCAAAAATGGAAGAATGAGATGAATTTGGACTTTATTCTGCTGCCCAGGGATTTGTTCTTCGCGTTCGCGACCCTTCTCTCGCGTTCGCGATGAACAAATTCTCCAACAACCATTTTCAAATTCTTCTCAGACAGCCTTTAGTATATCTACCATAACGTTTGATATGCAACTTCAAATAACAATTGGTTTACCTTTCTGAAAATTAGACACAAAGGGCTACAATTTTCATTTTTGGATCATCTCCAAATTCCTTATAGATTGTGAGATATGAGCCTCCAAAGTTAGACTATTGCAATAGAGATTTCCTTCTTCGCGAACGCGAAGAACAAAATCCCAGAAGTCAAATCCTTCATCGTGAACGCGAGAGGCTCCTCGCGAACGCGAATAACAACACCAGATATCAGCAAATCAACATCCAAAGTAGCCCAAAATGATCCAAAACACACCTGAAACACACCCAAGGTCCTCGGACCTCAACCAAACATACCAAAGCGTCCCATAACATCATACGAACTTAGTCGAACCTTCAAATCACCTTCAACAACACCAAAAACACGAATTACACACGGATTCAATTCTAATGAACTTAGAAATTTCCGAATTCCATAAATGACGTCGAAACCTCCCAAACCACGTCCGAATGACCTCAAATTTTGCACACAAGTCAGAAATGGCACAACGAAGCTGTTCCAATTTCCAGAATCGGATTCCAACCCCAATATAAAAAAGTCCACCTCCCGGTCAAACTTCCCAAAAATTCATCTTTCGCCATTTCAAGCCTAATTCTGCTACAGACCACCAAATAATTTTTCGGACACGTTCCTAAGTCCATAATCGCCATACGGAGCTATTGACATCATCAAAATTCCATTCCGGAGCAGTTTGCTCTAAAGTCAACTCTCCGATCCACTCTTTATATTTAAACTTCTAAATAAGGATTGTTCTTTTAATTTAATTCCGAATCTTCAGTAATTCAACTCGACCACACCCGCGGGTCATAATACATTTTGCGAAACTGCTCGAGACCTTAAGTCACTGAACGAGGCGTTAATTCTTAAAACGACAAGTCGGGTCGTTGCATTCTCCACCTCTTAAACAAATGTTCGTCCTCGAACGTGTTAAGAATTATTCTGAGGTTACGAAAATGATGATTTTACTTTTTCACATATACTCCCGGTTGATCCCACATTACCGCATTTGAGATAAGCCCGACAATATCATCTCAATTGAGATTATTTCTTTTATCCATATTTGTAAAATTTAAGACCAATTTCTTACACTCCAAACATTTTCAAAAAGCCCGATTTTCACAACAACGCACGGTATTACTCTCAACTGGCTATAGCAACTCGTGCCTACGCACAGATCAATTTTCTTTATAGTGTTAAGTACTTCAAAATTTCTTCGGGATGTTACATTCTCCCCCACCTAGGATCATTTGCCCTTGAATTAGAAGTAGAGTCCGCTCTCAAACACATAACATAACTTATCTCTTCTTTCGCACGTCTCAATCCCCCAAATTTTATTAACTCCCAAATTTTATAGAAATTTTGACAGCCTCCCCTGTAAATGGGTCCTATCCACCTGCCAGAGTAACACCAAAATAACTCCTAATAACACATCCACAACCTAAAAAAAGCACCACAATGTATATATCAATAACACTAATCTCACCATTACAAGCACCGCATTATCATAATGATATCAGAACATGAAGCACATCATATGTATGCCCATCACCACATCTCTAGTCTTAATAGTTGTTCATAATCGATTACAACATCGCCAATTAATCTCATATTAACCAAAACCTCAATTCGAATTTTGACAACACTGACAGCAAAATGTGAGGCATGAAGACCTCATAACTATTTATCCGACTTAACGAGTCACAATTAACGCCACCTGGGCACTCACCTCGTAGGCTAAAACTCAATAATTACAGCACAATTATGGCACAAAAACACCTAAAAGAATTATCACATAAGCCTATCAGGCATAACTCCCTATTAGTACTATAGTACAAATTAAACTTTACAAAGGGAGAATTTAAACTCATAAATATTTCACCAGAAGGACCTCTTCCTTATATAACCTCCACCATGGCTTGTAGACCGGTTTAAATATTTCACATCATATAAAAATGCGAGGATCTCGTCCTCAACTCCGAATCACAAGTATTTTGCACATTGTGCCAATTGACATTTTCAATTTCCTTTCTTTCTTCTTTTAAATAAATTTCGTAAACACATAATGAACTCTCATACCGGTAGGGCACAAAATTCATAAAAAAAAACTGGAATCAATTATTCAGAAACATATATAACCCACTGTAGTGAATAATAAAAATTACTTTTGGACTTATAGCCCTCAATGGTGCACAAAAATAAAAATGACCGACACAGGCTCACATCTTCAACTCTCCCAACAGGGATAAACATATAAGTGGGTCGCACAATTACGAAGCTCACCTATAAGCGAAGCATAATAGGAGGACCCACCTCAATATTCGGAACCTAATCAAATTAAGGGAGAATATCCTTTTATAACAGAATCAGGATCGTACCTGTAACGACACCATTTGGTGTATCGACCTCAACCAAAATCATAGCGATTATATCAACGGGTAGGGCCTCCACCTCTTAGGCGCCCTCTCCCCGCCTGCCCTCAACCTCTAACTGACCATGCACATGGAGTATTAACTAGAATAACCACCGTAAGAACCCCGTGATGATGGTGCATTAAAAGAACTTACTGTAGCACCCCGCATATTTTGAAATTATTGTTGTGACCCCGCTGGTACTGAAATGTAGAATTATTAAGGACGCAAGAATACCGCAAGCCCCAGCATCATCCTACACAAATCTCACCCCTTAATCATATACAAGTTTTGGAGAACCTTTCATTACCAAGTAAATACATCTCAGGCCAAAACTGATATAACACATGACCCCGCAATTTGATCGTTGATAGTGGACTCCCTTCACTTGGCGCGAAGCCATAGGACACATGCCGATGATCCACAATACTAACCTTCACCGGTCATAAGATACCTCAAGCCATTTATTTGACGCATGTCACCCTCGTGACAGTTAAAATCGCTTTCTCCAGTGTCGTGGCTACCAGTATGTACACTTCGCTAAATAGAAATCCCATACGAACTACGTAGTCTCTAATACCACCAACTATTTCAGATCTACATCCACCTCGTGACCCTACCACAATTATGATGATTAGGCAATAAATTAAACCTTCCTTATATCATACTTATCAACCAGATGTCAGAACCCGCTGCACCCCAATGTGCACAATTGAATGATCTCTCAATACTTTCGCATCCTCGATCTGGACGACACGTCGTAATAATGGTTGAGCAACCTTGGCTCCCTTATAACCCCTCTATAGTATCCCGAACCGTTGGCGCATAGTTGATACTGACTGCGCAATTTCATACACGAGTGGATGCAAAAGAACATAAGATATATGCTTCAAGCTGAATAAATACCGCACGATAAAGAATGAAAGAAGTGAAATTTTTCCTACTAGCTCTGTAGCCTCTCGAAGATAAGTACAGATGCCTCTACCGATCCGCAAGACTCTTGTCACGACCCCAAATTCACTCCATAGGATACCGTGATAGAACCTAGTCTCTAAGACTAGGTAGGCCTATCAATGCAGAATAATAATAAATATCTGAAATAAATAAACTACAATTCAAACAATTTCAACTCCCAAAACCAGGTAGAAATAAGTCACAAGCTTCTAAGAATTTATTCTCTATGTCTCTATACATCAGAGTCTAAAGCAAATAAGGAAGACAACATAGTAAGATAGAAGGGGACTCTGGAGTCTGCGGACGCTGGTAGATATACCTCGAAGTCTCCTCATACAGCTAGTTTATTGATGCATGGTCTGATAAGATGTACCTGGATCTGCACAAAAAGATGTGCAGAAATGTAGTATGAGTACACCACAGCGGTACCCAGTAAGTGCCAAGCCTAACCTCGGTAGAGTAGTGACGAGGTCATGTCAGGCCTTACTGGAGAATAAATAATAGCATGGTAAAATGTTTAAATAATATTATAAGATAAAATGACAATGGAAATGAATCAAGTAGTATGTCACATTTAATTACTTCAAATAATGACAAATAAATACCTCGTGGAAACAAAACAGAATTCTTTTCAACTTCAAGAAAATCACAACAATAATCAAAGGCAACTGCGGCCATAAATCAATATCAACAAGGGCACTCCCGAGGTACCGCCTCGTAGTCCCAAATCATAAACAAATTCGCAATATCTCATTTCCTTATCTCACCGCTGGAGCCTTCACAATTGATTTAAAAGAAAATATTTTTCCTGAAATAGCATCCCACGTTTTAGCCATCCTTATCACACCGCATGACTTCTAGTAGCTCCCCCTACTAGCCACGCATATCAATCCACCCTTATCTCACCTCATGCATTTCAATACCCAGACCTTATACCACCGCATGCGTATCAATATCACAATATATCACAATTTGTACCTCAAGTGCTCAAATAATTTAACTTGCCAAAATAATTCAACAACAATATTATACCACAATAAAGAGCTCACGGCTCATGCCAAAATAAATCATCAATAATGGTTTTCCACAATAAAGAGCTCACGGCTCATGTCAAAATAATTCAATAATAATATTTTTCCACAATAAAGAGCTCACGGCTCATGTCAAAATAATTTAACAATAATATTTTTCCACAATAAAGAACTCACTTCTCCATCACAATGAGTACGGAAATCTTACAAAATTATTGAGAAGTAAATAATTCAGGAAAATAATATTTCAAAATCTTTAATACGTTGCTTCAATATCAAGTTTAAAAATGTCAAATACTTCATATTAATAAATTTTAATTTAAAGAAAATAAACCTTCAAATAATGCATAGAATAAAAGAAACCAAGTTCCAACTAAACAGATAAAACAATTAGCAGGAAAAGGTCAAGCAAATTTAAAAATATAAACATTAAATCAATAATGAAGAATTTAATAAAATGAAATAATTTAATTAATGCGCGACAATGATCTACACAATTTAAAACATAATCTTTCACATTTAGCCCGTATACATACTCGTCACCTCGTGTACACAACTTTCTATACATTACAATTATCAATCCTAGGGGAATTTCTCCCACACAAAGTTAGACATGTCACTTACCTCGAATGGCTTCAATTTAACCAAGTATTATGCCTTTTACTCGATTTTTCTGACTTCGATCAACTCGTATCTAGTCATAATTAATTCGATACAGTCAACAAAAATTATAGTAATCAATTTCATAAGAAAATATTATATTTTTCAATAAAATCCGATATTAGCTCAAACTTTGCCCGTGGGGCCCACATCTCGAAATCCGAAAAAACTTACAAAATCCGACAACTCATTCATCACTCCAATCGGACTCCGGATCGACACCGAAATCTCAAAAATTCATTTCTATGAGATTTCTACAATTTTCCAAATTTCAATCTCAAAACACTAATTAAATGGTGAAAACAATAATATATTTGTGTATATAGACAAAATCCGAGTTGGAATCACTTACCCCAAATATCTTTTCTTGAAAATCTGTCAAAAGTCGCCTCTGTTCAAGCTCAAGTTTGTCAAAAATGGCAAATGGGTTGAATGCCTCTGTTTTTTTATAACTTATAGATCTGTCCAGTTCGATCTCGGGAGCTCGATCTGTCCAGTTCGATCTTGGGAGCTCGATCTCGGGAGCTCGATCTTGGGAGCTTGATCTCGGGAGCTCGATCTCGGGAGCTCGATTTTGTCAGGGACCTCGATTTTGTCAGGGACCTCGATTTTGTCAGGGACCTCGATTTTGTCAGGGACCTTGATTTTGTCAGGGACTTTGATTTTGTCAGGGACCTCGATTTTGTCAGGGACCTCGATTTGTCAGGGACCTCGATTTTTTCAGGGACCTCGATTTTGGCAGGGACCTCGATTTTGGTAGGCGGCAGCAGCCCGATTTTGACAGCATTTCTAGCAGAAAAATTGCAGCAGCTTTTGCAGCAGCTAAGTCCCACTTTTGATCCGTTAACCATCTGAAACTCACTCGAGGCCATCGGGACCTCAACCTAATACACCAATAAGTCCTAAAATATCATACGAACTTATTTGAAACCTCAAACAACGCTAAAATCACGATTCATGCTCCAATTCAATCTTAATGAAACTTAGAATTTTCAACTTCTACATTCGATGTCAAAACCTATCAAATCAAGTCCGATTGACCTCAATTTTTGCACCCAAGTAATAAATGACATAACGGAGCTGTGAAAATTTTCAAAACTGGATTCCGACCCCGATATCAAAAAGTCAACCCCCGGTCAAACTTCCCAAAAATTCAACCTTTGGCATTTCAAGCCTAATTCTACTACGGACTTCCAAATAAAATTCCGATCACACTCCTAAGTCCAAAATCACCATACAGAGCTGTTGGAATCATCAAAATTCTATTCCGGGGTCATTTGCACATAATTTGACATCCGGTCACTATTTGAACTTAAACTTTTAATTTTTTATCAAAATTCCATATCTTGGGCTAGGGACCTCGGAATTTGATTCCGGGAATACACCCAAGTCCCAAATCACGATACGGACCTACCGGAACTGTCAAAATACTGATCCGAGTCCGTTTGCTCAAAATGTTGACCAAAGTCAACCAGTTGAGTTTTAAAGCTCTAATTCACATTTTAATTCATTTTTCACCTGAAAACTTTCCGAAAAATTTTACGGACTGCGCACGCAAGTCGAGGAATGATAAATAGTACTTTTTTGAGGTCTTAGAACACAAAATTAATTATTAAATTTAATATGACATTTTGGGTCATCACATTCTCCACCTCTAAAACAAACGTTCGTCCTCGAACGGAGTTAGAAAACGTACCTAAGCTGGTGAATAAGTGTGGATAACAGCTGCGCATATCATGCTCGGTCTCCCAAGTCGCCTCTTCGACCGGATGACCCCTCCACTGAACCTTCACATAAGCAATATTCTTTGACCTCAGCTTTCGAACCTACCTATCCAAAATAGCCACTGATTCCTCAACATAAGATAGATCATTTTCCAACTGAACTGAACTGAAGGCTAACACATGAGACGGATCGCCGTGACATTTTCGAAGCATGGAAACATGGAATACCGGATGAACCGCAGAGAGACTAGGTGGTAGTGTAAGTTTGTAAGCCACATCTCCAACTCTTTCAAGAATCTCAAAAGGCCCAATATACCTAGAGCTCAACTTACCCTTCTTCCCGAACCTCATCACACCCTTCATAGGAGAAACCCGGAGAAATACCCGCTCACCAACCAAGAATGCAACATCACGAACCTTCCAATCTGCATAACTCTTATGTCTAGATTGGGATGCACAAAGCCAATCCTGAATCAACTTAACCTTTTCCAAGACATCCTGAACCAAGTCTGTACCCAATAGTCTAGCCTCGCCCGGTTCGAACCAACCCACTAGGGACCAGCACCGCCTACCATACAAGGCCTCATACAGAGCCATCTGAATGCTTGACTGGCAACTGTTGTTGTAAGCAAACTACGTAAGTGGTAAGAACTGATCCCAAGCACCCCCCAAATCTATCACACACGCACGAAGCATATCCTCCAGTATCTGAATAGTGCGTTCGGACTGCCCGTCCATCTGAGGGTGAAATGTTGTACTCAACTCTACCCGAGTACCCAACTCACGCTGTACTGCCCTCCAAAACTATAAGGTAAACTACGTACCCCAGTCAGAGATGATAGATACTGGTACACCGTGAAGTCTGACAATCTCGTGAATATATACCTGAGCCAGCTGCTCTGGTGAGTAAGTAGTAATCACAGAAATGAAATGAGCTGATTTGGTCAGCCTATCCACAATCACCCAAACTGCATCAAACTTCCGCTGAGTCCGTGGGAGCCCAACAACGAAATCCATAGTGATCCGCTCCCATTTCCATTCTGGAATCTCTAACTTCTGAAGTAATCCACCCGGTCGTTGATGCTCATATTTCACCTGTTGACAATTTAGACATCAAGATACATACTCCACTATGTCTTTCTTCATCCGCCTCCACCAATAGTGTTGTCTCAAGTCCTAATACATCTTTGTAGCACCGGATGAATGGAGTACCGCGAACTGTGAGCCTCCTGGAGAATCAAATCATTCAATCCATCTACATTGGGCACACATAGCCTGCCTTGCATCCGTAGTACACCGTCTTCTCCGATAGTGACTTCCTTGGCATCACCGTGCTGAACTGTGTCCATACGGACAAGCAGATAGGGGTCATCATACTGACATTCCCAGATACGATCATAAGGAGAAGAATGAGAAACCACACAAGCCAAAACTCGACTCGGCTCGAAAATATCCAATCTAACAAACTGGTTGGCCAAGGCCTGAATATCCAAGGCCAAAGGCCTCTCTGTTACCGGTAAATATGCTATGCTGCCCAAACTCTCTGCCTTACGACTCAAGGCATTGGTCACTACATTGGCCTTCCCAGGATGATAGAGAATGGTGATATCATAATCCTTAAGCAACTCCAACCATCTCTGCTGCCGCAAATTAAGATCCTTTTGTTTAAACAAATGTTGTAGACTTTAGTGATCGGTGTAGACCTCACAATAGACACCGTACAAATAATGTCGCCAAATTCTTCAAGGCACGAACTATAGCTGCTAACTCAAGGCCGTGGATCAAAAAAAATTTTTCCATGTACCCTTAACTGTCTGGACGTGTAGGCAATCACCCTACCGTCTTGCATTAACATCGCGTCAAGACCAATACGCGACACATCACAGTACACAGTATAAGACCCTGAACCTGTAGGTAATATCAACTTTGGTGCTGTAGTCAAAGTTGTCTTGAGCTTTTAGAAGCTCTCCTCACATTCCTCGGTCCATCTGAACGGAGCACCCTTCTGGGTCAATCTGGTCTTAATAGTTGTTCATAATCAATTACAGAATCGTCAATTAACTTCATGTTAACAAAAATCTCATTTCAAACTTTCACAATACTGATAACGAGACACGAGGCATGAAGACCTCAAAATTATTTACCCGAATTAATGAGTCACATTTAACGTCACCTGGGCGGGAACCTATCTCGTAGGTTAAAACTCAATAATTACAACACAAATTTGGCAAGTATGCACAGAGGATTTCATATAAGTATTTTCAAGTAAGCTTAACATGCATGACTCCCTATTAGTACTATAGTACAAATTGGATCTCACAAGGGAGAACTTAAACACAAGATTTTTCCTCACAAGGATCTCGTCCTTATATAACTTCCACCGCAGCTCGTAGCCCGGTTTAAACATATCAGTTTATGCGAGGATCTCGTCCTCAGTTTTGAATCATAAGTAATATGTACATCGTGCCAATCGAAACTTTCCATTTGCTCCTTCTAAATAATTTCCGTTAAATAAAATCACAACACATAATGAACCCCACACCGGTAAGGCATATAATTCACAATTTGCAATTAATTATTCAGAATTTACATCAAAACTTACCGAAATAAGTAACATAAAGTCACCTTTATCCTCACAGCTCTTATTAGTGACCAACATGGAATAATAGGCGTAGTTATCTCCATAGAATCTCCCAACAAGAGTAAACACATAAGTAGATTATAGAATTACGAAGCTCACTCATAAGTGGAGCACCATAGAAGGACTCGTTCCGATACTGAGAACCGAATCAAGTTAAGGAAATTATTCCTTTATATTATATCAAGGTCATATCTATAACGACACCAACTGATGTAGCGACCTCCGCCATACCATAAAAATATATCAACGGCTGGGTCTCCACCTCTAGGACGCCTTCTACCCGCCTGTCCTCCACCCCTAACTGGTCATGTGGGTGGTGTAGTAACTGCAATGGGGCATGTATCCTGAGTGCTTTGATGAAATAAGTCTCTCCCAAGTTTGGGACAATTTTCTCATGATGTTCCTAGTATCACCGTATTCATAACAACCCCTTTGCGGGTTAGGCTTCTCATATTGAGTCTGTGCCAGATAAATGGAATAACCATTATAGGAACTCATGTCGGTGGTGCATTAAAAGAACTTACTAGAGCACCCAGGGTAATCCAATGTGAGGACTGGGCTGGCCGACTGCCTGAGCCCCCGCCATAATGATTTATACTTGCAGAGTAGAATCCACTAAATCCCCCAGAACCTCGAGACGTCTTGGTCTCCTTAGTTTCCTTTTTCCTCACCCCAACACATTCTAATATCTTGGTAATTTGTACAACTAGCAGAAATGAAGTATCAATTTGTACCTCCCGAGTCGTACAAAATTTTACGATCATAATTGAGTCCTGTAATGAATCTGTGGACTCGCCCTCTGGCTGTAGGAAGCAAAGTAGGAGTATGACGGGCAAACTTATTGAACTTGATGGCATATTCTGACACCGTCAATGGTGACATGATGCAACCGTTCAAACCCTATGTGCCACGCATTACGGAGAGTCTGGGAAATAAACTCTTTCAAAAGCATTTATGAGAACTGAGCCAAGTGGGCAGTGTTGCATTGGCTGGTCTGCCCTCTTCATAGGCTTGCCACGAACACTGGTGGAGAATTATCTCTCCCAAGGCAAATTTCTTCTTTTGTTATGCTGACTCAACACTGTTGAGCTGACCAATTTCTTAACATACTTTTCGATTCTTCTTTGGGGTAACCCTTACCCCTATTTATACACAACGATCACAAGTAGAGCTCCATACAGACAAATCTTATCACGATCCATATAGTCCAGAATATCGTCAACAACTGTACTTCCTCCAAAGCACCCCAAAATCCGCAACCGTGACGTCCACGCTGAGTAGACCTTTTGTAAATTTAGAGTTGTTTCTATAACTCCTTTGTTACTGAAGTATAGGATTACTAAGGAGGCGGACATACCGCAAGTCCCAACCATATCCTCTACAAACTCTCAGGCCTTAAACATGTGTAAATTTTAGGGAACCTTTCAGTACCACATATATACATTTCAGGCCAAAACTGATATAATACATGACCCCGCAATCCACCCATTAGTAGTGGACTCCCCTCACTTGGTGCGAAGTCATAGGTCACAACGTCCGATGATCCACAATAATAACCTTCACAGCTCGTATAAATCAACCAGACACCAATGTCTATTGCACCCCGCACATGATTCACTAGGTGATCTCTCAATACGCCAGCATCTTCAATCAGAACCACACATTGAGGCAATGTTTGAGCATCTCTGGCTCCCTCATAGTCCATCTGCGGTATAACGAATCATCGACGCATAATTGATACCGAGTGCGCAATGTTATACACGAGTGGATACAAAGGAATATAAGATATATGTTTCAAGCTAAATCAATGCTGCACGATAAGGAGTCAAAGAAGTGAATATTTCCTAACAGTTCCATAGCCTCTCGAAGATAAGTACAGACGTCTTCGTACCGATCCGCAAAACTCTACTAAACCTGCTTGTGACTCATGACACCTATGAACCTAGAGCTCTGATACCAACTTGTCACAACCCCAAATTCCCTCCGTAGGAAGTCGTGATGTAACCTAGTCTCTAAGACTAGGTAAGCCTATCAATGCGGAATAATAATAAATATCTGAAATAAATAAACTACAATTTCAACTCCCAAAACCCGGTAGAAATAAGTCACAAGCTTTAATTTATTCTCTATGTCTCTATACCTCAGAGTCTAAAGCAAATAAGGAACACAACATAGTAAGATAGAAGGGGACTCCGGAGTCTGCGGACGCTGGCAGATATACCTCGAAGTCTCCTCGTACAGCTAGTTTATTGATGCATGGTCTGATAAGATGTACCTGGATCTGCACAAAAAGATGTGCAGAAGCGTAGTATGAGTACACCACAGCGGTACCCAGTAAGTGCCAAGCCTAACCTCGGTAGAGTAGTGACGAGGTCATGTCAGGCCCTACTGGAGAATAAATAATAGCATGGTAAAATGTTTAAATAATATTATAAGATAAAATGACAATGGAAATGAATCAAGTAGTATGTCACATTTAATTACTTCAAATAATGACAAATAAATACCTCGTGGAAACAAAACAGAATTCTTTTCAACTTCAAGAAAATCACAACAATAATCAAAGGCAACTGCGGCCATAAATCAATATCAACAAGGGCACTCCCGAGGTACCGCCTCGTAGTCCCAAATCATAAATAAATTCACAATATCTCATTTTCTTATCTCACCGCCGGAGCCTTCACAATTTATTTAAAAGAAAATATTTTTTCCGAAATAGCATCCCACGTTTTAGCCATCCTTATCACACCGCATGACTTTTAGTAGTTCCCCCTACTAGCCACACCTATCAATCCACCCTTATCTCACCTCATGCATTTTAATACCCAGACCTTATACCACCGCATGCGTATCAATATCACAATATATCACAATTTGCACCTCAAGTGCTCAAATAATTTAACTTGCCAAAATAATTCAACAACAATATTTTATCACAATAAAGAGCTCACGGCTCATGCCAAAATAAATCATCAATAATAGTTTTCCACAATAAAGAGCTCACGGCTCATGTCAAAATAATTCAACAATATTATTTTTCCACAATAAAGAGCTCACGGCTCATGTCAAAATAATTCAACAATAATATTTTTTCACAATAAAGAGCTCACTGCTCCATCACAATGAGTACGGAAATCTTACAAAATTATTGAGAAGTAAATAATTCAGGAAAATAATATTTCAAAATCTTTAATACGTTGCTTCAATATCAAGTTTAAAAATGTCAAATACTTCATATTAATAAATTTTAATTTAAAGAAAATCAACCTTCAAATAATGCATAGAATAAAAGAAACCAAGTTCCAACTAAACAGATAAAATAATTAGCAGGAAAAGGTCAAGCAAATTTAAAAATATAAACATTAAATCAATAATGAAGAATTTAACAAAATGAAATAATTTAATTAATGCGCGATAATGATCTACACAATTTAAAACATAATCTTTCACATTTATCCCGTATACACACTCGTCACCTCGTGTACATGACTTTCTACACATTACAATTATCAATCCTAGGGAAATTTCCCCCACACAAAGTTAGACATGTCACTTACCTCGACTGGCTCCAATTTAACCAAGTATTATGCCTTTTACTCGATTTTTTCGACTCCGATCGACTCGTATCTAGTCATAATTAATTCGATATAGTCAACAAAAATTATAGTAATCAATTTCATAAGAAAATATTACATTTTTCAATAAAATCCGAAATTAGCTCAAAATTTGCCCGTGGGGCCCACATCTCGGAATTCGGAAAAACTTACAAAATCCGACAACTCATTCAATTACGAGTCAAACCATACCAGTTTCACTCCAATCAGACTCTGGATCGACACCGAAATCTCAAAAATTCATTTCTATGAGATTTCTACAATTTTCCAAATTTCAATCTCAAAACACTAATTAAATGATAAAAACAATGATATATTTGTGTATATAGACCAAATCCGAGTTGGAATCACTTACCCCAAATGTCTTTCCTTGAAAATCTGTCAAAAGTCGCCTCTGTTCAAGTTCAAGTTTGTCAAAAATGGCAAATGGGTTGACTGCCTCTGTTTTTTTATAACTTACAGATCTGTCCAGTTCGATCTTGGGAGCTCGATCTCGGGAGCTCGATCTAGGGAGCTCGATCTTGTTAGGGACCTCGATTTGTCAGAGACCTCGATTTTGTCAGGGACCTAGATTTGTCAGGGATCTCGATTTTGGCAGGAAGCCCGATTTTGGCAGCAACCCGATTTTGACAGCATTTCCAGCAGAAAAATTGCAGCAGCTAAGTCCCACTTTTGATCTGTTAACCATCCGAAACTCACCCGAGGCCCTCGGGACCTCAACCCAATACACCAACAAGTCCTAAAACATCATACGAACTTATTCGAAACCTTAAACAACGCTAAAATCACGAATCATGCTCCAACTCAATCTTAATTAAATTTAGAATTTCTAAATTCTACATTCGATATCAAAACCTATCAAATCAAGTTCGACTGACCTAAAATTTTGCACCCAAGTCATAAATGACATAACGGAGCTGTGAAAATTTTCAAAACTGGATTCCGACCCCGATATCAAAAAGTCAACCCCCCGGTCAAACTTCCCAAAAATTCAACTTTTGGCATTTCAAGTCTAATTCTACTACGGACTTCCAAATAAAATTCAGATCACACTTCTAAGTCCAAAATCACCATACGGAGCTGTTGGATTCATCAAAATTCTATTCCGGGATCGTTTGCTTATAATTTGACATCCGGTCACTATTTGAACTTAAACTTTTAATTTTTTATCAAAATTCCATATCTCGGGCTAGGGACCTCGGAATTTGATTGTGGGCATACACCCAAGTCTCAAATCACGATACGGACCTACTGGAACTGTCAAAACACTGATCCGAGTCCGTTTGCTCAAAATGTTGACCAAAGTCAACTCAATTGAGTTTTAAAGCTCTAATTCACATTTTAATTCATTTTTCATCTGAAAACTCTTCGAAAAATTTTACGGACTGCGCACGCAAGTCGAGGAATGATAAATAGTGCTTTTTCGAGGTCTTAGAACATAAAATTAATTATTAAATTTAAAGATGACATTTTGGGTCATCACAACTCTACTAAACTCGTTCGTGACTCGTAGAATCTATGAACCTAGAGCTCTGACACTAACTTGTCACGACCCAAATATTCCACCACAAGCGTCGTGATGGCACTTAGTCTCTAAGACTAAGTAAGCCGATTATAATCATAATTCAAGCCATTTTTTTTATAAAGATATAATTTAATACATGTGTCGAAACCAAAAGTGGAAATAATTTTAAAAACCTTCCAAGACTGGTAGTACCGAGTCACGAACTCTAACTGAACACATGAAATGATCGCAATGATCGAATACTCAATACTGTTTGAATAATAAATAACAGTACAATAAAATGGAAAGACTCCAAGGAACTGCGACGACCAAGCAGCTCTACCTTGAATCCTTGCGATCCCACTCTAACTCTGTCCGAGTCCGATATCTCCAATACCTGGCTCTGTACAAAAATGTGCAGAAGTGTAGTATGAGTACACCACGGTCGGTACCCAGTAAGTATCAAGACTAACCTTAGTGGAGTAGAGACGAGGTACAGAATAATAGAAAATAAATAGCAGTGATAGCAACACAAATCAACTAGTGATTTAAACAGCAAGGCAACAGGAATACCGTAAAATATTACTCAAACGAATAATAAACATAGGTACAACCAATTAATCAAGTCATTTCAATATACATCTTTTATCTATAAGTTTTTCTATAAAAGTCTCTAGAATATAATCCTTTTCAATAAATATAGTTTGAATATACTTCTTTCAAATAAATATCTTTCTAATATAATTCTTTCAAGTAAATATCCTTCCAATATAATTCTTTCAAGTAAATATCTTTCAAATATACTTCTTTCAAGTAAATATCTTTCTAATATAATTCTTTCAAATAAATATCCTTCTAATATAATTCTTTCAAGTAAATATCCTTCAAATATAATTCTTTCAAGTAAATATCCTTCAAATATAATGTCACGATCCCAAATTTCCTCCGTAGGATGTCGTGATGACACCTAGTCTCTAAGACTAGGTAAGCCTATCAATGCGGAATAATAATAAATATCTTAAATAAATAAACTACAATTCAAACAATTTTAACTCCCAAAACCCGGTAGAAATAAGTCACAAGCTTCTAAGAATTTATTCTTTATGTCTCTATACATCAGAGTCTAAAGCAAATAAGGAAGACAACATAGTAAGATAGAAGGGGACTCCGGAGTCTGCGGACGCTGGCAGATATACCTCGAAGTCTCCTCGTATAGCTAGTTTACTGATGCGTGGTCTGATAAGATATACCTGGATCTGCACAAAAAGATGTGCAGAAGCGTAGTATCAGTACACCATAGCGGTACCCAGTAAGTGCCAAGCCTAACCTCGGTAGAGTAGTGACGAGGTCAGGCCAGACCTTGTTGGAGAATAAATAATGGCATGGTAAAATATTTAAACAATATTATAAGATAAAATGACAATGAAAATGAATCAAGTAGTATGTCATATTTAATTACATCAAATAATGGCAAATAAATACCTCGTTGAAACAAAACAGAATTCTTTTCAACTTTAAGAAAATCACAACAATAATCAAAGGCAACTACGGCCATAAATCAATATCAACAAGGACACTCCCGAGGTACTGCCTTGTAGTCCCAAATCATAAATAAATTCACAATATCTCATTTTCTTATATCATCGCGGGAGCCTTCACAATTTATTTAAAGAAAATATTTTTTCCCGAAATAGCATCCCACGTTTTAGCCACCCTTATCACACCGCATGACTTCTAGTAGTCACCCCTACTAGCCACGCGTATCAAGCCACCCTTATCTCACCGCATGCGTTTCAACACCCAGACCTTATACCACCGCATGCGTATCAATATCACAATATATCACAATTTGCACCTCAAGTGCCCAATATTTCAATTTTTCCACAAAAAAATCAACAACAATACTTTTCAATAATAAAGAGCTCACGGCTCATGCCAGAATAATCCAAAAAACATCTTACGAAAATATTCAAGAATAAATAATTCAGGAAAATAATATTTCAAATTTTTAATACGTTGCTTCAATATCAAATTTAAAAATGTCAAATACTTCATATTAATAATATTTAATTTAAAGAAAATCAACCTTCAAATAATGCACAGTATGAAAGAAACCAAGTTCCAATTAAATAAGTAAAACAATTAGTAGAGAAAAGGCAATAAATTTAAAATATATATATCACAAATCAATGATGAAGAATATAACAAGATAAAATAATTTAATAAATGCACAACAATGATCTACACAATTTAAAAATATAATCCTTCACATTTAGCCCGTGTACACACTCGTCACCTCGTGTACACGACTTTCAACACATTTCAATAATCACATTAATATCAATTCTAGGAGAAATTTCCCCCACACAAGGTTAGACACGTCACTTACCTCGCCTTGCTCCAATTTAACCAAGTATTATGTTTTTTTCTCGATTTTCCGACTCCGATCGACTCGTATCTAGTCATAATTAATTCGATACAGTCAAAAAAAATTATAGTAATCAATTTCATAAGCATTTTCATTAAAATCCGAAATTAGCTCAAAATTTGCCCGTGGGGCCCACATCTCAGAATCCGACGAAACTTATAAAATCCGACAACCCATTCAATTACAAGTCCACCCATACCAATTTTACCAAATCCGATAACAACTCGACCTCCAAATCTTAAATTTTCGTTTTTGGAAGATTTTGCAAAAATCTTGATTTTTCTTCCATAAATTCACGGATTCATGATGTAAATGAGTATGAAATCATGAAATATAATCAATATAGGATAAGGAACACTTACTCCAATGTTTTCCCGTGAAAATCGCCCAAGAACCGTGCTCCAAAAATCCAAAATGAAATGAATGAAATGACCATTTTTGGTCTGTAAGTTTCTGCCAATCCGTCACTAAAAGTCCATTTTCCGTCACTAAAAGTCCACCAGAAACTGCTCTACCAGCCTTCTTTCAATCCGTCATAACTTTATGAACAAATGTCCTCATGATGCATGGTTTAACTTTCTGGAAACTAGAATCCAACGACTACAACTTTTATGTTTTGCAACTTTTCTGATTCCTTATGAATTGCGAGATATAAGCTCCCAAAGTTGGCTCCATGCATCAGAATTTCTGGCGAAACAGCTCTACTAGCCTTTATTCAATCCATCATAACTTTCTGTACAAATGTCCAAATAATGAATGGTTTAACTTTCTGGAAACTATAATCAAACGACTACAACTTTTATGTTTTGCAAATGTTCTTATTCCTTATGAATAGCGAGATATAAGCTTCCAAAGTAGGCTCCACGCACGACATTTCTTTAACAGAAATTTCCAGCACTCTTTGTCCGAAATCCATTCCGTTTACCTTCCGAAATCCACCCGAGACCCTCGAGACCTTAACCAATTATTCCAACATGTCCCAAAATACCATATAAACTTAGTCGAGGCTTAAAACTACATCAAACAACATCAAAATGACAAATCGCACCTCAAATCAAAATCAATGAACTTTGAACTTTCAAATTCTATATCTTGTGTCGAAACACATCAAATCAATTCGGAATGACTTCAATTTTTGCACACAAGTCATAAATGACATAACTGAGCTATGAAAATTTTCAGAATCGGATTTCGACCCCGATATCAAAAAGTCAACACCTCGGTCAAACTTCCCAAAAATTTAACTTTCGGCATTTTAAGCCTAATTCCACTACGGACTTCCAAATAAAATTCCGATCACGCTCCTAAGTCCAAAATTACCATACAGAGCTATTGGAATCATCAAAATTCTATTCCGGGGTTATTTGCGCATAATTCGACATCCGGTCACTATTTGAACTTAAACTTTAAATATTTTATCAAAATTCCATATCTCGGGCTAGGGACCTCGGAATTTGATTCCGGGCATACGCCCAAGTCCCAATTCACGATATGAACCTACCAGAACTGTCAAAACACTGATCCAAGTCCGTTTGCTCAAAATGTTGACCAAAGTCAACTCAGTTGTGTTTTAAACATCTAATTCACATTTTAATCCATTTTTCACCTGAAAACTTTTCGAAAAATTTTTACGGACTGCACACGCAAGTCGAGTAATGGTAAATAGTACTTAGATCACATAATTAATCATTAAATTTAAAGATAACATTTTGGGTCATCACATATAATTCTTTCAAATAAAAGTCACCTTGTGACACCTCATTTAACTTTTCTGGCGTGAGAAATATATTCAGCGTATCACATCAAATGGCACGATAATACCTTCGTGCACTTGTCTCATTCTCACCTAATACATATATGTAGATCAAATCAATTGGCACGGTAACACCCTTCGTGCATTTATATCTTTCTCACCGTGCATACATATAACAGTACCAACTAGGTGGGAGAAATGTCAATAACAATAAAAGAAATAAAGTGGAGGCACACAGGAAGCAACAACGACTACAAGTCACATAGAAAACAAAGGTGCACAATAACATCTCAAGATAAAGGCATGAATGTATACACAACAAAACGATATCACAATATAATGTATGTGTCACGACCCAAAATCCAAAAAGGTCGTGATGGTGCCGGACACCGCTGTCAGGCAAGCCAACCATAATCAATTAACTTAATTACCCATTTTAGTATTTTTGAAATAAAAATTTCTTTAATAAAATTGTAGAGATAAAACTCATAGAGTAAATGATAAATATTTTTGCAGCTAAATTTCTAAACAATTCACAACCATTCCCAAAACTCGGTGTCACAAGTGCATGAGCATTTACTAGGAAATTAAAATAAAATACAGCATCTGTCCAGAATACAAATTAGACAGGAAAATATAATAACTCTGAAGGAGATTCTGTTAGCTGCGGATCGTAATATAGAATGCAGCTCACCTATGTCCCCACAATTATTAACCACACCCTTGCGCACACAAGGCCGCTATACATATATGTACCTGCACAATAAAATGTGCAGCAAGTGCAGTATGAGTACGAAAACAACGTGTACCCAGTAAGTATCAAGCCTAATCTCGAAGAGGTAGAGATGAGATGGCCGACTATGACATTCACTATGGGTCAATAATATTAAATAATCATGAAAATAGAAATATTTATATCAACGATGATTCACATAATTAACAATAATTTATTGAACCAGCAGAAGTAATTAAATTCCTTCAATTCCAATAATTCTCAATATATTAATTAAATTCCTTCAATTCAAATAATTTTTAATCTATTAAGTAAATCCTTTTATTTCAATAAAAATTCCAGTTTATCAAATAGCTTTACAAGCTGCAATTCAATTTCAATAAATTTCTAATTTATCAAATAACTTTACAAGCTGTAATAAATTGTCCAAGTATCGTGTAATTATTATTATTATTAAGCATGATTTCTGCCGAGGTCGTACGGCCCGATCCAGAGTTTTGTGTACACTGCCGAGGGATGTGTGGCACGATCCATAGATGCATCTATCCTGCCGAGGCGTTCGGCCCACTCCACAAGAAAGGAGGACATTTTCTTATGTGCCTACGGAAGGAGAGTATATTTATTATAAGATATATTCGGGAGGAAGAACAGTTTTTTTTAACAATTAATTAATTTAAACAGAAAATCAATCATATAAGGTTTCCATCCTTTGATATCTTTATCTGAAAATTTACAATATATTCATATATATATATATATATATATATATATATCTTTATCTAATAATTCACAATATATTCATATATATCAATTAATATTAATTAAACAAAGAATACAATTTACACAAGTAATTCATGCTTTGAGTCCTAAACTACCCGGACTTTAGCATTAATAGTAGCTACGCACGGACTCTCGTCACCTCGTGCGTACATAGCCCCCGCAATTAGCAACAATTATTCAATTTAATCCCTATGGGGTAATTTCCCCCTCACAAGATTAGACAAGAGACTTACCTCGCTCCGAAGTTCCATAGCCGGCTCCCAAGCTTTTCAAATAACTCGACCGATGCCCAACGCTCCAAAACTCGCTTTCGCTTTATTAACATTCACAAGCTTTTAATCCTCCTCTGACATCGTAACATTGAGTAAAATGCTCATACGCTACCAACAAATTGGTATCTACAATTACAATCCCAATTACAATCAAAATATGACTCAAAAATATTTATCAATATCCATTTACGGCTCTCAAGTTGGCTACAAGCCTCAAGCTCATATCGTCTAATAGGTTCACTTACTAGCATGTTCAGCTCCACTCTTATCATTCAATACCCATTTGAAGTCATCAATGATACTACATAAATTCTCCAACACCGCCAAATTACTATTCATCGTCTTCCTTAACCAACATTTCCAAAACATTCAATTTGGTGATTACTTAGTTGAATACTTCCAACTAAGCTAGAAAATGATTCCATAGATTCATTGCATCCTTTAATTTCATTTCTAAGAACACTATTTATCTTTCCCTCATTTTCTCAAGAACACTATTCATGCCATAAACTAGAGTTTATGAAATCAATTATCCAACCATAACAACTTGAAACAAATATTAGAAGTACTCTCACCGACTCATAAGAAATGAGCTTGAAGCATTAGTATTACCTTCTTGAAGCTTTTCCTTGAAATTCCAATATTTGGGAAATTTGGTGTTCTTGAACAACTTGAAAGATTTCTAGGGATTTCAAAGATTGAAGGATGTTAATTCTAGTGTTAATAGGATGTTATTAGCTTAAAATATCAAAACAACTCACCTTGTATTCTTAAGTAGTCCTCAAGGTCGAATCCACCATGAAAGAACCAATTCCTAGCTCAAGAAAATCCCCAAAAATGGCTGCTGCCCGTGACTGCCTTATAAAGGCACAGGTGCTTCAGGGAGTTGTACCTTGCGCTTTGCAGGTTGTACCTCGTATTACAAGTTTTGCCCTGCTAGACACCTTTTACTAAAACGTCCATAAGTCCTTGTAGAAATATCCAAATGACGAACGGTTGAAAGAGTTAGAAACTAGACTCGAAAATCTTTCATTTGATAGGTTGTCCACCATATAAATCCTTATATATATATATATATAGGCATGCTCGTCCAAAGTTAGATTTTTGTATGTACTCATTTGGAACTTTAGTCTATCAAGTAATTTCCAACTTGATTAAGACTTAGGGCTCTCCTTAGACCCTACATCACTTATAATATGACTCGTTCACTTATTAAAAGTCAAAACGACCGGTTGGGTCGTTACAATATGTCTCTCGTCCTCGCCTGCACGGAAACACCCTTCGTACCATGAATATATGATAATATAAAAATAATTGCACGGCATTACCCATCGTGCTTTTACTCTCATCCTCACCTGATAATATAAATAAAATAGCACGGCATCACCCTTCGTGCTTTACACTCTCAAATGGAACGGCATCACCCTTCGTGCTTTACACTCTCTGGCACAGCATCACCCTGCGTGCTTTACACTCTCAAATGGTACAGCATCACCCTTCGTGCTTTACACTCTCCCTCACGTGATAATATGGTTCAAATGGCACGGCATCACCCTTCGTGCATTACACTCTTCCTTACCAAGCACATGTATATCATTAACAAGCAAGGTAGGAAGCATAAATAACATCAAAGAGAGTGTTTAAATCACAACACAATACAACAATTCATATCACAATTTGCCACTGACCAAAACCAAATTCCAAATATGTAGCAGAATCAATAAAGTCTTCAACAAATAGCCCAAGGCTCCACAAAACATATATAAAACCTCAAAACAATCAACAGAGGTGAAAAATACTCAGTATAGGCAACACCTTCATCAATCCAAATTCTTGATAATTATATTAACTCCTCAATTTAAACTTATTTAATAAATATTTGCAGATAAGGATTCCATCATGAATTTAATTTCAAGAAAAATATCAAATCAACAAACACACGTAATTCACATAAAATTCAAATGACAATAACACCAAGTTATTATATAAAATACAAACTTGACAAATAAGGAATGAGGCGTGATAATTCAAGGATTTACTAATGCAAACAATTATCTAATTTAATACATAAGCATGCCTAAAACTTTAAACCAATAAAATTTGCACATATAAGCCTTAGTACGTACTCGTCACCTTGCGTACACGGCTTTCAAATCACATAATTTTCACATAAGACTCAATGCCTAAGGGATAATTCCCCCACTCGCGGTTAGGCAAGATACTTACCTTATTGAAGTTATGCTGATATTCCAAAATTGCCTTCTTGCTTGACTTGACCTCCGGACAGCTCAAATCTATCCAAATTAATTGTACCACTATATTAAAATTCATCGGAAATAATTCCGGATAATAAAACACCAACTTAAAATTTTATTCTAAAAAGTCAGCGCGGGGCCCGCCCCTCAGAACCCAACAAATTTTTTACGAAATCTAAACACCTATTCCGATACGAGTTTAACCATATCAAAATTATCAAATTCCGATGACGGATCGCCCTTCAAATCTTAAATTAAAGTCTAGAGGATTTCTACCATTTTCAACCCAATTCACTAATTTAGTGATAAAAACAACACTAGATTCATATAATTTAACTAAAATCAAGTTAGAAATTCTTACCCCAATGTTTTCCTTGAAAAACTCTCGAAATATCGCCTCACTTGAGCTTCCTTGGTCCAAAAATGGAAAAATGAGACGAATTTAGACTTTATTCTGCTTCCCAAGGATTTGTTCTTCGCGTTCGCGACCCTTCTCTTGCGTTCGCGATGAACAAATTCTCCAACAACCATTTTCAAACTCTTCTCAGACAGCCTCTAGTATATCCACCATAACGTTTGATATGCAACTCCAAATGACAATTGGTTTACCTTTCTGAAAACTAGACACAAAGGGCTACAATTTTCATTTTGGTTCATCTCCAAATTCCTTTTAGATTGCGAGATATGAGCCTCCAAAGTTAGACTATTGCAACAAAGATTTCCTTCTTCGCGAATGCGAAGAACAAAATGCAAGAAGTCAAATCCTTCTTCGCGAACGCGAGAGGCTCCTCGCGAACGCAAAGAACAATACCAGATATTAGCAAATCAGCATTCATAGTAGCCCAAAATGATCCGAAACACACCTGAGGTCCTCAGGACCTCAACCAAACATACAAAAGTGTCCCATAACATCATACGAACTTAGTCGAACCTTCAAATCACCTTCAACAACACCAAAAACATGAATTACACACGGATTCAAGCCTAATGAACTTAGAAATTTCTGAATTCCACAAATGATGTCGAAACCTCCCAAACCACGTCTGAATGACCTCAAATTTTGTACACAAGTCAGAAATAGCACAACGAAGCTATTTCAATTTCTAGAATCAGATTTTGACCCCGATATCAAAAATTCAACACCCCGGTCAAACTTCCCAAAAATTCATCTTTCGCCATTTCAAGCCTAATTCCACTACAGACCTCCAAATAATTTTTCGAACACACTCCTAAGTCCATAATCACCATACGGAGCTATTGACATCATCAAAATTTCATTCCAAAGTAGTTTGCTCAAAAGTCAACTCTCCGGTCCACTCTTTACATTTAAGCTTCTAAATAAGAATTGTTCTCTTAATTTAATTCCGAATCTTCGGTAATTCAACTCGACCATACCCGCGGGTCATAATACATATTGCGAAACTGCTCGAGACCTTAAGTCACTAAACGAGGCGTTAATTCTTAAAACGAAAATTCGGGTCTTTAAAGTTATATCCTTGGAATTTGTTGTGGCCATTGAGCAAACTGTAATGTGAATTGATTTTGTTATGTTGCCATGATAACTTGCCGTGTAAATTGTTGTGTTGTGTGAATTATTATTTTGAGGAGATAAGGGTGGCATTTCACCGTTGATATTATCTGGGTATAAGGGTGGCATTTCACTGTTGTTGTGTTGTTGGAATATTGTCTGGGCAGAGCGATAAGGGTGGCAATAGGAGCGATAAGGGTGGCAATAGGAGCAATAAGGGTGGAAATATGAGCGATAAGAGTGGCTATTGTCAGGGACGATATGTGATGATGTGGGGTTGTGGTGTTGATGATTTTCATGTGATGTTGTGAGTTTTTTGTGTTTATTTTTATACCTTGGGCAATTTGTCTTGTTGTTGGTAAATTGATAACAATCTGATTTATATTGAAATTGAGAGCCTGTGGCTATGGCCAGACAGATTATAAAATGAAATGTGGGCACGAGGTGCCGTGAGTAAATAATGAGGATATTTGGCACGTGAATTGTCCGTACAGTTGAGATATGAAATGTGGGCACGAGGTGCTGTGATGAAATGATAATGATATTTGGCACGTGAGTTGTCCGTGCAGTTGTGATATGAAATGAGGGCACGAGATGCTGAGAAAATATGTGATTTAATTATGGGCACGAGGTGCCATGGAAACATGAAAAATGGACTGAGACCAGTGTTTACGAAAAATATGAAAATGGGCTGAGACCCGTATTTTTATGATTTTGAAATGAGGTGTCACATGGTGTAACGACTCGGCCGGTCATTTTGAATATTATAACCCCGTTCCCCCATTTACTGCTCAATTTATATCTTGCAATTGATTTATGACTTATCGGGTTAGTTGGTTCGGGTCCGGAAGGAACTCGGAGTAAAATGAGACACTTAGTCTCATAATTGAAAATTTTAGTTAGAAAAGTGGATCGGATATGGACCTATGTGTAAACGACCTCAGATTTTAATTTTGATGATTCCAATAGCTCCGGAATGATAGCATGTCTATTCTTTGCTGGAATTACCAAAAATGAACCATAATTGTGCAGCTCGTTTTTATCTTCAGCTCCTTATTTATTATTATTACTTGCTGAGTTGGTTGTACTCGTACTACACCCTGCACTTTCTGTGCAGATCTAGGTGTTCCCGGACATAGCGGGTGTTGATGCTTTCGTGCGGTTGATTTTCAGGAGATTTTGAGGTAGCTGCCGTGTTCCGCAGACCTTGTCTCTCCTTCTCTATCTCTTTGTTACTGTATTTGGTCTCAGACTATTATAGACTATATTTTCCAGAATTGTATTCATATTAGATACTCATGTACTCAGTGACACTAGGTTTTGGGGAGTGTTTGTATTGTATTTAAATATTATATTTTCAACCTTAAAGAGAAGTTTTGGTTTATTGAGATTATCGGCTTGCCTAGTATCGAGATAGGCGCCATCACGACAGGTTGGGATTTTGGGTCGTGACAAGTTGGTATCAAAGCCTAGGTTACATAGGTCTCACGAGTCATGAGCAGATTTAGTAGAGTCTTGCGGATCGGTGCGGAGACGTCTGTACTTATCTTTGAGAGGCTGCGGAACCCTTAGGAAAATTGCACTTTCTTGTATTCTGTCGTGCAAATTTGTTGATTCTGGAAACTAAATTTCTGCTATTATATTCTCTCACAGATGGTGACGACACATACTACCGGATCGGACGGTCAGCCACCAGTGCCACCAGTTAGGGCCGCGAGAGGTCGGGATCGTGGTAGAGGTCGGGGCCAAGGTAGAGGTCGAGGTGTAGCTCGTACCACAATTGGAACAGCACCTGTAGTACCACCAGTTATTCCAGCTCAGGAGCAGATTCCAAATATAGTTGAGCCGACAGGATCAACTCAGGCACCAGTTGTGCCCATTGAGATTGCAAGCATTCAGGAGAATTTAGCCCAGATATTAGCGCCTGCACTGGTCTTGCTCAGGTAGTTTCGGCTCAGGACGCACCTTCCACTTCTCAGGCGGGGGGAGGTACTCACACCCATGTTTCCCGTACTCCAGACCAAGTAGTGTAGGGACTTGAGATACCGGGAGCGCTACCAGCCTAGCCGACTGTGGCTGCTCAGGCCCCGGTAGTTCTTGTTATGGCAGATGATGAGCAGAGGAGACTTGAGAGATTTGAGAGGCTTCGACCTCCACCATTTAGTGGTACTGAGTCAGAGGATGCTCAGGATTTTCTAGATAGGTGCCAACGGATGCTTCGGGCAGCAGGTATTCTGGAGACCAGTGGGGTCTCATTCACTACTCTTCAGTTTTCTGGGCCTGCACTCAGATGGTGGGAGACTTACGAGAGGCGTAGGCCTGTTGGTGCAGCACCTCTTACTTGGCATCAATACTCTATGGTCTTTTTGGAGAAGTTTGTACCTCAGTCCCGCATAGAAGAGCTGCGCAAGCAGTTTGAGCAGCTTCGCCAGGGTGTTATGTCAGTGATGCAGTACGAGATGAAATTTTCTGAGTTGGCTCGTCACACAGTCTGGTTGGTTCCCACTGATAGGGAGAGGATTAGGAGATTCATTGATGGCCTCACATATCAGTTGCGGTTACTTATGACTAGGGAGAGAGTATCTGTGCTACTTTTGATGAGGTAGTGGACATTGCTCGGCAGATAGAGATGGTCCAGGAACGTAGAGAGAGAGAGGCTAAGAGGCCTCGTGGTTCGGGTGATTACAACGGTGTTCCTTCAGGGGGTCAGTTTCATCGAGGTAGGGGTCGTCCTTACAGACACGCTCAGATGGGTCGTCCAGCTCATCATGGTGCATCGGCTAGCCATGGTTCTTATAGTGCTCACTCAGACCAGTCTTCATTTAGTGCACTACCAGTGCAGAGTTTTCATCATGCCTCATCCACACGGGCTTCTACAGGTCATTCCTCGGGTTATCAGGAGTAGCAGTTCAGTCAGAGAAGAGGTTGTTTCGAGTGCGGAGAATTTGGTCATTTCAAGAGAGAGTGTCCTAGGCTGTTGAGTGGGGCTTCACAGCAGAGTTCTTGACCAATGGCACCAACACCAGCAGTTACACCACCCGCCCTGCCATCTCGGGGTGGGGATCAGGCAGACAGTTAAAGGTACATGAGAAGAATTATCCGGTCCATGATCTTAAGTTAGCAGCTATTGTTCATGCCTTGAAATTTTGGCGGCATTACTTGTACGGTGTCTAGTGTGAGGTATATACCGATCATCGGAGTCTACAACATTTTTTTAAACAGAAGGATTTTAACTTGCGGCAGCGAAAGTGGTTGGAGTTGCTTAAGGATTATGATATCACCATTCTCTATCATCCCGGAAAGGCTAATGTGGTAGCCGATGCCTTGAGTCGTAAGACAGAGAGTTTGGGTAGCTTAGCATACTTACCGGTAGCAGAGAGGCCTTTAGCCTTGGAGGTTCAGGCCTTGGCTAATCAGTTTGTTAGATTGGATATTTCCAAGCCGAATCGAGTTCTGGCCTATGTGGTTTCTCGGTCTTCTTTATATGATCGCATCAGAGAGCGCCAATATGATGATCCACATCTGCTTGTTCTTAAAGACTCGGTTCAGCACGGTGATGCCAAGGAAGTCACTATTGGAGATGACGGTATATTACGGATGTAGGGCAGGCTATGTGAGCCTGATGTAGGTGGTTTGCGTGAGCTGATTCTCAAGGAAGCTCACAGTTCGCGGTACTCTATTCATCCAGGCGCCACAAAGATGTATCAGGATTTGAGGCAGCACTATTGGTGGAGGCGGATGAAGAAAGATATAGTTGGGTTTGTATCTCGGTGTTTAAATTGTCAACAGGTAAAGTACGAGCATCAGACACCGGGCGAATTGCTACAGAGACTTGAAATTCCGGAGTGGAAGTGGGAGCTTATTACCATGGACTTCGTATTTGGACTCCCACGGACTTTGAGAAAGTTTGATGTTGTTTGGGTCATAGTAGATCCGTTGACCAAATCTGCGCATTTTATTCCAGTTGGTACTAATTATTCTTCGGAGTGGTTGGCTGGGATTTATATTCGCGAGATTGTTCGCCTACACGGTATGCCGGTGTCCATTATTTCAGATTGGGGTACGCAGTTTACCTCATAGTTTTAGAGGGCAGTGAAGCGAGAATTGGGCACACAGGTTCAGTTAAGTACAACATTTGACCCTCAGACGGATGGACAATCCAAGCATACTATTCAGATATAGGAGGATATGCTACGCGCTTGTGTCATTGATTTTGGGGGTTCATGGGATCAATTTCTGCCACTCATAGAGTTTGCTTACAATAATAACTACCAGTCAAGCATTCAGATGGCTTTGTATGAAGCTTTATATGGGAGATGGTGTCGTCCTCCGGTGGGTTGGTTTGAGCCGGGTGAGGTTAGGCTATTGGGTACTGAAGGTCAAAGTGATTCAGGAACGGCTTTGCACGGCACAGTCTAGACAGAAGAGTTATGCCGACAGGAGGGTTCGTGATGTTGTTCAAATGGTTGAGGAGAAGGTTCTGCTCAAGATTTCACCCATGAAGGGTGTGTTGAGGTTCGGGAAAAAGGGCAAGTTGAACCCTCTGTATATTGGGCCTTTTGAGATACTTAAGAAAATTGGGGAGGTGGCTTATGAACTTGCTTTGCCACCTATTCTATCATGTGTTCATCCAGTGTTCCATGTATCCATGCTCCGAAAGTATGTTGGGTATCCGTCTCACATTCTGGATTTCAGTACAGTACAACTGGACGGTAATTTGACTTATGATGTGGAGCCGGTGGCTATTTTAGACCGGCAGGTTCGAAAGCTGAGGTCAAAGAACATAACATCAGTGAAGGTGCAGTGGAGAGGCCAGCCAGTCGGAGAAGCTACTTGGGAGACTGAGCAGGAGATGCAGAACAAATATCCACACTTATTTGAGACTCCAGGTATTATTCTAAACCCGTTCTAGTACGAACGTTTGTTTAAGAGGGGAGAATATAACAACCCGGCCGGTCGTTTTGAATATTACAACCCCATTCCCCCATTTACTACTCAATTTATGTCTTGCAATTGATTTATGACTTATCGGGTTAGTTGGTTCGGGTCCGGAAGGAACTCAGAGTGAAATGAGACACTTAGTCTCATAATTAAAATTTTAAATTAGGAAAGTGGACCGGATATAAAACTATGTGTAAACAACCTCGGATTTGAATTTTGATGATTTCAATAGCTCCGTATGGTGATTTTGGGCTTAGGAGCATGTCCGGAATATTATTTGGAGGTCCATAGTAGAATTAGGCTTGAAATGCCAAAAGTTGAACTTTTGGGAAGTTTGACCGGGGTATTGACCTTTTTATATCGGGGTCGAAATACGATTCTGAAAATTTGACTACCTTCGTTATGTCATTTATGACTTGTGTGAAAAATTTGAGGTAAATCGGACGTGATTTGATAGGTTCCGGAGTCGTTTGTAGAAATTAGAAATTTCAAAGTTTATTAGGCTTGAATTGGGGTGTAATTCAGGGTTTTAGCGTTGTTTGAGCTGATTTGAGGGTTCTACTAAGTCAGTATGATGTTTTAGGACTTGTTGGTATATTTGGTCGAGGTGCCGAGAGGCTCGGGTTAGTTTTGGATGGTTAACGGATCAAAAATTTGGATTTGAACAGCTGCTGGAATTTTTCTGATATCTGATGATGTTTTCCTTCTACGCGATCACGTGAATGCGTCTGCGATCGCGTAGGCTTATTTGGTCAGTGGGGGTTTTTGTTCTACACGTTCGCGTAGGGTTAATGTGAGGCAGTGGCATTTTGTGCTTCGCGATCGCGTGAAGCGGGATGCGATCGCGTAGCTCTGGAATTTTGTGACTCGCGAACGCGTGAAGAAGGTCGTGTTCACGTAAAGTAAGTGGAGCAGAGTAGAAGTCACGCGTTTTGTGCTTTGCGATCGCGTGGACTAGTCCGCGATCGCGTATGCCTGTGATGTTATGCATCATGATCTCATGGGAAAGTCCGCGATCGCATAGAGTAAAATCTGTGCGATGGAAAATTGTTCTTTGCGATCGCGTGGGAATGTTCGCGATCGCATAGAGCAAATGTCTGGGCAAAGAGTTTAAGTTGTGAAATCCCATTTTCAGTTTTTAACGGATTTGAGCTCGGAAAAAAGGCGATTTTCGAGAGTTTTTCAAGGAAAATAACGGGGTAAGTGTTCTTAACTCAATATTGGTTAAATTACCCGAATCCATGGTTGTTTTTATCATTTAATTGGTGGATTAAGTTGGAAAAGTTTGAAAACCCTCTTAGTTTAAATTGAAGATTTGAGGGTCGAATTGGTGTCGGATTTTGATAAAATTGGTATGGGTAGACTCATGGTTGAATGGGCTTTCGGATTTTGTAACTTTTGTCGAGTTTCGAGACATGGGCCCCACAGGCGATTTTTGAGCTAAAATTCAGATTTTTATGGAAAATTAGAATTTTCTTATGGAGTTAATTCCAATAAATTTTATTGACTGAAACGAATTATTTATGACTACATTCGAGGCATTTGGAGGCTGATTTGCGAGGCAAAGGCATAGCAGAGTAAAGAATTTCACGCTCTGAGGTAAGTAACAGTTTTAAATCTAGTCCTGAGGGTATGAAACCCCGGATTTTGGTATCATGTGATTATTTTGGAGGTGACGCACATGCTAGGTGACAGGCGTTTGGGCGTGCACCGAGGGGATTGTGACTTGGTCCGTCCCGGGAAACTGTAAAGTTGAATAATTTGTTATTAGCTACATACTCTCTATGTGTTGATAAAATTTGACTATAAATCATACTTAGGCTATGTGATAGTACTGTTGGGACCCACAGAGGTCGCATACTTGTTGAATTGCCTGTTAAATGCTATATGTACTCAGTCTCAGCTTTTACTTGTGCATTTTATCTCAGTCTCTATTATTATTATTGATACATCATATCATTGTTGTTTGGGCTGATTTCATGATTATTAAGAGCCCGAGAGACTGGAGAGATTTATGACTAAGTGAGACCGAGGGCCTGATTGTGAGATACTGATACTATAGCATGTGAGTTGGCCGTGCTGATCCTTATATTATACTATAGCACGTGAGTTAGCCGTGCAACACGTGAGTTGGCCGTGCAGCACGTGAGTTGGCCGTGCAGATCCAGATAAATATATTATGGCACGTGAGTTGTCTGTGCACATTATAGCGCTTGGGCTGTATGAGCCCCTCCGTAGTCTGTACACCCCAATGAGCGCGGGTACCCATTGAGAGTGAGTGATAAGGGCTGGGAGCCCAGTGAGTGATTGTTGTCCTCAGAGGTTGTACTTGATTTCCATTTGTTATTGCACTTAGTTGCTATCTGTCATTGCTGTGAAATCTCTGAAAGATTTTTATCTACGGATTACATCAACAGGAACTGTATAAAAATTAATTTGACATTAAACTGCCAGATTTGATAGCATGTCTATTCTTTGCTGGAATTACTGGAAATGAACCATAACTGTGCAGCTCGTTTCTATCTTCAGTTTCTTATTTATTATTATTACTTGCTGAGTTGGTTGTACTCATACTACACTCTGTACTTCGTGTGCAGATCCAGGTGTTCCCGGATATAGCGGGTATTGATCCTTTCACGCGGTTGATTTTCAGGAGATTTTGAGGTAGCTGCCGTATTCCGCAGACCTTGTCTCTCCTTCTCTATCTCTTTGTTACTGTATTTGGTCTCAGACTATTATAGACTATATTTTCCAGATTTGTAATCATATTAGATACTCATGTACTCAGTGACACCAGGTTTTTGGGAGTGTTTGTATTATATTTAAATATTATATTTTCAACCTTAAAGAGAAATTTTGGTTTATTGAGATTATCAGCTTGCCTAGTATCGAGATAGGCGCCATCACGACAGGTTGAAATTTTAGGTCGTGATACATGGTTATTTTTAATTGAAAGAATTATATTCAAAATATTTATTTGGAAGGATTTTTATTCAAAAAGAATTATATGAAAGAATTGTATTTGAAAGATATTTATTTAAGAAAATTATATTTGAAGATATTTATTGAAAGAATTTTATATTCGAAAGATGTTTATTTGAGGAAATTATATTTGAAAAAGAGTTTTATTCGTAAGAATTATGTGTGAAAGATATTTAATTGAAGAACTTGATTTAACTGGGAGTAAATGTATTTATCAATTGTTGACCGATACTAATGGTGATTTTATTGTCTTACTGTGCACATCACTGGTTGTTTTATGTTGCCCTTATTGTTATTTGTTTCCTACTATTTTGTATATTATATTGCACAGGTTATTAGACTAGTGAGTGTCTTGACTGTACCTCGTCTCTACTCTACTGAGGTTAGTCTTCATACTTACTGGATACCGACCATGGTGTACTCATACTATACTTCTGCACATTTTTGTGCAGAGCCAGGTATTGGAGATATCGGACTTGAGCAGAGTTAAAGCAGGATCGTAAGGATTCAAGGTAGAGCTGCTTAGTCGTCGCAGTCCCTTGGAGTCTTTTTATTTCATTGTACTGTTAATTTGTAATCAAACAATATTGTATATTCGGTCCTCATAATCATTCTATGTATTCAGTTAGAGTTTGTGACTCAGTACTACCAGTATTAGGAGGTTGTATATTGTAATTATTTCCGCTGTTAGTTTAAAAAAAAATAGCTTTAAAATATAATTAAAATCGGCTTACCTAGTCTTAGAGACTATGTGCCATCACGACGCCTGTGATGGGATTTTGAGTCGTGACATAAATACTCTACTCTTTTAGCTATTCAAACAATATAAGTTTTGTTATAGCTATCACTTTTTAGTTACTTATATGAACAAAGTGACTAATGAAGACGTATGTGAGGATTAAAAAGTGTGAACATATTAAACTAAAATAACTTTCTTATTGTGAATATATGAACGAGGAATAACTTTTGGTATTTGAATATGCCAACAATGTTGCTCTTGCAGTTTACCTACACGTGTGTTACGACCCCAAATTTCCTCCGTAGGATATCGTGATGGCACCTAGTATCTAAGACTAGGTAAGCCTATTAATGCGGAATAATAATAAATATCTGAAATAAATAAACTACAATTCAAACAATTTCAACTCCCAAAACCCGGTAAAAATAAGTCACAAGCTTCTAAGAATTTATTCTCTATGTCTCTATACATCAGAGTCTAAAGCAAATAAGGAAGATAATACAGTAAGATAGAAGGGGACTCCGGAGTCTGCGAAAGCTGGCAGATATACCTCGAAGTCTCCTCGTACAGCTAGTTTACTAATGCATGGTCTGATAAGATGTACCTGGATCTACACAAAAAGATGTGCAGAAGCGTAGCATGAGTACACCACAGCGGTACCCAGTAAGTGACAAGCCTAACCTCGGTAGAGTAGTGACGAGGTCAGGTCAGACCCTACTGGAGAATAAATAATGGCATGGTAAAATGTTTAAACAATATTGAAAGATAAAATGACAATGGAAATGAATCAAGTAGTATGTCACATTTAATTACTTCAAATAATGGCAAATAAATACCTCGTGGAAATAAAACAGAATTCTTTTCAACTTCAAGAAAATCACAACAATAATCAAAGACAACTGCGGCCATAAATCAATATCAACAAGGAAGCTCTCGAAGTACCGCCTCGTAGTCCCAAATCATAAACAAATTCACAATATCTCATTTTCTTATCTCAACGCGGGAGCCTTCACAATTTATTTTAAAGAAAATATTTTTTCCGAAATAGCATCCCGCGTTTTAGTCATCCTTATCACACCGCATGACTTCTAGTAGTTTTCCCTACTAGCCACGCATATCAAGCCACCCTTATCTCACCGCATGCGTTTCAATACCCAGACCTTATACCACCGCATGCGTATCAATATCACAATATATCACAATTTGCACCTCAAGTTCTCAAATAATTTAACTTGCCAAAATAATTCAACAACAATATTTTTTCACAATAAAGAGCTCACGGCTCATGCCAAAATAAATCATCAATAATATTTTTTCACAATAAAGAGCTCACGGCTCATGTCAAAATAATTCAACAATAATATTTTTCCACAATAAAGAGCTCACGAATCATGTCAAAATAATTAAACAATAATATTTTTTCACAATAAAGAGCTCACTGCTCCATCACAATGAGTATGAAAATCTTAAAAGAATATTGAGGAGTAAATAATTCAGGAAAATAATATTTCAAAATCGTTAATACGTTGCTTCAATATCAAGTTTAACAATGTCAAATACTTCATATTAATAATATTTAATTTAAAGAAAATCAACCTTCAAATAATGCACAAAATAAAAGAAACCAAGTTCCAACTAAACAGATAAAACAATTAGTAGGAAAAGGTCAAGCAAATTTAAAAATATAAACATTAAATCAAGAATGAAGAATATAACAAAATAAAATAATTTAATTAATGCGCAATAATGATCTACACAATTTAAAATATAATCTTTCATATTTAGCCCGTATACACACTCGTCACCTCATGTACACGGCTTTCTACACATTACAATTATCAATCCTAGGAAAATTTCCCCTACACAAAGTTAGACAAGTCACTTACATCGACTGGCTCCAATTTAACCAAGTATTATGCCTTTTCCTCGATTTTTCCGACTCCGATCGACTCGTATCTAGTCATAATTAATTCGATACAGTCAACAAAAATTATAGTAATCAATTTCATAAGAAAATATTATATTTTTCAATAAAATCCGAAATAAACTCAAATTTGCCTGTGGGGCCCACATCTCGAAATCCGGTAAAACTTATAAAATCCGATAATCCATTCAATTACGAGTCTAACCATACCAGTTTTACTCCAATCGGACTCTGGATCGACACCGAAATCTCAAAAATTCATTTCTATGAGATTTCTAAAAATTTTCAAGTTTCAATCTCAAAACACTAATTAAATGGTGAAAACAATGATATATTTGTGTATATAGACCAAATCCGAGTTGGAATCACTTACCCCAAATGTCTTTCCTTGAAAATCTGTCAAAAGTCGCCTCTATTCAAGCTCAAGTTTGTCAAAAATGGCGAATGGGTTGACTGCCTCTGTTTTTTTTTATAACTTACAGATCTGTCCAGTTCGATCTTGGGAGCTCGATCTTGGGAGTTCGATCTCGGGAGCTCGATCTTGGGAGCTCGATCTCGGGAGCTCAATCTTGTCAGGGACCTCGATTTGTCAGGGACCTCGATTTTGTCAGGGACCTCGATTTGTCAAGGACCTCGATTTGTCAGGGACCTTGATTTTATCAGGGACCTCGATTTTGTCAAGGACCTCGATTTTGTCAGGGACCTCGATTTTGGCAGGGATCTCGATTTTGGCAGGCAGCCCGATTTTGACAGGCAGCCCGATTTTGACTGGGACCTCGATTTTGGCAGGGACCTCGATTTTGGCAGGCAGCCCGATTTTGACAGCATTTCCAGCAGAACAATTGCAGCAGCTTTTGCAGCAGCTAAGTCCCACTTTTGATCCGTTAACCATCCGAAACTCACACGAGGCCCTCGGGACCTCAACTCATTAAACCAACAAGTCCTAAAACATCATACGAACTTATTTGAAACCTCAAATCACATCAAACAACGCTAAAATCACGAATCATGCTCCAATTCAATCTTAATGAAACTTAGAATTTCCAACTTCTACATTCGATGTCGAAACCTATCAAATCAAATCCGATTGACCTCAAATTTTGCACCCAAGTCATAAATGACATAACGGAGATGTAAAAAATTTTAAAACTGGATTCCGACCCCGATATTAAAAAGTCAACTCCCCGGTCAAACTTCCAAACTTTAAATTCCTATTTTAGCCGTTTCAAGCATAATTTTACTACGGACTTCCAAATAAAATTTCGATTACGCTTCTAAGTCCAAAATTACCATACTGAGTTGTTGGAATCATCAAAATTCTATTCCGGGGTTGTTTGCACAAAATGCGACATCCGGTCACTATTTGAACTTAAACTTTTAACTTTTTATCAAAATTCTATATCTCGGACTAAGGACCTCGAAATTTGATTCTGGGCATACGCCCAAGTCCCAATTCACGATACGGACCTACCGGAACTATCAAAATACTGATCCGAGTCCGTTTGATCAAAATGTTGACCAAAGTCAACTCAGTTGAGTTTTAAACCTCTAATTCATATTTTAATCCATTTTTCACCTGAAAACTTTCTGGAAAATTTTATGGACTGCGCACGCAAGTCGAGGAATGATAAATAGTACTTTCAAGGTTTTAGAACATAAAATTAATTATTAAATTTAAAGATGACATTTTGGGTCATCACAACGTGCTACCATTAAATTATTTAATGTTTGCTTCTTATAAAGTTTGTATATCATGATTATGTAATCCAATAGATAAGTAACCAATTTTAAAAATATATATTAAAATTATATATAAAGTCTCGATTTATATTCAAGCTTTCGTCGTCCCTGATAGCTTATTTTTGTTACTTTCTTTGCGGATCCTTGGAAGAAAATATAGAGAGGATATCTTACCTCAACTCTACTCACTTATATGTCCATTAGACTGTAAAAATCCTGAATATAAGAGGATTATTAGACGATGTCATCCCAAAAGTATAAAATTATGTTTCTTAACAATATAAGCTTAAATTGCTTCAAAAAGTCTTTTTGTACAAAGGTATACATGTATATATAACCAAATACAATAAATTTATAATAAAAGAAAATACAATAAAATTAAAATAAGATCAAATACCATAAATTAAAATAAGCCAATCACGTCTTATATGAGAGTGAAAAACAAAACAGTTACCATAATTGATAACTTAGATTGACTCAACTGTTCATTTAATCAACAACATAAAAAAGTTAAAACTATAAAAGCTGATATTTGACATGTAAATCTAGGAGTTTTTTTATAACTAAAACACTCACAGATATAATAAGAATAAAATTCAGATTCAAAGTACATTAGAAACAAAGAAAGAAACTTACAAAGCAAGTTAAAGAAAAAAAAAAGAACTTGACCATTACTGTAGTTACCTTCAACCAAATTTTTGTTTTACAATACACAATAAGAATATAGACATTACAGTATAGACGTTGCATGATGCAAAATGCAATGATCTAAAAAATTATAAGAAAGATATTATAAATAAGTAATTGTAAACTAATAATTATACATGAAATATTATAGTCAAAATCAAAAGTGAAAAGCACAAATGAATTTACCTTCGCAGAAGTTGGCACTGTCACAAGTTTATGAGCAAGAACGTGGACTATTGGCTTCTTTTATAGAAGTGTTCCTCCTTATTCTAAATGGTTTTGATTTTAAAATTCTAGAAAATAAAATTGACTTTGTTTGGTAAAAGAATTCTAAACCTAATATGACATTAATTACTTCTCCTTATTCGATATTAGTAAAATAATACTAAACCTAAAGCAATAATAGTTTCTGCTCCTTATCGGTTTTGGTTCTAAAATTTTAGAAAATCAAAAAATGACTTTGTATCTTACGACAATTATGGTAAAAGAATAATAAATCTAATGACATTAATTGCTTCTTCTTATAATTGTATCATACGTCAATTATAACCAAAAAAAAAAAAACTAAACATAAACTAATATTAATTGATGAGTGAATTTGGTAAAAGAATCATAAACCTAACATGACATTAATACTATTAAACCGACCTTTGACAAAATATAATACTAAAACCTAAGGTAACTGTCACGACCCAATTTCACCTATAGATCGTGATGGCACCCAACACTACAGATAGGCAAGCCAACAAATAAATTAAACATATATCAATTATCTTCAGAATAATTTTCTAAGTAATTTTATTATTTTTCTAGCAATATTAAACAAATTAGAAAAGATACTGATTAACTTTAAATCCAAGAAAATAATACAATTCCAAATTCTACCAATGTGTGTGTCAAGACCTGGTGTCACAAGTGTATGAACATCTAGTAGATTATACAAAACTCCAAATACTATCTGAAATAAAATAGACAGAATGTAAATACAAGGAGAGACACTGGCAGCTGCAGAACGGCTCAGAAAGGTAGCTCACCACTGCGCCTCTGGATAACGGGGGTGTAAGATGATTGGTCCTTCACTAGTACTTGCCTCAGGTCCTACCAAAACGTGTAGCAAGTGCAGTATGAGTACGTAAATAACGTGTACCCAGTAAGTATCAAGCCTAATCTCAAATTGGTTGAGACGCGATGGCCGACTTTGACACTCACTATGGGTCAACAATAATAATCAAAATATAACTAGAATATCTAAATCAGTATGATTCAGAGAATTAACAATAATTTATTTAACCAGCAGAAATAATTAAATTCCTTCAAATGCAATAATTCTTAATATATTAATTAAATTTCTTCAATTCCAATAAATTTTCAATTTGTCAATTAGATTCTCAAGCTGCAATAAACTGTCAAAGTATCGTGTAATTATTATTATTAGGCACGATTTCTGCCGAGGTCGTACTGTCCGATCCAGAGTGCCGTGTACACTGCCAAGGGGCGTGCAGCGCGATCCATAGATGCATCTATCCTGCCGAGGCATTTGGCACGCTCCACAAGAAAGGAGGACATTTTCTTATGTATCTCCGGAAGGAGAGTATATTTATTATAAGATAAATTCGGGAGAATGAATAATTTCTTTTAACAATTAATCAATTTAAACAGAAAATTAAGCATATGAGATTTTCATCTTTTAATATCTTCCCTAACAATTCACACTATATATATATCAAATAATTTAATTAAGTAAAGAATACAATTTACACAAGTAATTTATGCTTTTGAGTCCTAAACTACCCGGACTTTAGCATTAATAGTAGTTACGCACGGACTCTCGTCACCTCGTGCGTACGTAGCCCCCACAATTAACAACAATTATTAATTTAATCATCTATGAGGTAATTTTCCCCTCACAAGATTAGACACGAGACTTACCTCAATTTGCTCCAATTTAATCTACTAGAAGGTCTTTTCCTCGATTATCCAACTCTGAATGGCTTGAATCTAGCCAATATAATTCGATACAATCACTAAAAATTATAGGAATCAATTTCATAAAAAATACTAGATTTTTCAAAAAATCCAAAATTAATTAAAAATTCGTCTGTGGGGCCCACGTCTCGAAATCCGGCAAAGGTTACAAAATTTGACAATCCATTCAATTACGAGTCCAACCATATTAGTTTTACTCAGATCCGACTCTGAATCGATACCGAAATCTCAAAAATTCGTTTCTATGAGATTTCTAATAATTTTCCAAAATTTCAATCTCAAAACACTAATTAAATGGTGAAAACAATGATATATTCATGTATATTGACCAAATCCGAGATAGAATCACTTACCCCAATGTCTTTCCTTGAAAATCTATCAAAAGTCGCCTCTGCTCAAGCTCCAATTTGTTAAAAATGGAGAATGGAATGAAATCCCTTCATTTATAGTTCTGCCCAGGCAGCCTTCGGAACTGCTTCGGTCATGGCCTCGATCCTCGGCCTCGATCATGGCTTCGATCATGGCCTTCGATCGTGGCTTCGATCATTGACCTCGAGCCTGGGCCTTCGATCATGACCCTTGAGCCATGTCTTCGATCATGACCCTCGATCATGGCCTCGATCTTGGGCCTCGGTCTTGGGTCTCGATCTTGGGCTCGATCATAACCCAGAGCAGAAGAGAAAAATTGCAGCTGCTGTTTTAAGTCCAACTTTTGATCCGTTAACCATCTGAAACTCACCCGAGGGTCTCGGGACCTCAACCAAATATACCAACAAGTCCTAAAATATCATACGAACTTATTTGAAACCTCAAATCACATAAAACGACGCTAAAACCACGAATCATGCTCAATTCAAGCTTAATGAAACTTAAAATTTTCAACTTCTATATTCGATGTCGAAACCTATCTAATCAAGTCCGATTGACCTCACATTTTGCACACAAGTCATAAATGATATAATGGAGCTATGAAAATTTTTGAAACTGGATTCCGACCCCGATATCAAAAAGTCAACTCCCTGGTCAAACTTCCAAACTTAAATTCTTGTTTTAGCCATTTCAAGCCTAATTTAACTACGGACTTCCAAATAAAATTCCGAACACGCTCCTAAGTCCAAAATCACCATACGGAGCTATTGGAACCGTCAAATCCCGATTCCGGGGTTGTTTTCTCAAAATGTTGACCGAAGTCAAACTTAGCATTTTAAGGCCAACTTAAGGAACCAAGTGTTCCGATTTCAACCCGAACACTTCTAAATCCTGAACCAACCATCCCCGCAAGTCATAATTTAATATAAGCACATACAGGGAGTTTTATTTAGGGAAACGGGGTTCTAAAAGTCAAAATGACCGGTTGGGTCATTACATTCTCCACCTCTTAAACAAACGTTCCTCCTCGAACGGGTTTAGAATTGTGCATGGAGTGCTGAATAAGTGTGGATATCTGCTCCGCATGTCTTCCTCGGCCTCCCAAGTTACTTCCTTGACTGGTTGGCCCCTCCACTGGACTTTTACTACAGACATCCTCTTTGACCTCAACTAGCAAACCTGTTTATCAACAATGGCAACTGGCTCCTCTTCAAAACCCAAGCTATTATCTAGCTGAACTATGCTGAAGTCTAACACATGTGATAGGTCGGCATGATACTTCCGGAGCATAGATACATGGAAAACCGGATGAACGCCCGATAGACTGGGTGGCAATGCATGCTCATAAGCAACCTCCCCAACTCGTCTCAACACCTCAAATGGGCCTATAAACCTTGGGCTCAATTTCCCCCTTTTCCCAAATCTCATGATTCCCTTCATCGGCGAAACTTTCAAGAGAACTTTTCACCTACCATAAATGATAAATCACGTACTTTCGGATCCGTGTAACTCTTCTGTCTGGACTGTGCTGTACGAAGTCGCTCCTGAATCAACTTTACCTTTTCCAAGGCATCCTTCACCAAATCAGTACCATATAACTTAGCCTCAACGGGCTCAAACCATCCAATGGGCGAACAACATCGCCGACCATATAAAGCCTCAAATGGAGCCATCTCGATACTGGATTGGTAACTGTTATTACAAGAAAACTTGGCCAAAGGCAAGAAACGATCCCACTGAACTCCAAAGTCAATTACACATGCCCTGAGCATATCCTCCAAAATTTGAATTGTCCGCTCTGACTACCCGTCGGTCTACGGATGAAAGGCCGTGCTGAACTCTACATGGGTCCCCAATTCACTCTGTACTGCTCTCCAGAAATGTGAAGTAAACTGAGGGCCTCTATCTGATATGATAGAAATTGGCACACCGTGCAATCGAACTCTCTCCCGAATATATATCTAGGCCAACCTCTCTGAAGTATACGTAGTCACAACAGGAATAAAGTGTGCCGACTTGGTCAACCCGTCGACAATGACCCAAACTGTATCAAACTTCCACAAGGTCCGCGGCAACCCGACTACAAAGTCCATAATGATGCATTCCCATTTCCACTCTGGTATAGTCACCTGCTGAAGTAGGCCACCTGGCCTCTGGTGCTCATATTTAACTTGCTGGCAATTTAGACACCTAGCTACATACTCAACTATGTCCTTTTTTATTTGTCGCCACCAATAATGCTGCCTCATGTCACGATATATCTTCGTAGCACCTGGATGAATAGAATACCGAGAACTGTGTGCCTCCTCTAGGATCTTTTTCCTCAGTCCATCCATATTAGGAACACATAGACGATCCTGGAGTCGCAGAACACCATCCGCTCCAATAGTAACTTCCTTGGCACCACCCCGTAGTACCGTTTCTCGAAGAACCATTAAGTGTGGATCATCATACTGGTGAGCCTTGATCTGCTCAAATAGTGAAGACTGAGCTACAACACATGCAAGAACTCGGTTGGGCTCTGAAATATCAAGCCGCACAAGTCCTTTGGCCAAGGACTGAATATCCAAAGCTAATGGCCTTTCCTCTGCTGAAATGAAAGCCAAACTACCCATACTCTCCGCCTTTCTACTCAAGGCATCTGCAACCACATTTGCTTTGCCCGAATGATATAGGATAGTAATATCATAATCTTTCAGTAATTCTAGCCATCCGCGCTGCCTCAAATTTAGGTCCCTCTGCTTGAACAAATGCTGCAAACTGCGATGATCAGTGTAAACTTCACAAGACACCCCATAAAGATAATGCCTCTAAATCTTTAGAGCGTGAACACTTGCAGCTAACTCCAAATCATGTACCGGATAATTCTTCTCGTGGGGCTTCAACTGACGTGAAGCATATGCAATAACTCGCCCTTCCTGCATTAATACACAACCTAAACCAACGTGTGAAGCATCACAATACAGTGTATACATCCCTGAACCGGAAGGCAACCATAACACTGGTGTTGTAGTCAATGTTGTCTTGAGCTTCTGAAAGCTCACCTCACAATCATCGGACAATCGGAACGTAGCACCCTTCTGGGTTAATTTGGTCAAAGGTGCTGCAATAGATGAAAAACCCCTCCACGATCCGACGATAATAACTTGCTAAAACCAGAAAACTCCTGATCTCAGTCACCGAAATGGGACGATGCCAATTCTGAACTGCCTCAATCGTTTTGGGATTAACCTTAATGCCCTCGCCCGATATAATATGCCCCAAAAATTCTACAGACTCTAGCCAAAACTCATATTTAAAGAACTTAGCATATAGCTTTTGTTCCCGCAACGTCTGAAGCACTACTTTATATGTTGCTCATGCTCCTCCTTACTGCGCGAGTAGATCAAAATGTCATCAATGAATACAATGACAAATGAATCAATATATGGCTTGAATACCCCGTTCATCAGATCCATAAACGCTGCCGGGGTGTTAGTCAGACCGAAGGACATCACCAGAAACTCATAATGACCACATCTAGTCCGGAAAGCATTCTTCAGAACATCCGAATCCCGAATCTTCAGCTGATGGTTCCCCGACCTCAAGTCGATCTTAGATAACACCCTAGCACCCTGCAACTGGTCAAATAAATCATCAATACGCGGCAACGGGTACTTGTTATTAATAGTGACTTTGTTCAATTGGCGATAATCAATACACATCCGCATTGTTACATCCTTCTTCTTCACAAATAATACCGGTGCAGCCCAAGGCGATACACTCGGTCTGACGAACCCTTTGGATATTAACTCTTTAAGTTGTTCTTTCAATTCTTTCAATTCTTTTGGAGCCATGCAATACGATGTGATAGATATAGGCTGGGTATCTGGAGTCAAGTCAATACAGAAATCAATATCACGATCAGGTGGCATACCTGGAAGATCTTAAGGAAATACATCGGAGAACTCCCAAACTACAGGCACAGAATCAATAGTCGGAGTCTCTACAGTAGTATCCCGAACATAGGCTAGATAAGCCAAACAACCTTTCTCAACCATGTGTTGAGCCTTTATAAAAAATAACTCGATTAAATGAACTAACAGACGAACCCTTCCACTCTAGCTTAGGCAATGCTGGAATAGCCAAGGTAACAGTCTTGGCATGATAATCTAGAATAGCATGATATAGAGATAACCATTCCATGCCCAGAATAGTTTCAAAATTTGTCATCTTAAGCAATAGGAGATCTGATCTAGTTTCATAACCACAGAATGTAATAATATAGGACCGATAGATCCGGTTCACAACAACAAAATCGCCCATAGGAGTGGACACATAAACATGGGTACTCAAGGACTCACGAGAAACACCCAGGAATGGAGAAAATAGAGATGACACATATGAATACGTAGATCCTAGATCAAATAATACTGAGGCATCTTTGCCGCAAACAGAAATAAGACATGTAATCACGGCATCTGAGGCCTCTGCATTTGGTCCGGTCGAAAAAGCATAGAATTGAGCTGGAATGCCAACTGGCTGGCCTCCGCCTGGCTGACCTCCACCTCTATGATGGTCCCTACCTACCTGTCCTCCACCTCTTGGTGGTCGACATCAATTGCACTAGTTTACCCCGAAGCCTGGGGAAGAATCTCCGTATGTGACTGGGATCCCCGCACTCATAATAACTCTTCGGTGCGATGGGCTGCTGACTAAGAGTCTGGCCCTGGGGAACTGAATACCCACTGGGAGGACCCTGAATAGCGGGTGGGCGATAAGAACTCTCTGGTATAGCACTGAGATAGGGTCGTATTGGAGCACCTCGAGGAGGCGGTGGTGCTGGATATGGGGGCCTACTGGACTGCCCTCTCACGAACTGACCTCTACCCCCAGACGTAGAACCTCTGAACTCTCCAGAATATCTAAACCGCTTATCTCTCATAACCTGTTCTCGGCTCTGCTGACGCACACCCTCAATTCTCCAGTCTATATCAACGACTAGCTCATAAGAAGTACCCATCTCAACCTCTCGAGCCATAGTGGCCTGAATGCCAGTATGTAAACCCCCAACAAACCACCGCACTCTCTCCGCCTCAGTAGGGAGTATCATAAGTGCATGGCGAGATAACTCAGAAAACTTCGTCTAATAATCGGTCACTGACATCTGATCCTGTTGGAGCTGCTCAAACTGAAACCTCAACTCTTTCCTCTGGGAGGGTGGAATATACCTGTCCAGGAAGATACGCATGAACCTGTCCCAAGTCATGGGAGGAGAATCTGCTGGTCTGCCAAGAACATAAGACTGCCACCATCTACGGGCTTTGCCCTCTAGCTCAAAAGTAGCAAAGTCTACCCTATGAGACTCCAATATCCTCATGTTGTACAGTCTATCCCTGCACCGATCGATGAAATCCAGGGGATCCTCATGTCGCTCACCCCCAAAGACAGGAGGATGTAGTCTAGTCCATCTGTCCAATAGTTTCTGCGGATCAGCGGCTACAGCTAGCCTGAACTCAGGTGTAGCTGCTGCCACTGGCTGGGCTCCACCCACAGGTAGTGCACTCTGGGTCAGATACACAACAGCTGCCTGTCCATCAGCCTGCGCGATAGGGGTCTGTGCTCCCCCCTCCCCGCCTGAGATGTGGCTGGGTCTGCCGGAAATAAACCGGCCTGAGACATATTGTCCATGAACCGCAGCATACGACCCATGACATCCTGAAATCCCGGTGCAGATGTGAAATCCATCGGAGCTGGCTCTGCCACAGGCACCTCACCCTATTCCTCAACAATGGGATTCTCTACTGGACCCACTGGCGGCATGACTGGAATAGTCCTGGGACGTCCCCACCCCTACCACGAGCTGGAGTCCTCCCTCGGCCTCTAGCAACTAGGGGAGTAGCTCTTCCCTGGTCTGAAACCTCATTAGAGCGCGTTCTCACTATCTGTGAGAGAATAGGAGAAAGATATTTAGTACTACATCAATTGCACGATGGAATATGAAGAAAGGTAGTTTGCTAACACCCTATAGCCTCTCAAAGATAAGTACAGACGTCTCTGTACCGATCCGCAAGACTCTATTAGGTCTGCTCATAACTTGTGAGACCTACGTGAACCTAGTGCTCTGATACCATGTTGTCACGAACCAATTTCACCTATAGATCGTGATGGCGCCCAACACTACATCTAGGCAAGCCAACAAACAAATTAAACATATATCAATTATCTTAAGAATAATTTTCTAAGTAATTTTATTATTTTTCAATCAATATTAAACAAATTAGAAAAGATACTGATTAACTTTAAATCCAAGAAAATAATACAATTCCAAATTCTACCAATGTGTGTGCCAAGACCTGGTGTCACAAGTGTATGAACATCTAGTAGATTATACAAAACTCCAAATACTGTCTGAATTAAAATAGATAGAATGTAAATACAAGGAGAGACACTGGTAGCTGCAGAACGGCTCAGAAAGGCAGCTCACCACTACGCCTCTGGATAACGGGGGTGTAAGATGATAGGTCCTCCACTAGTACTTACCTCAGGTCCTGCACAAAAAGTGCAGCAAGTATAGTATGAGTACGTAAACAACGTTTACCTAGTAAGTATCAAGCCTAATCTCAAAGTGGTCGAGTTTGACACTCACTATGGGTCAATAATAATAATTGAAATAAAACTAGAATATCTAAATCAGCATGATTCATAGAATTAACAATAATTTATTTAACTAAAAGAAATAATTAAATTCCTTCAAATGCAACAATTCTCAATATATTAATTAAATTCCTTCAATTCCAATAAATTTTCAATTTATCAATTAGATTCACAAGCTGCAATAAATAGTCAAAGTATCGTGTAATTATTTTTATTAGGCACGATTTCTGCCGAGGTCGTACGGTCCGATCCAGAGTATCGTGTACACTGCCGAGGGACGTGCGGTGCGATCCATAGATGCATCTATCCTGCCGAGGCGTTCGGCCCGCTCCACAAGAAAGGAGGACATTTTTTTATGTACATCCGGAAGGAGAGTATATTTATTATAAGATAAATTCGGGAGAATGAACAATTTCTTTTAACAATTAATCGATTTAAACAGAAAATTAAGCATATGAGATTTCCATCTTTTAATATCTTCCCTAACAATTCACAATATATATATATATATATATATATATATATATATCAAATAATTTAATTAAGTAAAGAATACAATTTACACAAGTAATTCATGCTTTTGAGTCCTAAACTATCCGGACTTTAGCATTAATAGTAGCTACGCACGGACTCTCATCACCTCATGCGTACGTAGCCCCCACAATTAACAACAAATATTAATTTAATCACCTATGAGGTAATTTCTCCCTCACAAGATTAGACAAGAGACTTACCTCAATTTTCTCCAATTTAATACACTAGAAGTCTTTTTCGTCGATTATCCAACTCTGAATGGCTTGAATCTAGCCAAAATAATTCGATACAATCACTAAATATGTCACGACCCGAAATTTCCTACCGACGGGACCGTGATGGCGCCTAACATTTCACTTGCTATGCAAGCCAACGTTAGAGAATCATTAAACCAATTCCTTAATTCCATTCAGTATATAACAATAATTAACTAAGATGAAATATAATAAGTGCGGAATATTATAAAACTGTATTAATTACTACCACCCGGATCTGGAGTCACAATTCACGAGCATTCTAGAATTTACTGCACGTAATAGTCTGCAAGAAATACAACTGTTTGAATGAAAGAAAACAGTAGGACATAAAAGATAGACAGGGATTTCAAGGTCTGTGAACACCGACAGATCTACCTTGAGTCTCCGGACAGTGGACAAATAGCAAAATCTCGATCAACCTGAGCCGGTACCAAAATCTACACAGAAAGTGCAGAGTGCAGCATCAGTGCAACCGAACCCATGTACTGGTAAGTGCCGAGCCTAACCTCGGCGAAGTAGTGACGAGGCTAGGACAAGACACCCACATATAACATGAACAGTATAATTATGCTAGTGGCAACAACAGTAAATAAAGATATAACGCAGAAATAATGGGAAGGGGACATACAGTGGAGGAATACAATATAAAGAGTGAGAATAATGAAAAGACAGAATTAAACCGAAAATCCTTAAACAAATTGAGCAAATAACACAGCAAAGGAAAACTGCACGGCATCACCTTTCGTGCTTTTACTCTCAACCTCACCAAATAAATAAATAAATAGAAAGGCACGGCATCACCCTTCGTGCTTCTACTCTCAACCTCGCCAAATAAATAAATAGAACGGCACGACATCACCCTTCGTGCATTAAACCTCTCATAATATACACGGCATCACCCTTCATGTTTTACACTCTTCCTCACAATATAAATAATGCATGCACGGCATCACCCTTCGTGCTTTACACTCCTCCTCACAAATCACCGAATCAATAACAACGGATAGATAGGAATATCACAAAGACACCAGTATTTTACCCATAATCAATAGCACAATAAAACCTCAACCTTGAGTCAATATTCGGAAGTTACCAAATATCAATGAAACCAGATATAAGTCACCCAACATTTCAAATAACCCGCTAAGCATGGATAGTAGAATTTAAGGCTACAAAATAGACAAGAATAGAATTTCACTCGCATGCTATGACTTGACAATGACACATAGATGCTCGTCACCTCACCTATACATCGTATTTAACAACCAAACACATAGCAAATAAACACATAATACCTATTCCCTCAAGTCAAAGTTAGACACGACACTTACCTCGCTTCGAAGGCCACTTAATTCTCAATCACAACTTTTCCTTTGGAATTCACCTCCAAACCACTCGTATCTATTCAAAAATGACTCAATAATATCAAATATTGCTAAAGAAATTAATTATATTGCATAAATTAAATTTCCCAAATTTTTCTCCAAAAAGTCGAAAAATCGACCCCGGGCCCGCTTGGTCAAAATCCGAGGTTCGGACCAAAATCCATTTATCCATTCACCCCCGAGCCCGAATATATAATTGGTTTTGGAATCCGACCTCAAATTGAGGTTTAAATCCCCAAATTTTCGAAATTTCTTATTTCTACCCTAACCACTAATTCTACAATGAAAACTCTAGATTTTTGGTTGATAATTCAAACAATGTAATGGGTAATTGAAAGAAAATGGTTTAGAATCACTTACCAACACTTTGGGGAAGAAAATGACTCTTGCAAATCGCCTCTACCCGTTTGGTTCTTGAAATATATTGAAGAAATGGCTTAAACCTGTGTTTGATTCTGTTTTATGCACTGGGCGATAGTGTGCATCGCTTTCGGGAGGCCACTGTCGCATTCGCGAAGGGTACTGGCTGCCAAGCCTTCGCGTTCTCAAGACCCTGCTCGCGTTCGCGATGGTTACTCCCCCTAGCCTTCGCGTTCGCGAGACATTGCTCGCGTTCGCGATGAAGGAACGACCAACCCTCCCCCAGGTGTGCCTAACACTACGCGTTCGCGAGGAGCTGGTCGCGTTCACGAAGGGTAACGCCCCCATCGCTTCGCGTTCGCGGCCAAGCCTTCGCATTCGCGAAGAAAACTTCAGCTGCCCAGTTTACTCTTCGCGTTCGCGAGAATACCTTCGCGAATGCGAAGAAGGACCTGCTAGAACACATGCTGCATCAAAATACCAGATTTTCAAAGTCCAAAACATCTCGTGGCCTACCCGAAACTCACCCGAGCCCTCGGGGCTCTAAAACAAACATGCACACAAGTCTAAAAATATCATACGAACTTGCTCGCGCGATCAAATCGCCAAAATAACACCTAGAACTATGAATTTAGCACCAAATCAAATGAAATTCTCAAGAACACTTTAAAATTCATATCTTCTCAACTGGACGTCCGGATCACGTAAAATCAACTCCGTTTCTCACCAAATTTCACAGACAAGTCTTAAATATCACAATGAACCTGTACCGGGCTCCGGATCCAGAATACGTACCCGGTACTAACAATGCCAAACATCAATCAATTATTTAAAATAAATAATTTTCAGACTTTTAATTTTCATCAAAAATTCATTACTTGAGCTAGGGACCTCCGAATTCGATTCCGGGCATACGCCCAGGTCCCATAATTCTATACGGATCCACCGGGACCGTCAAAACATGGATTCGGGCCCGTTTACCAAAAATGTTGACCGAAGTCAACGAAAATCAACTTTTAAGGCGTAAATTCTTATTTTCATCAATTTTCAACATAAAAGCTTTCCGAAAACATGCCCGACTGCGCACGTAAATCGAGGAGGGTAAAAATGAGATTTTTAAGGCTTAAGAGCGCATATTCGAGTTCTAAAGTATAAGATGACCTTTGGGTCATCACATTCTCTACCTCTAAAACAACCGTTCATCCTCGAACGGACATAGAAAAGTACCTAGGCTGGTGAAAAGGTGGGGATACTCCGCATATCGAACTCGGACTCCCACGTAGCTGCCTCAATAGGCTGACCTCTCCACTGCACTCGAATTGAAGGGTAACTCTTTGATCTCAACTAGAGAACTTCCCGGGCTAGAATTGCCACCGGCTCCTCCTCGTAAGTCAAATCGTTGTCCAACTGGACAGAGCTGAAATCTAACACATGGGACGGATCACCGTGATACTTTTTAAGCATGGACACATGGAATACCGGATGAACAGCTCCTAAACTAAGTGGCAACGCAAGCCTGTAAGCCACCTCTCCTACTCTCTCAAGAATCTCAAAAGGTCCGATATACCTAGGGCTCAACTTGCCCTTCTTTCCGAACCTCATTACACCCTTCATGGGTGATACCCGAAGTAACACTCTCTCTCCAACCATGAATGCAACATCACTAACTCTACGGTCGGTATAACGCTTCTGCCTGGACTGAGCTGTGTGAAGTCGATCCTGAATAATCTTGACCTTATCCAAGGCATCTTGTACTATGTCTGTGCCCAACAACCGAGCCTCTCCCGGCTCGAACCACCTAATTGGCGACCGACACCGCCTACCATATAATGCCTCATAGAGATCCATCTGAATGCTCGACTGGTAGCTGTTGTTGTAGGCGAACTCTGCAAGGGGCAAGAACTGATCCCAAGAACCTCCAAAGTCTATGACACAAGCGCGGAGCATATCCTCTAAGATCTGAATAGTATGCTCGGACTGCCCGTCCGTCTGAGGATGGAATGTTGTGCTCAACTCAACCCACATACCCAACTCACGTTGTACTGCCCTCCAAAAGTACGAGGTAAACACCTCGATCAGAAATGATAGACATGGGCACACCGTGAAGAAGGACGGTGTCCCGAATATAAATCTCTGCTAACCGCTCCGAGGAATAGGTAACTGCCACAGGAATGAGGTGTGCTGACTTAGTCAGCCTATCCACAATAACCCACACGGCATCGAACTTCCTCTGAGTCCGTGGGAGTCCAACAACAAAGTCCATTGTGATATGCTCCCACTTCCACTCAGGAATCTCCATCTGCTGAAGCAAACCATCGGGTCTCTGATGCTCATATTTCACCTGCTGACAATTCAAGCACCGAGCCACGTAAGCAACTATATCTTTCTTCATCCTCCTCCAGCAATAATACTGCCGCAAGTCGTGATACATCTTGGCGGTGCCCGGATGAATAGAATACCGGGAACTGTGGGCCTCCTCAAGAATCAACTCACGAAGTCCATCCACATTAGGCACACAAATACGGCCCTGCATCCTCAAAACTTTGTCATCTCCAACAGTAACCTGCTTGGCACCACCGTGCCTCACTGTGTCTTTAAGGACAAGTAAATAAGGATCGTCATCCTGCCGATTTCCGATGCGGTCAAACAAAGAAGACCGAGCAACTGTACAAGCTAGAATATGGCTGGGCTCAGAAACATCCAACCTCACGAACTGGTTAGCCAAGGCCTGAACATCCAATGCAAGCGGTCTCTAACCAACTGGAATATATGCAAGGCTACCCATACTAGATGATTTTCTACTCAAAGCATCGGCCACCACATTCGCCTTCCCGGGATGATACAATATGGTGATATCATAGTCTTTCAATAGCTCCAACCACCTTCTCTGCCTCAAATTGAGTTCCTTCTGCTTGAAAAAATACTGCAAGCTCCGATGATCAGTGAATACCTCACATGGTACACCGTAAAGATAGTGCCTCAAAATCTTCAGCGCGTGAACAATGGCTGCCAGCTCTAGATCATGAACAGGGTAATTCTTCTTGTGAACCTTCAGCTACCGCGAAGCATATGCAATAACCTTGCTACCATGCATCAATATCGCACCTAGACCAATACAGGATGCGTCACAATATACTGTATAAGATCTTGAACCTGTGGATTACACCAATACCGATGTCGTAGTCAAAGCAGTCTTGAGCTTCTGAAAGCTTGCTTCACACTCGTCTGACCACCTGAACGAGGCACCCTTCTGGGTCAATCTGGTCAACGGGGCTGCTATGGATGAAAACCCCTCCACAAATCAACGATAATAGACCGCCAAACCCAGGAAACTATGGATCTCGGTAGCTGATGTGGGTCTAGGCTAGTTCTGAACTGCCTCAATCTTCTTAGGGTCCACCTGAATACCCTCTGCTGATACAACATGACCCAAGAAAGCAACTGAACTCAACCAAAACTCATATTTTGAGAACTTAGCATATAACTAGCTGTATTTCAGAGTCTGAAGAACGATCCGAAGGTGCTACTCATGTTCTTCTCGACTGTGGGAGTAGATCAAGATATCATCAATAAACACAACCACAAAGGAATCCAAGTAGGGTTTGAACACCCGGTTCATCAAATCCATGAATGCTGCTGGGGCATTTGTCATCCCAAATGACGTCACTAGAAACTCATAATGCCCATACCGAGTCTGAAAAGTTGTCTTAGGAACATCGGATGCCCTAATCTTCAACTGATGGTAGCTAGATCTCAAATCAATATTTGAAAGCATCTTGGCACCCTGAAGCTGATCAAATAAATCATCAATCCTCGGCAATGGATACTTGTTCTTGATGGTGACTTTGTTCAACTGTCGATAATCTATACACATCCTCATCGGTCCATCTTTCTTCTTCACAAACAACACATATGCACCACAGGGCGAGACACTAGGTCCAATGAAGCCCTTATCAAGCAAATCTTGCAACTGCTCCTTCAATTCTTTCAACTCTGGTGGGGCCATGCGGTATGGCGGAATGGAAATATGCTGAGTGCCCGGAGCCAAATCAATGCAGAAATCAATATCCCTGTTGGGTAGCATCCCCGGCAGGTCTGCAGAAAACACCTCTGGAAACTCACAAACAACCGGCACTAAATCCATGGAAGGAACCTCCATACTAGAATCGTGGACATAAGCCAAATAAGCTAGACACCCTTTCTCGACTATATGTCGAGCCTTCACATAAGATATAACCCTGTTGGCAGAATGGACAAGATTCCTTATCCACTCTAATCGAGGCAACCCCTGCAAGGCTAAGGTCATCGTGTTGGCGTGACAATCATATATAACATGATAAGGTGACAGCCAATCCATACCCAGTATGACATCAAAATCAACCATGTCGAGAAGTAGAAGATCTACACGAGTATCAAGACTCACAAATGGTGACCACACACGAACGATAAACACGATCTACAATAATAGCATTTCCCGCTGGTGTGGACACATACACAGGAGCACCCAAAGAATCACGGGGCACAACCAAATAGGAAGCAAAATAGGATGACACATAGAGTAAGTAGATCCCGGATCAAATAGAACTGAAGCATCTCTACTGCAAAATGAAACAGTACCTGTGATAACAACATCATATGACTCAGCCTCAAGCCTAGCTGGGAAAGCATAACACCGGGGCTAGGCCCCACCACCCTGAACTACGTCCTTGGGACAGCCTCTAACTGGCTGATCTCCACCTCTAACGGCCTAACCTCCACCTCTAACAGTCTGGCCTCTACCTCTGGCTGCCTGACCCCTGCCTCTGGCTGGCTGAGCAGGTGGTGCAGCAACTGGTGCCGGAACCATGGCACGAGAACTCTGATGCTGTGAGCTGTCCGTTGCCCGAGGGCAAAATCTATCAATGTGCCTTGGATCACCTCAAGTATAACATAACCTCGGTTGCTGTGACTGCTGAAACTGACCCTATCGACCTGAATAACCACCCTGATAACTCTGGAGTGGAGGTGCACTTATAGCAGCTGGTGGTGCACCGTAGGCTAGCTGGTTGGAATAATTCATCTAAGGGCTACGACTACATGAGGCACCGTGGGATGCCTGGAGCGCTGAATGAAACGGCCGAGGAGGATGGCCTCTACCAAAAGTACTCCTGCCTCTAGACGAGGCACCGCTGAACTCACCGGAATGACGAGGTCTCTTGTCAGACCCCTGACCTCCCTGAGTAAGAACCATTTCGACTCGTTTGGCGACATTAGCAGCCGCCTGAAAAGAAATCTCACTCCCAGTCTCCTTAGCCATCTGCAATCTGATAGGCTGAGCAAGTCCATCAATAAACCTCCCCACCCTCTCTCTCTCTCTCGTTGGGAAGCAGAAGAATAGCATGACGGGTCAAATCCACAAAATAGGTTTCATACCGAGTAACAGTCATACTGCCCTGCTGGAGACGCTCAAACTAACGGCGATGCTCCTCTCTCAATGTGATAGGCAGAAACTTCTCTATGAAGAGCTGAGAGAACTGGTCCCAAGTAAGAGCATGCGACCCAGCTGGTCTGGTCAACAAGTAATCTCTCCACCATTTCTTGGCGAAACCATTCATCTGAAATGCAGCAAAATCGACTGCATTGGTCTCCACTATACCCATGTTTCGTAGGACCTCGTGACAGCTGTCAAGATACTCCTGGGGATACTCTGAAGGAGCACCACTGAAGTGAACAGGAAAGAGCTTTATAAACCTGTCCAATCTCCATAAAACCTCAGAAGACATAGTTGGCCCATCGCCGACCTGTGCCGCAATAACCGGCTGAACTAATCCAATTGGCTGAGCTGCTGGAGCCTGATATTGGGGAACTATCTGCTCCGGAGCAGGAGTGGTGGGAGTCTGGGCTCCTCCTCCAGCCTGAGAGACTGCTGGTGCCATGGAAATTGCGCCAGTCTGGGCCACACTCTCGATAAGGCCCACCAAACGGACCAAAGTGTCCTGAAGTACTGGGGTAGCAATGAACCCCTCCGGAACCTGAGCTGGTCCGGCAGGAACAGTTTGGACAGGAACCTCCTCGTCAAGCTCTATCTGAGGCTCCACTGCTGGGGCTGCTGCTCGGGCTCTAGGCTGAGCCCTGCCCCTGCCTCGGCCTCTGGCACAGCCTCGGCCTCGACCTCTGCCCCACGTAGGAGCTGTCACTGGAGGCTCTGGCTACTGCTCAGTTGAGGAAGCGGTACGTATGCTCGCCATCTGCGAGAGAATAAGAGTAGAAGAGTTCAATCAGTATTGAGAAAGCAAAATCGCACGATAGAGAAGAATAGAAGTGAAACTTGTTCCTAAACTTCATAGCCTCTGGAAGATAAGCACAGACGTCTTCGTACTGATCCTCCAGACTCTACTAAGCTTACTCGTGAATCGTGAGACCTAGGCAACCTAGTGCTCTGATACTAACTGTCACGACCCGAAATTTCCCACCGGCGAGACTGTGATGGCGCCTAACATTTCACTTACTAGGCAAGCTAATGTTAGAGAATCATTAAACCAATTCCTTATTTCCATTCAGTAAATAACAATAATTAACTAAGATGAAATATAATAAGTGCAGAATATTATAAAACTGTATTAATTACTACCACCGGATTTGGAGTCACAATTCACGAGCATTCTAGAATTTACTACAAGTAATAGTCTGAAATAAATACAACTGTTTGAATGAAAGAAAACAGTATGACATAAAAGATAGAGAGGGACTTCAAGGTCTGTGAACATCGACAGATCTACCTTGAGTTTCCGGACAACGGACCAATAGCAAAATCTCGATCAAACTGAGCCGGTACCAAAATCTGCACAGAAAGTGCAGAGTACAGCATCAGTGCAACCGACCCCATGTACTGGTAAGTGCCGAGCCTAACCTCGGTGAAGTAATGATGAGGTTAGGACAAGACACCCACATATAACATGACCAGTATAATTATGTTAGTGGCAACAACAGTAAATAAAGAAATAACGTAGAAATAATGGGAATGGGACATACAGTGGGGGAATACAATATAAAGAGTGAGAATAATGAAAAGACAAAATTAAACCGAAATACCTTAAACAAATTGAGCAAATAAAACAGCAAAGGAAAACTGCATGGCATCACTCTTCGTGCTTTTACTCTCAACCTCACCAAATAAATAAATAAATAGAACGGCACGGCATCACCCTTCGTGCTTTTACTCTCAACCTCACCAAATAAATAAATAGAACGGCACGACATCACCCTTCGTGCATTAAACCTCTCATAATATACACGGCATCACCCTTCATGCTTTACACTCTTTCTCACAATATAAATAATGCATGCACGGCATCACCCTTCATGCTTTACACTCCTCCTCAAAAATCACTGAATCAATAATAACGGATAGATAGGAATATCACAATGACACTAGTATTTTACCCATAATCAATAACACAATGAAACCTCAACCTAGAGTCAATATTCGGAAGTTACCAAATCTCAATGAAACCAGATATAAGTCACCCAACATTTCAAATAACCCGCTAAGCATGGATAGTAGAATTTAAGTCGACAAAATAGACAAGAATAGAATTTCACTCGCATGCTATGACTTGACAACAACGCATAGATGCTCGTCACATCACCTATACATCGTATTTAACAACCAAACACGTAGCAAATAAACACATAATACCTATTCCCTCAAGTCAAAGTTAGACACGACACTTACCTCGCTCTGAAGGCCACTTAATTCTCAATCATAGCTTTTCCTTTGGAATTCACCTCCAAACCACTCGTATCTATTTAAAAATGACTCAATAATATCAGATATTTCTAAAGAAATCAATTATATTGCATAAATTAAATTTAACAAATTTCCTCCAAAAAGTCAAAAAATTGACCCCGTGTCCGCTTGGTCAAAATCCGAGGTTCGGACTAAAATCCATTTACCCATTCATCCCCGAGCCCGAATATATAATTGGTTTTGGAATCCGACCTCAAATTAAGATCTAAATTCCCAAATTTTCGAAATTCCTTATTTCTACCCTAACCCCTAATTCTACCATGAAAACTCTAAATTTTAGGTTGATAATCCAAAAAATGAAATGGGTAATTGAAAGAAAATGGTTTAGAATCACTTACCAACACTTTGGGGAAGAAAATGACTCTTGAAAATTGCCTCTACCCGTTTGATTCTTGAAAAATATTAAAGAAATGGCTTAAACCCGTGTTTGATTCTGTTTTATGTACTGGGCGGCAGTGTGCATCGCGTTCGCGAGGCTACCGTCGCGTTCGCGAATGGTACTGGCTGCCAAGCCTTCGTGTTCGCGAGACCCTGCTCGCGTTCGCGATGGTTACTCCCCCTGGCCTTCGCATTCGCGAGACATTGCTCGCGTTCGCGATGAAGGAACGACCAACCTTCCCCCAGGTGTGCCTAACACTATGCGTTCGCGAGGAGCTGGTCACGTTCGCGAAGGGTAACGCCCCCATCACTTCGCGTTCGTGAAGAAGAAAACTTCAGCTGCCCAGTTTACTCTTCTCGTTCGCGAGAATTCCTTTGCGAACGCGAAGAAGGACCTGCCAGAACACCTGCTACAGCAAAATACCAGATTTTCAAAGTCCAAAACATCTACGTGGCCTACCCGAAACTCACCCGAGCCCTCGCGGCTCCAAACCAATCAGCACACAAGTCTAAAAACATCATACGAACTTGCTCGCACGGTCAAATCGCCAAAATAATACCTAGAACTACGAATTTAGCACCAAATCAAATGAAATTCTCAAAAACACTTTAAAATTCATATCTTCTCAACTGGACGTCCAAATCACGTAAAATCAACTCCGTTTCTCACCGAATTTCATAGACAAGTCTTAAATATCATAATAAACGTGTACCGGGCTCCGGAACCAGAATACGGACCCGGCACTAACAATGCCAAACATCAATCAATTCTTAAAAATAATTAATTTTTAGACTTTTAATTTTCATCAAAAATTCATAGCTTGAGCTAGGGACCTCCGAATTCGATTCCGGGCATACGCTCAGGTCCCATAATTCGATATGGACCCACCGGGACCGTCAAAATACGGATCCGGGCTTGTTTACCAACAACGTTGACCGATGTCAACACAAATTAACTTTTAAGGCATAAATTCTTATTTTCATCAATTTTCAACATAAAAGCTTTCCGGAAATATGCCCGGACTGCGCACGTAAATCGAGAAGGGTAAAATGAGATTTTTAAGGCTTAAGAGCGCAGATTCGTGTTCTAAAATATAAGATGACCTTTTGGGTCATCACAAAATATTATAGGAATCCATTTCATAACAAAATACTACATTTTTCAATAAAATTCGAAATTAAATAAAACTTTGTCCGTGGGGCCCACGTCTCGAAATCTGATGAAAGTTACGAAATCCGATAACCCATTCCATTACGAGTCCAACCATACCAGTTTCACTCAAATCCGACTCCGAATCGATACCGAAATCTCAAAAATTCATTTCTATGAGATTTCTAAATTTTTTTCCAAAATTTCAATCTCAAAACACTAATTAAATGGTGAAAACAATGATATATTCGTATATATTGACCAAATCCGAGTTAGAATCACTTACCCCAATGTCTTTCCTTGAAAATCTATCAAAAGTTGCCTCTTCTCAAGCTTCAATTTGTTAAAAATGGAGAATGGGACGAAGTCCCCTCCTTTATAGTTCTGCCCAGGCAACCTTCGGAACTGCCTCGGTCATGGCCTCAATCCTCGGCCTCGATCGTGGCTTCGATCATGGCCCTCGAGCCTGGGCCACGATCGTGGCTTCGATCATGGCCCTCGAGCCTGGGCCTTCGATCATGACCCTCGAGCCCTGCCTTCGATCATGACCCTCGATCTTGGGTCTCGATCTTGGGCCTCGATCTTGGGCCTCGATCTTGGGCTTGATCTTGGGCTCGATCACATCTCAGAATTTCCAGCAGAAGAGAAAAATTGCAGCAGCTGTTTTAAGTCCAACTTTTGATCCGTTAACCATCCGAAACTCACCCGAGGCCCTCGGGACCTCGACCAAATATACTAACAATTCCTAAAATATCATACGAACTTATTTGAAACCTCAAATCACATAACACGATGCTAAAACTATGAATCATGCTCCAATTCAAGCTTAATGAAACTTAAAATTTTTAACTTATACATTCAATGTCGAAACCTATCAAATCAAGTCCGATTGACCTCAAATTTTGCACACAAGTCATAAATGACATAACGGAGCTACAAAAGTTTTCGGAACTAGATTCCGACCCCGATATCAAAAAGTCAACTCCCGATGAAACTTCCAAACATAAATTCTTGTTTTAGCCATTTCAAGCCTAATTTAACTACAGACTTTCAAATAAAATTCCGAACATGCTTCTAAGTCCAAAATTACCATACTGAACTATTGGAATCGTCAAATCTCGATTCCGGGGCCATTTTCTCAAAATTTTGACCGAAGTCAAACTTAGCATTTTAAAGCCAACTTAAGGAACCAAGTGTTCCGATTTCAACCCGAACACTTCCAAATCCCGAACCAACTATCCCCGCAAGTCATAATTTAATATAAGAACATACAAGGAGTTCTATTTAGGGGAACGGGGTTCTAAAAGTCAAAATGACCGGTTGGGTCATTACAGTAACATTAATTGCTGGACAATTTAATTTTGGTTTTTCTAATTTGTTTCTATATTTATAATTTTATCCAACATAAAATGCATTTACGAAGGGCAATAAAGACGAACGATATTTCGTTAAGGCTTTCGTGCTTTTAATATAATACATAGATATTTGTCTAAGATTATGTGCATGTGTGTCTATGATAATTTTCTTCTTTTAACAATGGTGCGGTTATCCATATATCGTTTCATCCTCGTTTAAACCGTGAGGGTACTTAATTCCAAAGAGAAATACAGTTACTATTACATCGAATAAATTGTTGATGAGACGATTTGCTTATAGCATATCACTAATTCTGTTTTCTTCGCCTTGATGTAATTGACATCCATAAGTAAAAATATTGCCATTCAGAAAAAGCATTAATAAAACTATACTCTGTAAAGAAAACAAATTCACAAAAGGAAGTCAGGTACAAGATTTTGTCTCCTAAAACCTGCAATCATTAACTCTACACTATCCAACTAATTATATGTTGGTGAAATAATTTTGCTTTTCCTCAATTTAAATGAAATATTACATGTAATTTCTCAACCGCCAAAGCTTATCTTCTAGTGATATAGTGAAAAATGCCACCATCACTTTTTTCCTTCCGCTATCTCCCTTATAAATTTAAGAAAATGTACAAATAGAAAAAAAGTATAATATTTTGTAGGTCTCTAAATACTTCTTGAATCCTTGGTATATGTTGCTTCAAGATCCTTATGTAGCAATTCTATTTGAAAACAATACAGAAATTTATTTGTAAATATCAATTGAAATTAAGTATACCTTTTTGTTAGGAGAAATCTTGTGTGTTCCCTGTCAGGGGCTTTTGTATTTCCAAGAACTTGTACGTTTAACTTCAAAAGGTGAAAGAAATCTTATTCATCCCAAAACATTTTTTGGCGGTGCAATGAAGTACCTACAAGTACCTTCTACAAATAGTTAAGGATTACAAAGAGATAAGCATCAATAGTTTTAAACTATGCCATCTATCTATATATATATATATATATATATATCCTATAATCATGCAGATATATATGCTCTACCACAACCACTCGTTGTCTTTTAGTACTTCTTTTCACAATGCCTCGACTCTTTAGTAGTACATGCTTTTGACATAATGCAAAAGAAAATGGTTCTCTGCCCTTATTCACCACCTCACCCAAAAGAAAAGAGAAAACGTAAATGTAGCGATCCGGTCGGTCTTTTTGAGTATTACAACCCCATTCTCTCATTTACTGTGTAATTTATGCCTTACAATTATTTTATGACTTGCGGAGTAATTGGTTCGGGTCCCGAAGAAATTCGGAATGAAATGAGACACTTAGTCTCATAATTGAAAAATTAAGTTAGAAAAGTTGATTGGATATGGACCTATGTGTAAAAGACCTCGAATTCGAATTCGGATAATTTCAATAGCTACGTATGGTAATTTTGGACTTAGGAGCGTGTCCGGAAAATTATTTTGAGGTCCGTAGAGGAATTAGGCTTGAAATGCCGAAAGTTGAATTTTCGGAATGTTTGACCGGGGGTTGACTTTTTGATATCGGGGTCGGAATCCGATTCTGAAAATTGAAATACCTCCGTTATGTCATTTATGACTTGTGCTCAAAATTTAAGGTAAATCGAACGTGATTTGATAGGTTCCGGAGTCGTTTGTAGAAATTAGAAATTTCAAAGTTCATTAGGTTGAATTGGGGTGTAATTCATGGTTTTAGCGTTGTTTGAGGTGATTTGAGGGTTCGACTAAGTCTGTATGATATTTTATGACTTATTGGTATATTTGGTTGAGGTTCCGAAGGGCTCGGGTGAGTTTTGGATGGTTAACGGATCATTTATGGCCTTGGTGAGATTGTTGATATCTGCTGCTGCATTTTTCTGATTTTCTATTTCACGTTCGCGAGTGGGCCCTCGCGTTCGCAAAGAGTATTTTCTGAGTGTGAGGTTTTGTTCTTTCCGTCCGCGAAGGGGAGGACGCGAACGCGCAGGTATGGTCTGTGTGCGCATCGCGAAAGCATGAGTTGTGTCGCGTTCGCGAAGAGGAGTGAGGCTATTGGGAACCCCCTGGTCCTTGTTCTACGCGCTTACGAGGTGGTGGTCCCGTTCGCGTTCGCGAAGGTCTGAGCCGGTAAAGCTTCGCGTTCGCAAAGCCGTGGTCGCGTTCGTGAAGGGTAAGATTTGCAAAGCTTCGCGTTCGCGAAGCCACGGTCGCGTTCGCGAAGGGTTAAATTTGTGGGCAGTCGAGTTGTGTTTCGCAAACGCGAGGGACCTGTCGCGTTCGCGGAGAAAAGAGGTCTGGACAGAGTTTAAGTTCTGAAAATGGAACTTCGTCCCATTTTCAGTTTTTGACGGATTGGAGCTCGGGAAGAGGCGATTTTCGGGAATTTTTCAAGAAAAACAACGGGGTAAGTGTTCTTAACTCAATATTGGTTAAATTACCCGAATCCATGGTTGTTTTTATCATTTAATTGGTAAATTAAGTTGGAAAATTTTGAAAAAACCTCTTGGTTTAAATTGAAGAACTGAGGGTCGAGTTGGGGTCGGATATTGGTAAAATTGGTATGGGTAGACTCGTGGTTGGATGGGCTTTCGGATTTTGTAGCTTTTGTTGAGTTCCGAGATGTGGGCCCCACGGGCAATTTTTGAGCTAAAATTCGGATTTTTATGGAAAATTAGCATTTTTTTATGGAATTAATACCAATGAATTTTATTGACTGAAACGAATTATTTATGGCTAGATTCGAGGCGTTTGAAGGCCAATTCACAAGGAAAGGACATTGCAGAATAAGAATTTCACGGCTTGAGGTAAGTAACAGTTTTAAATCTGGTCGTAAGGGTATGAAACCCTGGATTTTTGTCATGTGAATATGTTAGAGGTGACGCGCATGCTAGGTGACAGGCGTGTGGGCGTGCACCGAGTGGATTGTGACTTGGTCCGTCCCGGAGAAACTGTATAGTTGAATAATTGATTGTAGCTATATGCAGTTTTATATGTTGAAGAAATTTGACTGTAAATCATGTTAGAAATCATGCTTAGGCTATGTTATAGTATTCTTGAGGCCCGCGGAGTTTGCGTACTTGTTGAATTATTTGCTAATTGCTATATTGTACTCAGTCATGATTTTTCTTGCGTATTATACCTCAATCTTTTTGGATATTTGTTGATCCACAATGTTATCTTTGTTTAGGCTGATCTTTGTGATTTTTGAGTGCCCGAGAGACTAGAGAAGTGGAGGACTGAGTAAGGCCGAGGGCCTGTTAGTAAGGTAAGGATATTATGGCACGTGAGTTGTCTGTGAAGGATATTATAGCACGTGAGTTGTCCGTGCAGCACGTGAGTTGTCCGTACAGATTATGGCGCTTGGGCTATAGGAACCCCTCCGGAGTCTGTACACCCCCAGTGAGCGCGGGTACCCATTGAGTGTGAGTGCTGAGGGTTGAAAGCCGAGTGGTTGAGCTGTTGTGATGAGTTGAGCGACTGTTGCCTGAGAGGATGTAATTGCTTTGCATTTGTTGTTGCACTTGGTTGCTATCTGTCATTGTTGTGAAATCTCTGAAAGATTTTATATCCGGATTACATGAACTTGAACTGTATAAAATTTATTTGGCTTAAACTGTCGGATTTGAAAGCATGTTTATTCTTTGCTGGAATTACTGAAAGTGAATTATAAATGTGTAGCTCGTCATTATCTTCAGTTCCTTAGTTATTATTATTACTTGCTGAGTTGGTTGTACTCATACTACACCCTGCACTTCGTGTATAGATCCAGGTATTCTCGGACATAGCGGGTATTGATCATTTCACGCAGTTGATTTTCAGGAGATTTTGAGATAGCTATCGTGTTCCGCAGACCTTATCTCTCCTTCTCTATCTCCTTGTTTACTATATTTGATCTCAGACTATTATAGACCGTATTTTTCAGACTTGTATTCATATTAGACGCTCATGTACTCAATGACACCGGGTTTTGGGGAGTGTTCGTATTAGTATTTGTGGGGTTTTGTCTTATATTAAATTATTGTATTTTCAAACTTAAGATAAATTGTGGTTTATCGAGATTGTCGGCTTGCCTAGTATCGAGATAGGCGCCATCACGACAGGTTGGGATTTTGGGTCGTGACAAGCTGGTATTAGAGCCCTAGGTTACATATCTCTCACGAGTCATGAGCAGGTTTAGTAGAGTCTTGCAGATCGGTACGGAGACGTTTGTACTTATCTTCGAGAGGCTGCAGAACCCTTAGAAAAATTTCCCTTCTTGTATTCTATCGTGTAGAATTGATTCATCTTGAAACATAACTCTTTGAATTCCTTCCACGCATTTCGTATGCGCATAGAAGCGCTCGGTATCAGCTGTGCATCGCCGGCTTGGGATTTTATGAATGAGGTTCAAGATGTGTATTTTGTGTTTCGGTAATGGGCCAGTCTGGAGGACTTGAGGCCGAGGTTAGACCGCAGCTTAGGCTGTAACGACCCGGCCGATCGTTTTGAGTATTATAACCCTGTTCCCCAATTTACTACTCAATTTATACCTTACAATTGATTTATGACTTATCGGGTTAGTTGGTTTGGGTCCGGAAAGATTTCGGAGTGAAATGAGACACTTAGTCTCATAATTGAAAACTTAAGTTGAAAAAGTTGACCGGATATTGACTTATGTGTAAACGACCTCAGAATTTAATTCTGATGATTCCAATAACTTCGTATGGTGATTTTGGACTTAGGAGCGTGTCCGAAAAATTATTTGAAGGTCCGTAGTGGAGTTAGGTTTGAAATGCCGAAAGTTAAATTCTTGAAAAGTTTGACCGGGGGGTTGACTTTTTGATATCAAGGTCGGAATTCGATTCTGGAAATTGGAATAGCTTCGTTATGTCATTTATGACTTGTGTGCATAATTTGAAGTCATTCCGGATTGATTTGATGTATTTCGGCACAAGATATAGAATTTGAAAGTTTAAAGTTGATTAGGCTTGAACTGAGGTGTGATTCGTTATATGAATTTGGTTGTGGCCATTGGGCAAATTGTGATATGAATTGATTTTATTATGTTGCCATGTTAATTTCCCGTGTAAATTGTTATGTTGTGTGAGTTATTATTTTGGGGAAATAAGGGTGGTATTTCACCGTTGATATTATGTGGGTATAAGGGTGGCATTTCACTGTTGTTGTGTTTGTTGGAATATTGTCTGGGCGGAACGATAAGGGTGGCTATAGGAGCGATAAGGGTGGCAATAGGAACGATAAGGGTGGATATTGATATTATCTGGGCGGAGCGATAAGGGTGGCTATAGGAGTGATAAGGGTGACAATAGGAGCGATAAGGGTGGCTATTGTTAGGGACGATATGTGATGATGTGGGGTTGTGGTGTTGATAATTTTCATGTGATGTTGTGATTTTCTTGTGTTTACTTTTATACTTTGTGCAATTTGTCTTGTTGTTGTTAAATTGATAACAATCTGATTTATATTGAAATTGAGAGTCTGTGGCTATTTCCAAGCAGATTATAAATTGAAATGTGGGCACGACGTGCCGTGAGTAAATAATAAGGATATTTGACACGTGAATTATCCGTGCAGTTGTGATATGAAATGTGGGCACGAGGTGCTGTGATGAAATGATGATGATAATTGGTACTTGAATTGTCCGTGCAGTTGTGATATGATTTATTTATGGGCACGAGGTGCCGTGGAAATATGAAAATTGGTTGAGACCCGTGTTTACGAAAAATATGAAAATGGGCTGAGACCCGTGTTTACGAAAAATATAAAAATGGGCTGAGACCCGTATTGTTTTATGATTATGAAATAAGGCGTCACATGGTGACTTTTTAATTGAAATAATTATATTCAAAATATTTATTTGGAAGGATTTTTATTCATAAAGAATTCTATCTGAAAGATATTTATTTGAGAAAACTACATTTAAAAGAGAGTTATTTTGAAGAATTATATATGAAGGATATTTATTTGAAAAACTTGAATTAATTGGGCGTACATGTATTTATTAATTGTTGAGTGATATTTATGGTATTCTTGTTGTCTTGCTGCGCATACCACTGGTTGTTTTATCCTGCCCTTATTGCTATATGTTTCCTAGTATTTTGTATATTATATTGCACAGGTTATTAGACTAGTGAGTGTCTGGACTGTACCTCGTCTCTACTCCGTTGAGGTTAGTCTTGATACTTTCTAGGTACCGACCGTGGTGTACTCATACTACACTTCTGCACATTTTTGTGCAGAGCCAGGTATTGGAGATATCGGACTTGAGCAGAGTTAAAGCGGGATCGTATGGATTCAAGGTAGAGCTGCTTGGTCGTCACAGTCCCTTGGAGTCTTTTCATTTTATTGTACTGTTAATTTTTAATCAAACAGTATTGTATATTCGGTCCTCGCAATCATTCCATGTATTTGGTTAGAGTTCGTGACTCAGTACTACCAGTCTTGGGAGGTTGTATATTCATATTTGTTCCGCTGTCAGTTTTGATTATTTATTTAATTAAAAACATAATTTGGCTTCAAAAGGTAATTGAAATCGGCTTACCTAGTCTTAGAGACTAGGTGCCATCACGATGCCTGTGGTGGGATTTTGCGTCGTAACAAGTTGGTATCAGAGCTCTAGGTTCATAGGTTCTACGAGTCACGAACGAGTTTAGTAGAGTCTTGCAGATCGGTACGGAGACGTCTGTACTTATCTTCGAGAGGCTACAGAACTGTTAGAAAATTTTACTTCTTTCATTCCTTATCGTGCGGCATTTATTCAGCTTGAAGCATATATCTTATGTTCTTTTGCATCCACTCGTGTATGAAACTGTGCACTCGGTATCAACTATGCGCCAACGGTTCATGATAATATAGAGGGGTTATAGGGGAGCCAGGGTTGCTCAACCATTATTACAACGTGTCGTCTAGATCGAGGATGCGGAAGTACTAAGAGATCATTCAGTTGTGCACATTGAGGTGCAGTAGGTTCTGACATCTGGTTGATAAGTATGATATTAAGAAGGTTTAATTAATTGCTTAATCATCACAATTGTGGTAGGGTCACGAGGTGGATGTAGATCTGAAATAGTTGGTGGTATTAGAGACTACGTAGTTCGTATGGGATTTCTATTTAGCGAAGGGTACATACGCAACCAAGGCACTGGAGGAAGCGAGTTTAACTGTCACGAGTATGACATGCGCCAAATAAATTTCTTGAGGTGTCTTATGACCGGTGTCCTACGAACGATAAAGGTTAGTATTGTGGATCATCAAAATGTGTCCTATGGCTTCGCGCCAAGTGAGAGAGTCCACTATCAACGACCAGATTGCGGGGTCATGTGTTATATGAGTTTTGGCCTGAGATGTATTTATGTGGTATTGAAAGGTTCTACGAAACTTGTATATGATTAAGAGATGAGATTTGTATGGGATGATGCTGGGACTTGTTGTATTCCCGCATCATTAATAATTTTACATTTCAGTACCAACGAGGTCATGGAAATAATTTCAGAATACTTGGGGGTGTTCCAGTAAGTTATTTTAATGCACCACCGGCACGGGGTTCCTATAATGGTTATTTCAGTTATCCGGCACAGACTCAGTGTGAGCAGCCGAACCCGCAGAGGGGTTGTTATGAGTGTGGTGATACTAGACACATCAAGAGAAATTGTCCCAGACTTGGGAGAGGTGGATTTCATCAGAACACTCCAACTACAAGCTTTATTCCAGTTGATACTCCACGTGCACAGTCAGCTAGAGGTGGAGGACAGGCGGGTAGTAGACGCCTAAGAGGTGGAGGCCCGACCCGTTGATTTAATCAATATGATTTGGCTGAGGCCAATACACCAGATGGTGTCGTTACAGGTACGATCCTGATTTTTATTATAAAAGGATATTTTCCTTAATTTGATTCGGTTCTGAATACTGAGGTGAGTTCTTATATTATGCTTCACTTATGGGTGAGCTTCATAAATTTGTGACCCACTTATATGTTTATCCCTGTTGGGAGATTTGAAGGTGTGAGCCCGTGTCAGTCATTTATTTTTGTACACCATTGAGGGCTATAAGTCCAAAAGTAATTTTTATTATTAATTACAGTGGGTTTAATGTATTTCAGAATAATTGATTCCAATTTTTATGAATTATACGCCCTACCGATATGAGGGTTCATTATATGTTGTGAAAACTGTTTATGCAATATATTGAAAAGAAAAAAGAAAGGAAAATTGAAATTTTATTTGGCACAATATGCAAAATACTTGTGATTTGGAGTTGAGGACGAGATCCTCGCATTTTATATATGATGTGAACCGGGCTACAAATCACGGTAGAAGTTATATAAGGACGAGGTCCTTGTGATGAAATATTTATGAGTTTAAAATTATCCCTTTGTGAAATTAATTTGTACAATAATATTAATAGGGAGTCATGCCTGTTAGGCTTATTTGAAAATTCTTGTATATTTTTCTGTTCATATTCAGCCATTTTCGTGCTGTAAACATTGAGTTTTAGCCTATAAGGTGAGTGCCCAGGTGGCGTTAAATGTGACTCATTAATCCGAGTAAGTAATCATGAGGTCTTCATGCCTCACATTCCATTGTCAGTGTTGTGAAAATTCGAAATGAGGTGGTGGTTAATATGAGATTAATTGATGATGCTGGAATTAATTAATAACGGCTTTTAAGACCAAAAATGTGGTGATGAGCATAATTATGATGTGCTTCATGCCCTGATATCATTGTGATAATGCAGTGTTTGTAACGCTGAGATTGTGTTTATTGATATATACATTGTGAATGTGATGTTAGGAGTTATTTTGGTGTTACTCTGGCAGGTGGTTAGGCCCAATTACAGGGGAGACTCTACTGAAATTTCTAGAAAAATAATTTTGGGAGGTAGAAAAAAATTTTAGGAGATTGAGACGTGCAAAGAAGAGACAAAATTATGTTATGTGTTTGAGGGTGAATGATCCTAAGCAGGGAAGAATGTAACACTCCGAAAAAAATTTGAAGTACTTCAACACTATCAAGAAAGTTGATATGCATAGGCACGAGTTGCTATAGCCAGTTGAGACTAATACCGTGCGAGTGATGTTAATGTGAGCTCTAGAAGAGTTGGTTACTGTTATAAATTTGTGTCTTGGTTCTACTATATATATAATGAGCTTATAGCATTACAGTTTTGGTAGTGCTTGTTGAATTTACAATACGGTTCTCTACTTTGAGACATCTTCCATTTTGGCTACAAGGTTGCGCAGTTGTGAATTGAGTTGTATTGGTGTGGCATGTCAATGGAATAGTTGTGTTTAATACTATAAGGTCATTGGACCTAGAATGTGTACTATCAGGTTTGATTACGGTATATTGGGAGGATAATATTGAAAGTCAGCTTGGAAAGTGATTTTAGTTCTGGTTGGGGCGGAAAAGCTCCATGACTTGTCGATTTGATAATATGTTATGAGATTTCACTTGTTTCTTTCACTATCAACATTGTGCGAAAGTTTTAGAACGAGGTTTTGTTTGATATGGGGTTTAATACTATTACCGGGTTACTTTGGAGTAGTTAATGTAATCGAAAATGGTGCTGCAAGCATCCAAGTTGTGTAGTATGTTTAGTGATTATATCTGGGGTTATAGTTATGGCTTAATATAGCTTGTTCAAACTCGTACAACATGTTGATGTGAGATTCAGGTCTTGAAAAGAAATTATGAATGTTGGAAATTGAATTCCAAGGTTTATGGGCTAAGGTTAAAGTAATAATTTTTAATTATGTTGTGTTGCCAGGCCTATACAATTTACACGGAATAGGGTGACGTGGGACCACCCCCGGGTACGTGCGTGATAAAATGGAATAGTGATTTGGTAGCTTGGAAACAACTCTTGGCACGTTCGAGGACGAACGTATGTTTAAGTGGGGGAGAATGTAACGACCAGGCCAGTCGTTTTGAGTATTATAACCCTGTTTCCCAATTTACTGCTCAATTTATGCCTTACAATTGATTTATGACTTATCGGGTTAGTTGGTTCGGGTACGGAAAGATTTCGGAGTGAAATGAGACACTTAGTCTCATAATTGAAAACTTAAGTTAGAAAAATTGACCGGATATTGACTTATGTGTAAACGACCTCGGAATTTAATTCTGATGATTCCAATAGATCCGTATGGTGATTTTGGACATAGGAGCGTGTCCGAAAAATTATTTGGAGGTCCGTAGTGGATTTAGGCTTGAAATGCCGAAAGTTGAATTTTTGAAAAGTTTGACCAGGGGGTTGACTTTTTGATATCGAGGTCGGAATTCGATTCTGGAAATTGGAATAGCTTCGTTATGTCATTTATGACTTAGGTGCAAACTTTGAAGTCATTCCGGATTGATTTGATGTATTTCGGCACAAGATATAGAATTTGAAAGTTTAAAGTTCATTAGGCTTGAATTGAGGTGTGATTCGTGATTTTAGCATTGTTTGATGTGATTCGAGGCTTCGACTAAGTTCGTATGATGTTTTAGGACTTGTTAGTATATTTGGTTGAGGTCCCGAGGGGCTCGGGTGAGTTTCGGGGTGGTTTCGGACCATTTTTAGGCCATTTGTAATTGTTGGTTTCTGCCTACAGAGGTGTACATCGCGATCGCAAACTTTTGATCGCGTTCGCGAAGAGCAAACAGCAGCTTGGGGCCTTGTGAATCGCGATCGCGGAAGCTCTTTCGCGATCGCGTAGAACAAATCTCGGTTGCACTGACCCAACTTTGGTAGCTTATATCTCGGAATCTATACAGAATTTGGAGATGATCCAAAAATGAAAGTAATAGCCCTTGATGTCTAGTTTTCGGAAAAGAAACCATTTGGCATTTGGACTTGTGTACAAAATGTTATGGTAGATACACTATAGGTTGTCTGGGAAGAGTTTGGAAATCTCTACTGCACAAGGCTAACTTTGTAAGCTTATATCTAGAAATCTATAAGGAATTGGGAGATGATCAACACATGAAAGTTATATCCCTTGCTGTCTAGTATTCAGAAAGTTATACCATTTGCAATTTGGAGTTTTGGACAAAACGTTATGACCATTATACTAGAAGTTGTCTGGAAGAGTTGGGGGAGTTTGTTCTTCGCGATCGCGATTGGTTTTCCGCGATCGCGAAGAGCAATTTTGGGGCTGAAAAAATTTGTACTTCGCGATCGCGAAGAGTAAATAACTGGGCAATAGCTATATTTTGAGGTTTCAGCCATTTTTGACATATTTGGAGCTATGGTGCTCGGATTGAAGCGATATTTGAGGCAATTTTTACCATATGGATTAGGGTAAGTGTTCTATATCCTAAAGTGTTTATATTTCATGAATCTATGATTATATTCATCGTTTAATTCGGATTTTAATGGAAGAAATCAAGATTTTTGTAAAATCTTCCAAAAACAAAAATTTAAGATTTGGAGGTCGAGTTGTTATTGAAATTCAATAAAATTGGTATGGTTGAACTCGTATCGGAATGGGTGTTCGGATTTCATGAAAAATATGTCGAGTTCCGAGGGGCGGATCCCGTGTTGACTTTTGTTGACTTTTTGGAATAAATTTTTAAGTCGACGTATTATTATCCGGAATTGTTTGCAACGAATTTTAATGGAGTTATACAATTAATTTGGATAGATTTGAGCTGTCCGGAGGTCAATTCAAGCAAGAAGGCTATTTTGGAATGTCGGCCTAACTTCAAAAAGGTAAGTGTCTTGCTTAACCTCGAGTGGGGGAATTACCCCTTAGGCATTGAGTCTTATGTGCCATTTGTGAAATGTGAAAATCCGTGTACGCGAGGTGACGAGTACGTACTCGGGCTTATACGTGCAAAATTCATTGAATTAAAGTTTTAGGTATTATTGTGTAGTAAATTGGTAAATGGTGGAAAATTATTAAATCATCTGTTTGCCATGCCTAAATCCTTATTATTGAATTTGTTTTTATATGATAATTTGATGTGATTGTTACTTGAAATATTTATGAAATTTCGTGAGTATTGTTGGTTTAATATTTCTTGGAAATTAATTCCAATATGAATTTTCTTATGCAAGTAATTAATTTAAGCGAGGTTAAGAATACGTGTTAATATAATTATCTAAATTTGCATTAATGAAGGTTTTCCTTTATGCTGAGTAATTTCTATCTCTATTGATTGTTTTTGGGTGTTATATACAGTGTGTGGAGCCTTGGGCTATTTGTTGTGAAATTAATTGATTTTTGTTATATCTTTAGAATTTGGTTGTGGCCATTGGGCAAATTGTGATATGAATTGATTTTATTATGTTGCTGTGTTAATTTTCCGTATAAATTGTTATGTTGTGTGAGTTATTATTTTGGAGAGATAAGGGTGGCATTTCACCGATGATATTATGTGGGTATAAGTGTGGCATTTCATTGTTGTTGTGTTTGTTGGAATATTGTCTGGGCCGAGCGATAAAGGTGGCTATAGGAGCGATAAGGGTGGCAATAGGAGCGATAAGGCTGGCTATTGATATTGTCTGGGCGGAGCGATAAGGGTGGTTATAGGAGTGATAAGGGTAGCAATAGGAGCGATAAGGGTGGCTATTGTCAGGGACGATATGTGATGATGTGGGGTTGTGGTGTTGATAATTTTCATGTGATGTTGTGATTTTCTTCTGTTTACTTTTATACCTTGTGCAATTTGTCTTGTTGTTGGTAAATTGATAACAATCTGATTTATGTTAAAATTGAGAGCATGTGGCTACTGCCAGGAGGATTATAAATTGAAATGTGGGCACGAGGTGTCGTGAGTAAATAATGAGGATATTTGGCACGTGAATTGTCCATGTTGTTGTGATATGAAATGTGGGCACGAGGTGTTGTGATGAAATGATGATGATAATTGGCACGTGAATTGTCCGTGCAGTTGTGATATGATTTAATTATGGGCACGAGGTGCCGTCAAAATATGAAAATGGACTGAGAACCGTGTTTACGAAAAATATGAAAATGGGTTGAGACCCGTTTCGAAAAATATGAAAATGGGCTGAGACCCGTATTGTTTTATGATTATGAAATAAGGCATCACATGGTGACTTTTTAATTGAAAGAATTATATTCAAAATATTTATTCGGAAGGATTTTTATTCAAAAAGAATTGTATCTGAAAGATATTTATTTGAGAAAACTACATTTAAAAGAGAGTTATTTGGAAGAATTATACGTGAAGGATATTTATTTGAAAAACTTGAATTAATTGGACGTACATGTATTTATTAATTGTTGAGTGATATTTATGGTATTCTTGTTGTCTTGCTGAGCATACCACTAGTTGTTTTATCCTGCCCTTATTGCTACATGTTTCCTAGTATTTTGTATATTATATTGCACAGGTTATTAGACTAGTGAGTATCTGGACTGTACCTCGTCTCTACTCCATTGAGGTTAGTCTTGATACTTATTGGGTACCGACCGTGGTGTACTCATACTACACTTCTGCACATTTTTGTGCAGAGCCAGGTATTGGAGATATTGGACTTGAGCAGAGTTAAAGCGGGATCGTAAGGATTCAAGGTAGAGCTGCTTGGTCGTAGCAGTCCCTTGGAGTCTTTTCATTTCATTGTACTGTTAATTTTTAATCAAACAGTATTGTATATTCGGTCCTCGTGATAATTTCATATATTTAGTTAGAGTTCGTAACTCAGTACTACCAGTCTTGGGAGGTTGTATATTCATATTTGTTCCACTGTCAGTTTTGATTATTTATTTAATTAAAAAAAATTATCTTCAAAAGGTAATTGAAATCGGCTTACCTAGTCTTAGAAACTAGGTGCCAGCACGACGCCTGTGAAGGGATTTTGGGTCGTGACATAGGCTCGGTAGCTTCAGTTATGTGAACTTATACATTTGGACTCATATGTCTGGTAGTGTCCCTATGAGTGGAATTTGTGGCTCTGAGCGGTTGAATGACTATATGTATGATGTGAATGCGGGATGTTTTCAGATGGGTTGAATGAGACAAATAAAGTTTACTTGTGACTCAAGAGTTGGCTATTGGGTACTTCATATCTGTCTTGATTTGACGTATGGTCTCGAGTTGTGAGTGTATTGAAGGATCTTTCACGTTGATAAACTGTGGGACAAATTAAATTCTCATGTCTTGTCAATGAGTTTGGATTCAAAGAGAGTAAGTGATTGTGTAGTAATTGTGGTTGCGAATGGATATTTCTAATGTTGATGGCTCAAGAAAGATGATCTTCGAAGAGGCTTAGAGTCGGTAATATTTTATTAGTTCAGGTGTGACAGAGATGCATTTGGATTTGATGCAACAGTTGGGCAGCAAAGTGTGAGGGAAGACATGACGAGAAGTGTTTCGGGGTGGTTAAAGTACTAGCAGGTCAAGTAGGAGAAGTAAAGGTTGAGAAGTTGCTTAAAGGAGGTGGTTTAACCAAAGTAAGAGTGGCAGATTAGCATATGGATTCTGTGGTAGGGTAGTCTCGTGCCTTGAGAAAGTGTAGAACGGTTTGGAATCGTGATAAAATGTGATTTGGCCTACAGACTTTATTTGGAGTGATGGTTACTGTACGAAGAAAGATTGAATATGACTTGAGTTCGGAAGGCATTGTTTGAACTTTTAGTTAATGTCAATAGGGAAAGTGCAAACTTATACAAATGGTGGGCGAGCATGAGCTCAGAAGAATTTACTGAGTTCGTGGTCGTTGCACCCAGTGAAGCGTCATAATAATTTTTTTTATAGTAATGTAAGTGAAAATGTTATCCTTAATTCAAAACTCATTTTAGTCGACTATCTAAAAATTTAAGAAATTATTTAGCTAGTGAATTGTTTTTCCCTAGTATGACTCCATTTTGATATTTGACATTAACCATGTTAAATATCTGAGTTATTTAAATTATATGTAATTAATCTTAAAATTTAAACTTTCTAGATAATTATAGATAATCGCTAGATATTAATTAAGAAATAATAAATAAATAAAGACTAACATTTTCTCAAATCTCGTAGTGATAATTTTATTTTTGCAACAAAGCGAAATAATAACTCGTATTTATGGCAAAGCACAAAGGTTGACACAATATGAATGATTCTTTGGTTATGACGTGACTCTTTTACTAGTACTTGAACTCTTATTTGGTATGTTGTTATCCTTCAAAACATATTTCTATTTTAAAATTTCAATTTCTAAAACTTTATATATATATTTCAATAATGATTATCTTTATAATGATGCAAGTGAAGATATTATCCTTAATTTAAAATTTACTTAATCACAGTAAGATGTCGGAAAGGAATTCCACATGTGGGTTATCTCCGGTGAGTAGTTGCGGTGGCAAGATATTGATGAAACTTCTGCGAGAAATATTAGTTGCTACCTGGTAAGAGGTCGAGTGTGTGACTACGGCTGGTGATTCAGAATGTTCATGAAAAGCTTAACAAAAGACTTCGAGAAGTTTGGCAGGTTAACGGTGCGAAATCTTGGTAATTGAGAAGGAGAAATTCTTGCGGGTTCTAATTTTATATAATTGCAGCTTAAAGCTAAGTGGGGGAGTCTGCTATTGACAATTCGATTTTATGGTTATGTGTTAAATTTTAGTTTTGGTCGGAGACACACTTATGGATCAGTTATGACTTGCAGAGATGGATATCGAGGATGACCCGAGTAAGAAAATTCCTGAATACGGGTTATATGGCACTTTATAGAAATATGAAAATTTTAGAACAATTAAGTTGTTATTTTGAAGGATGTAGTGCACACGAAGTATGAATTTGAGTGTTGACCGTGCTAAAGGAGCACATGTCTTTCGGCCCATTTGGGGAGGAGTAAATTAGATTTGAGCAGAGTGGATGACTATCGAGAGGGTTCTAATGGGTTCAAAATGTATATGTGGAAATTGAAAATTTTTTGAATTTGTATATCACTAGAATCAGTTACTTACGTTGGATGGTATCGGGACGTGCGGTAATTCTGTTTGACTATGGATTCTACATTTCAGTATAAGAAAGGAAAGAGGAACAATTTTAAATTCTCATAAGGTATTTTCAGAGTGAGTGTTACGGTTGGGGTATTTATGAAGGTGCATAAGAAGAATACAGTGGCTTATGGGCCTTAGGGCGATGTGATTTTATGTTAGGATGTCTTGTAGTGAGCTTTGGGTAAGGATAATAGTGTTTTGACATAGAGAAATGTCAACTTGAGGGTGATTCAGAATAAACTCGGAGAAAATAGGACAAATGGGTAACATGCTGGATCAGTATGGTAATGGGATGCTCGGTGCTTTTGGTTCTTATGATGATATGGGACTTTACAGGTGTTTTGTGGCAATATACTCGGATTTGGCAACTTGTGTGGCTTGGTGGAGTTGGAGGAATTCAGCTCTGATAGTTTGGTTATGTGCAAATGGATTTCAAAGTATTCATGATGATTTCTACCATGGTTTGAACTAGATATTTTTTACCGGTGTATGGAACGTGTTGTGTATTGTGATTTTCTCCTGGAAAGGAGCAAGAGAGAGGTCTCTAACTAATAAGGTATGTAATTTGCTGGTGACTGAGAGTTGATAATGGGATTCTTGTGCTTGTCACATGATGGCATAATAGATGTGGTGTGTTGTGCGGGATTAGAATTTACATGTACAAAATGACAGTTCAGTTTTGAAGAGAAGGTAACGAATGTTGGATAACATGGTCAGTTTCAGATATTTCGATTAATGTCATAACTGCTCGGTAATTCCTTAGAAGGGTGCGCATTTCAGAAGGCGCGTTGTGTTTTGACTTACGGATGTTTATCAGTATTGCAGTACTCACCTGGTTGATAGACTGCTGATATTCAAATTATTTCTATGTCACACAAAAGAATTATGAAAGTATTCCTCATGTATTTATTAATTGTCGATTTGAATTGTGATAGCAGACTTTACACATGCTTGCACTATGGCGTGCTATTTATACCAGTCCAGGAGCATGAGAATCTTATTTCATTATCATATACAAGTGTATATGTTTAATTACTCCTGTATGATATGCTGGGACTGGAGGCCTGTGACCATGCCAGGCGGTTCATATTGTTGGCACGTGAGTTATCCGTACCGTGTGTGGGAATTTCATTTCTTTGATAATTTATCAGATTTTATTGGTTTCCTTCCTCTATGATAAAAATTATATGAGCAGTGTATTTGAGGAATTCTGTACATGCGCCTATGGTTATCCTCTTCACGAAATTTGAGGAATTGGTTGTAACATTGTGGTTGTGGTGGTGCTTGTTGAGCTTGCAATATTGTGATGACCCAAAATGTTATTTTTAAATTTAATAATTAATTTTATATTTTAAGACCTCAAAAAATATTATTTATCATTCCTCGACTTGCGTGCACAATCCATAAAAGTTTCTGGAAAGTTTTTATGTGAAAAATGAATTAAAATGTGAATTAGAGCTTTAAAACTCAATTGAGTTGACTTTGGTCAACATTTTGAGCAAACGGACTCGGATAAGTGTTTTGACAGTTCCGGTAGATCCGTATCGTGATTTGGGACTTGTGCGTATGCCCGAGATATGGAATTTTGATGAAAAATTAAAAGTTTAAGTTCAAATAGTGACCGGATATCGAATTATGTGCAAATGACCCCAGAATAGAATTTTGATGATTCCAACAGCTCCGTATGGTGATTTTGGACTTGGGACCGTGTTCAGAATTTTATTTGGAAGTTCGTAGTTAAATTAGGCTTGAAATGGCTAAAAATAAGAATTTAAGTTTGGAAGTTTGACCGGGAGTTGACTTTTTGATATCGGGGTCGAAATCCAGTTCCGAAAATTTTCATAGCTCCGTTATGTCATTTATGACTTGTGTGCAAAATGTGAGATCAATCGGACTTGATTTGATAGGTTTCGACATCGAATGTAGAAGTTGGAAATTCTAAGTTTCATTAAGCTTGAATTGAAGCATGATTCGTGATTTTAGTGTCGTTTTATGTGATTTGAGATTTCAAATAAGTTTGTATGATGTTTTAGGACTTGTTGGTATATTTGGTTGGGGTCCCGAGGGCCTCGGGTGAGTTTCGGATGGTTAACGGATTAAAAGTTGGACTTAAAAAGCCGCTGCAATTTTTCCTCTTCTGTTGGACATTCTGGGTTGTGATCGAGCCCAGGTATCGAGCCCAGGGTTGACGAGGCTCAGGCTTGAGCTTGTGTATCGAAGTCATGATCGAAGGTCCAGCTCGATGGCTATGATCGAAGGTCCAGCTCGAGGGCCATGATCGAAGGTCCAACTCGAGGGACATGAAATGCTCGAGGGCCATGATCGAAGGCAATTCTCAAGGGCCATCATCGAAGGCAACGCTCGAGGGCCAGGATCGAGACCCAAGACCGATGGTCACAATCGAAGGCTCAGGCTCGATGCCACAATCAAGGCTATGATCGAAGGACCAGGCTCGATGCCATAATCGAGGCCATGACCGAGGTCTAGGCTCGAGCTTGTGTATCGAAGCTACGATCGAGGCCTAGGCTCGAGGGCCATGATCGAAACCACGATCGAGGCCTAATTCTGAAGGCTGTCTAGGCTGTTTTATAAAAAGAGGGCATTCGTCCCATTCGCCATTTTAAAAAAATTGGAGCTTGAGCAGAGTCGATTTTGGATAGATTTTCAAGGAAAGACATTGGGGTAAGTGATTCTAACTCGGATTTGGTCTATATACACAAATATATCATTGTTTTCACCGTTTAATTAGTGTTTTGAGATTGAAATATGGAAAAAATTTAGAAATAAATTTTTGAGATTTCGGTATCGATTCGGAGTCGGATTTGAGTGAAACTGGTATGGTTGGACTCGTAATTGAATGGGCTATCGGATTTCGTAACTTTTGCCGGATTCCGAGATATGGGCCCCACAGACGAATTTTAATTAATTTCGGGATTTTTATTGAAAATATAGTATTTCCTTATAGAATTGATTCCTAAAAATTTTAGTGTTTGTATCAAATTATTTTTTGTTAGATTCGAGCCAATCAAAGTTGGATAATCGAGGAAAGGCCTACTAGTGGATTAAATTGGAGCAAGACGAGGTAAGTCTCTTGTCTAATCTTGTGAGGGAAAATTACCTCATAGGTGATTAAATTGAATAATTGTTGCTAATTGAGGGGGCTACGTACGCACGAGGTGATGAGAGTCCGTGCGTAGCTACTATTAATGCTAAAGTCCGGGTAGTTTAGGACTCAAAAGCATGAATTAATTGTGTAAATGGTAAATATTTACTTAATTAAATTATTTGATATATTTATATATATGTTGTGAATTGTTAGATAAAAATATTAAAGGATGGAAATCTCATATGCTTGGATTTCTGTTTAAATTGATTAATTGTTAAGAGAAATTATTTTTCCTCCTGAATTTATCTTATAATAAATATACTCTCATTATGGTGGTACATAAGAAAATGTCCTCCTTTCTTGTTGAGCGGGCCGAACGCCTCGGCAGGATAGATGCATCTATGGATCGTGTCGCACGTCCCTCGGCAGTGTACACGAAACTCTGGATCGAGCCGTACGACCTCGGCAGAAATCGTGCTTAATAATAATAATAATTACACGATACTTGGACAGTTTATTGCAGCTTGTAAAGCTATTTGATAATTGAAAGTTTATTGAAATTGAATTGCAGCTTGTAAAGCTATTTGATAAATTGGAATTCTTATTAAAATTAAAGGATTTAATTAATATATTGAAAATTGCTGCGTTTGAAGGACTTTATTATTTCTGCTAATTTAATAAAATTATTGTTAACTATGTGAATCATGCTGATTTGAATAATTATAATTTATTCCATTTATTGTTGTTGACCCTTAGTGAGTGTCAAAGTCGGTTATCTCGTCTCTACCACTTCAAGATTAGGCTTGATACTTACTGGGTACACGTTGTTTATGTACTCATGCTACACTTGCTGCACTTTTTGTGCAGGATCTGAGAGAGATACTAGTGGAGGACCTATCATCGCACATTCTCGTTATCCAGGGGCGTAGTGGTGAGCTGCCTTTCTAAGCTGTCCTGCAGCTACCAGTGCCTCTTCTTGTATTCTTAATTCTGTTTATTTTCATTTTAGACAGTGATTAGGAGTTTTGTATAATCTACTAGATGCTCATACACTTGTGACACCAGGTCTTGGCACACACATTGGTAGAATTTGGTGTCTTATTATTTTTCTTGGATTTAAATTTTATCGATATATGTTTAATTTATTAGTTGGCTTGCCTAGCTATAGTGTTGGGCGCCATCATGACCTATAAGTGAAATTTGGTTGTGATAAATATGGTTCTCTTCCTTGAGACATCTCCCATATTTGGGTACACAAATTGTGCAATGGCGGCTGGAGTTATATTGATGTGGCGTGTCTGTGGGATAGTTGTGTTTAATAATATAATGTCATCAGACCTAGAATGGGTACTATCGTGTTTGATTACAATATATTCGGAAGGATAACATTGAAAGTCGGCTTAGAAATTTGCTATGGTTCTTGTCGAATGAGAGGGAGCTCCACAACTGGTGGATCTGACGAATGGTTACTAGTTTCTGCGTGTTTCTTTTATTATCAATAGTGTACGAAGGTGTTGGGATGAGTTTTTGTTCGATATGAGGGTTTAATGCTAGTACTTGGTTGGTTTGGAGTAGTTACTGTGATCAGGAATGGTGCTACGAGCGGGCAAGTTGTGTAATATGCTGGGTGATTATATTCGTGATTATAGTTATAGCTCGATGCAGCTTGTTCAGACTCATACAGTGTGTAAATGTAAGATCCATGTCTTGAAACGAAATTCTGAAGGTTGGGAGTTGAATTCCAAGGTTTTTGGGCTAAGGCTAAATTAGGGATTTCTAGTTGTATTGTGTTGTCGGGCCTATGTGGAATAGGGTAACGTGGGATCACCCCCGGGTACGTGTGTGGTAAGATGGAATAGTGATTTGGTGGCTTGGAACCACTCTTGGCACGTTCGAGGACGAACGTATGTTTAAGTGGGGAAGAATGTAACGACTCGGCTGGTCGTTTTGAGTATTACAACCCTGTTCCCCCATTTATTGTGCAATTTATGCCTAAAAATTGTTTTATGACTTGCCGGGGTAGTTGGTTCGGGTCCAGAAGGAATTCAGAATGAAATGAGACACTTAGTCTCATAATTAAAAAATTAAGTTAGAAAAGTTAATCGGATGTGGACCTATGTGTAAAAGACCTCGGATTCGAATTCTGATAATTTCAATAGCTCTGTATGGTAATTTTGGACTTAGGAGCGTATCCGGAAAATTATTTGGAGGTCCGCAGAGGAATTAGGCTTGAAATGCCGAAAGTTGAATTTTTGGGAAGTTTGACCGGCGGGTTGACTTTTTGATATCGGGGTCGGAATCCGATTCTGAAAATTGAAATACCTTTGTTATGTCATTTATGACTTGTGCGCAAAATTTGAGGTAAATCGGACCTGATTTGATAGGTTCCGGAGTCGTTTGTAGAAATTAAAAATTTCAAAGTTCATTAGGCTTGAATTGGGGTGTAATTCATGGTTTTAGCGTTGTTTGAGGTGATTTGAGGGTTCGACTAAGTCCGTATGATGTCTTAGGACTTGTTGGTATATTTGGTTGAGGTCCCGAGGAGTTCGGGTGAGTTTTGGATGGTTAACGGATCATTTTTGGCCTTGGTGAGATTGCTGATATCTGCTGCTGCATTTTTCTGATTTACTCTTTCTCGTTCACGAGTGGGCCCTCGCGTTCGCGAAGAGAGTTTTCTGAGTGTGAGGTTTTGTTTTTCGCGTCCGCGAAGGGGAGGACGCGAACGCGAAGGTATGGTCTGTGTGTGCATCACGAACGCGACAGTGTGCATCACGAACGCGTGAGTGGTGTCGCGTTCGCGAAGAGGAGTGAGTCTATTAGGGACCCCCGGTTCCTTGTTCTACGCGTTCGCGAGGTGGTGATCGTTTTCACGAAGGGTTAAATTTGTAGGCAGTCGAGTTGTGCTTCGCGAACGCGAGGGACCTGTCGCGTTCGCGAAGAAAAGAGGTCTGGACAGAGAGTTTCCATTTTCAGTTTTTGATGGATTGGAACTCGGAAAGAGGCGATTTTCGGGAGTTTTTCAAGGAAAACAACGTGGTAAGTGTTCTTAACTCAATATTGGTTAAATTACCCGAATCCATAGTTATTTTTATCATTTAATTGGTGAATTAAGAAAAGTTTGAAAAGCCCTCTTGGTTTAAATTAAAGAATTGAGGGTCGAGTTGGGGTCGGATTTTGGTAAAATTGGTATGGGTAGACTCGTGGTTGGATGGGCTTTCGGATTTTATAACTTTTGTCGAGTTCCGAGATATGGGCCCCACGAACAATTTTTGAGCTAAAATTCGAATTTTTATGGAAAATTTGCATTTTCTTATGGAATTAATTCCAATGAATTTTATTGACTGGAACGAATTATTTATGGCTAGATTCGAGGTGTTTTGAGGCCAACTCACAAGGAAAGGACATTGCAGAATAAGAATTTCACGGCTTGAGGTAAGTAACAGTTTTAAATCTGGCCTTGAGGGTATGAAACCCTGGAATTTTGTGTCATGTGAATATTTTGGAGGTGACGCACATGCTAGGTGACGGGCGTGTGGGCGTGCACCGAGGGGATTGTGACTTGGTCCGTCCCGGAAAAAATGTATAGTTGAATAATTTATTGTAGCTATATGCAGTTTTATATGTTGAAGAAATTTGACTGTAAATCATGTTAGAAATCATACTTAGGCTATGTTATAGTATTGTTGAGGCCCGCAGAGGTCGCATACTTGTTGAATTATTTGCTAATTACTGTCTTGTACTCAGTCATAATTTTTCTTGCGTATTATACCTCAATCTTTTTGGATATTTGTTGATCCACTATGTTATCTTTTTTTGGGCTGATCTTTGTGATTTCTGAGGGACCGAGAGACTAGAGAGGTGGAGGACTGAGTAAGGCCGAGGGCCTGTTGGTGAGGTAAGAATATTATGGCACGTGAGTTGTCCGTGTAGGATATTAGAGCACGTGAGTTGTCCATGCAGATTATGGCGCTTGGGCTGTAGGAGCCCCTCCGGAGTATGTACACCTCTAGTGAGCGTGGATACCCATTGAGTGTGAGTGTTGAGGGCTGAGAGCCGAGTGATTGAGCTGTTATGATGAGTTGAGCGACTGTTGCCTGAGAGGTTGTACTTGCTTTGCATTTCTTGTTGCACTTGGTTGCTATCTGTCATTGTTGTGAAATCTCTGAAAGATTTTATATCCGGATTACATGAACTTGAACTGTATAAAATTAATTTGACTTAAAATACCGGATTTGAAAGCATGTCTATTCTTTTCTGGAATTACTCAAAGTGAATTATAAAAGTGTAGCTCGTCATTATCTTCAGTTCCTTAGTTATTATTGTTACTTGCTGAGTTGGTTGTACTCATACTACACCCTGTACTTCGTGTGCAGATCCAGGTGTTCCCGGACATAGCGGGTGTTGATCATTTCGCGCAGTTGATTTTCAGGAAATTTTGAGGTAGTTGCTGTGTTCCGCAGACCTTGTCTCTCCTTCTCTATCTCCTTGTTTACTGTATTTGGTCTCAGACTATTATAGACCGTATTTTCCAGACTTGTATTCATATTAGATGCTCATGTACTCAGTGACACCAGATTTTAGGGAATGTTCATGTCAGTATTTGTGGGATTTTGTATTGTATTAAATTATTGTATTTTCAAACTTAAGAGAAATTATAGTTTATCGAGATTGTCGGCTTGCCTAGTATCGAGATAGGTGCCATCACGACAGGTTGGGTATTTTGGGTCGTGACAGTAAATTACATTTAAGACTCTATCTTATACCTGTAAAATTTTCGAATATAAACAATAATCTAAACATAACTCGGCGACCCAAATTTTCCATTCCCTCGTGTTTTTCTCCCCGTCAATCAGAAAGAAAGAAAATAAAAGCAAGAAAGTAATATAGCTTTTTGACAAGGATCTCTCTCTTTCAGCATATATGACGAATTCTAAGAAAATAAGTCACATGACCTCAAAGTGTTTTCTGGCTTCATAGATGGGGAATTAGATGTAAGCGTGATTTGTTATTTAGCAAAAGTATCCATTGCAGACTTTTCATATAAATTTGAAGTTCACAAAGTTTTAATTTAATTCCGAAACATTAAAGTAAATGTAGGGTTATGTATCGACTTTTATATTATTTAAGAATAGAATTTTCTGAAAGATAATATTATAAATTGGTTATATCTCATTCTTTTTTACAGTAAAACGTTCTTTTTCTATAAAATTAGATTTTATTGTTAATGTATTTATTTATGCAGTTCATAATAATTTCTATCTCAATTTTCAAATATTAACAAAAGAACTTTTACTTATTCTGAAACTAATAGTAAACAGTATTACATGAAACTATTTTACCTAAGTATTTGTTTTTAAAACAATTATGTAACCAACTTTAGATCCTTCGTTTGAATTCATAACCATTATTATGATCAAGTCATTTTACACGTACTAAACTACAACCTATACAAATTCGAACCATGTCCTAAAAGTAAGAGGTATTTTAAGATGTCCAAAAGGTTGTAGGATTATATATGGGCTAACGTGTAGTATTCCAATTGTATCCTTTCACTATGAGTTCTTGTGTTTAATATTTTAAGGATATTTTCGTCAACCAATATTATATCATGTTGTAATGACCCAACCGGTCATTTTGACTTTTAGAAACCCGTTCCCTAAAATAAAACTCCCCGAACATGCTTTTATTAATTTATGACTTGCGGGAATGGTTGGTTCGGGATTTGAAAGCATTTGAGTTGAAATCGGAACACTTGGTTCCTTAAGTTAGCATTAAAAGGCCAAGTTTGACTTCGGTCAATATTTTGAGAAAATGACCCCGAAATCGGGATTTGACGGTTCCAATAGGTTCGTATGATGATTTTGGACTTGGGCGTATGTCCGAATCGGATTTTGGATAACCCGGGAGTGTTTGATGCTTAATAGTAAAAAATCAACTATTTGAAGGTTTAAAACTTCTTTAAATTTGGTTTGGAGTAGGATTTTGAGTAATTGAAGTCCGTTTGGAATTCCGAGCTTGGGAATAGTTCCGTATAGTGATTTAAGACTTGCACACAAAATTTCGTGTCATTCCGAGTAGTTTAAGTATATTTCGGTGCATTGGAAGTAAATTGAAAAACTTGAAATTCTTAAGTTTGAATCAATTTGGTTTAGGGTATGATTCTTAGATTTGATGTTGTTTTACGCGTTCCGAGAGTTCGAGCGAGTCTGTTTTATGATTTAAAACCTGTTGGTATGTTCGAACAGGGCCCCGGGGGTCCCGAGTGTTAACCGGACGAGGCTCGGACCAATTTTGGGAAATTGAGCAAGGACTGAAGCTCCCAGCTACTGTAGAGGGCGAGAACGTCCCAGGACTGTTCCAGTTATGCCGCCAGTGGGTCCATCAGAGAACCCCATTGTTGAGGAACAAGATGAGGTGCCTGTGGCAGAGCCAGCTCCGCTGGATTTCACATTTACACCGGGATTTCAGGATGTCATGGGTCGTATGCTGCGGTTCATGGACAATATGACTCTGGCCGGTTTATTTCTGGCAGACACACCCACATCTCAGGCGGGCGGGGGAGCACAGACCCCTACCGCGCAGGCTCATGGACAGGCAGTTGCTTTATATCAGACCCAGGGTGCACTACCCATGGATGGAGCCCAGTCAGTGGTAGCAGCTATACTTGAGCCCAGGCCAGGTATAGTCGCCGATCCTCAGAAATTATTGGACCGATGGACTAGACTACATCCCCCTGTCTTTGGGGGTGAGCGACATGAGGATCCACATGACTTCATTAATCGTTGCAGGGACAGACTGCACAACATGAGGATATTGGAGTCTCATCGGGTAGACTTTGCTACTTTTCAGCTAGAGGGCAGAGCCCGTAGATGGTGGCAGTCTTATGTTCTTGGCAGACCAGCAAATTCTCCTCCCATGACTTGGCACAGGTTCATCCATATCTTCCTGGACAGGTATATTCCACCCTCCCAGAGGGAAGAGTTGCGGTTTCAGTTTGAGCAGCTCCAGCAGGGTCAGATGTCAGTGGTTGATTATGAGGCGAGGTTTTCTGAATTATCCCGCCATGCACTTATGATACTCCCTACTGAGGCGGAGAGAGTGCGGAGGTTTGTAGCCGGTTTACATACTGGTATTCAGGCCACTATGGCTCAAGAGGTTGAGATGGGTACTTCTTATGAGCGAGTTGTGGAGATAGCCTGGAGGATTGAGGGTGTACGTCAGTGGATCCGAGAGCATATTATGAGAGATCAGCGGTTCAGGTACTCTGGAGAGTTCTGAGGTGCTCCGTCTGGGGGCAGAGGTCAGTTCGTGAGGGGGCAGTCCAGCAGACCCCCATTTCCAGCACCACCACCTCCTCGAGGTGCTCCGGTGCGACCTTATCTCAGTGCTATACCAGAGAGTTCCTACCGCCCACCAGCTATTCAGGGTCCTCCCAGTGGGTATTCAGTTCCCCAGGCCAGACACTTAGTCAGTTGTCCATCGCACCGAAGAGTTGTTACGAGTGCGGGGATCCTAGTCACATGCGGAGGCTTTGCCCCAGGCTTCGGGGTAGATCAGTACAGCAGGATCAGCAGCCTATGCTTATTGGACCAGTTGCTCCACCAGTAGTCCGACCACCAAGAGGTGGAGGACAGGTGGGTAGGGGTCGTCCTAGAGGTGGAGGTCCGCCAGGCGGAGGCCAGCCAATTGGCGCTCCAGCTCGATTCTATGCTTTTCTGGCTAGACCAGATGCAGAGGCCTCAGATGCTGTGATTACAGGTATTATTTCTGTTTGCGGCAAAGATGCCTCAGTATTATTTGATCCAGGATCCACGTATTCATATGTGTCATCTTTATTTGCTCCATTCCTTGGTGTTTCTCGTGAGCCCTTGAGTACTCCTATTTATGTGTCCACTCCTGTAGGCGATTCTGTTATTGTGAACCGGATCTAGCGGTCTTGTATTATTACATTCTGTGGTTATGAAACTAGATCAGATCTCTTGTTGCTCGAGATGATCGATTTTGAAATTATTCTGGGTATGGACTGGTTATCTCCATATCATAATATTCTAGATTGTCATGCCAAAACTATTACCTTGGCTATTCCATCTTTGCCTAGGCTAAAGTGGAAGGGTTTGTCGGTTAGTTCATTTAATCGGGTTATTTCTTTTATAAAGGCTCAACACATGGTTGAGAAGGGTTGTTTGGCTTATCTAGCCTATGTTTGGGATACTACTGCAGAGACTCCGGCTATTGATTCAGTGCCAGTAGTTCAGGAGTTCTCCGATATATTTCCTTCAGATCTTCCAGGTATGCCACCTGATCGTGATATTGATTTTTGTATTAACTTGGCTCCAAATACCCAGCCTATATCTATCCTACCGTATCGCATGGCTCCGAAAGAATTGAAAGAACAACTTGAAGAGTTACTAGACAAAGGGTTTGTCAGACCGGGTGTATCGCCTTGGGGTGCACCGGTATTATTTGTGAAAAAGAAGGATGGAACAATGCGAATGTGTATTGATTATCGCCAATTGAACAAAGTCACTATTAAGAACAAGTACCTGTTGCCGCATATTGATGATCTATTTGACCAGTTGCAGGGTGTTAAGGTGTTCTCTAAGATCGACTTGAGGTCGGGGTATCATCAGTTGAAGATTAAAGATTCGGATGTTCTGAAAACTTCTTTTCGTACTAGATATGGTCATTATGAGTTTTTGGTAATGACTTTCGGTTTGACTAATGGCCCGGCAGCATTTATGGATCTGATGAACAGGGTATTCAGGTCATATATTGATTCGTTTGTCATTGTCTTCATTGATGACATTTTGATCTACTCGCACAGTAAGGAGGAACATGAGCAGCATATGAGAGTAGTGGTTCAGACATTGCGGGAACAAAAGCTATATGCTAAGTTCTCTAAATGTGAGTTCTAGCTTGAGTCTGTAGCATTTTGGGGCATATTGTATCGGGTGATGGTATTAAGGTTGATCCCAAAAAGATTGAGGCAGTTCAGAATTGGCATCATCTCACTTCGGCGACTGAGATCAGGAGTTTTCTGGGTTTAGCAGGTTATTATCATCGGTTTATGGAAGGTTTTTCATCTATTGCAGCACCTTTGACCAAATTAACCTAGAAGGGTGTTCAGTTTCGATGGTCCGATGATTGTGAGTCAAGCTTTCAGAAGCTAAAGCTAGCATTGACTACAACACCAGTGTTAGTGTTACCTTCCGGTTCAGGGATGTATACAGTGTATTGTGACGCTTCACGCGCTGGTTTGGGTTGTGTATTAATGCAGGAAAGGTGAGTTATTGCATATGCTTCACGTCAGTTGAAGCCCCACGAGTAGAATTATTCGGTACATGATTTGGAGTTAGCTGTGATTGTTCATGCCCTTAAGATTTGGAGGCATTATCTTTATGGGGTGTCCTATGAAGTTTATACGGATCATCACAGTTTGCAGCATTTGTTCAAGCAGAGGGACCTAAATTTGAGGCAGCGCAGATGGTTGGAATTACTAAAATATTATGATATTACTATCCTATATCATCCAGGTAAAGCAAATGTAGTTGCAGATGCCTTGAGTAGAAAGGCGGAAAGTATGGGTAGTTTGGCTTTCATTTCAGTAGAAGAGAGGCCATTAGCTTTAGATATCCAGTCCTTGGCCAACAGACTTGTGCGGCTAGATATTTTAGAGCCCAACCGAGTTCTTGCATGTGTTGTAGCTCAGTCTTCACTATTTGAACAAATCAAGGCTCGTCAGTATGATGATACACACCTGATGGTTCTTCGAGAAACGGTACTATGAGGTGGTGCCAAGGAAGTTACTATTGGAGCGGATGGTGTTCTGCGACTCCATGATCGTCTATGTGTTCCTAATGTGGATGGACTGAGGAAAAAGATCCTAGAGGAGGCATACAGTTCTCGGTATTCTATTCATCCAGGTGCTACGAAGATATATCGTGATTTGAGGCAACATTATTGGTGGAGACGAATAAAGAAGGACATAGTTGAGTATGTAGCTAGGTGTCTAAATTACCAGCAAGTTAACTATCAGCACCAGAGGCCAGGTGGCCTACTTCAGCAGCTGACTATACCAGAATCGAAATGGGAACACATCACTATAGGCTTTGTAATTGGGTTGCCGCGGACCTTGGGGAAGTTTGATGCAGTTTGGGTCATTGTTGATAGGTTGACCAACTCGGCACATTTTATTCCTGTTGTGACTACGTATACTTCAGAGAGGTTGGCCCAGATTTATATTCAGGAGATAGTTCGGTTGCACGGCGTGCCAATTTCCATCATATCAGATAGAGGCCCTCAGTTTACTTCACATTTCTGGAGAGCAGTACAGAGTGAGTTAGGGACCCGTGTAGAGCTCAGCACAACCTTTCATCCGCAGACCGATGGGCAGTCAGAGTGGACAATTCAGATTTTGGAGGGTATGCTCAGGGCATGTGTGATTGACTTTAGAGGTCAATGGGATCGTTTCCTGCCTTTGACCGAGTGTGCTTATAATAACAGTTACCAATCCAGCATCGAGATGGCTCCATTTGAGGCTTTATATGGCTGACAATGCCGTTCACCTATCGGATGGTTTGAGCCCGGTGAGGCTAAGTTATATGGTACTGATTTGGCAAAGGATGCCTTGGAAAAGGTAAAGTTGATTCAGGAGCGACTTCGTACATCACAGTCTAGACAGAAGAGTTACGCGGATCAGAAAGCGCGTGATTTATCATTTATGGTAGGTGAAGAAGTTCTCTTGAAGGTTTCGCCGATGAAGGAAATTATGAGGTTTAGAAAGAAGGGTAAGTTGAGCCCAAGGTTTATAGGCCCATTTGAGGTGTTGAGACGAGTTGGGGAGGTTGCTTATGAGCTTGCATTGCCTCCCAGTCTATTGGGAGTTCATCCGATTTTCCATGTATCTATACTCTGGAAGTATCATGCTGACCTATCATATGTGTTGGACTTCATCACAGATCAGCTAGATAAGAGTTTGGGTTATGAAGAAGAGCCATTTGCCATTGTTGATAAACAAGTTCGCCAGTTGAGGTCCAAGAGGATTTCTGCAGTAAAGGTCCAGTGGAGGGGCCAACCAGTCGAAGAAGCGACTTGGGAGGCCGAGGAGGACATGCAGAGCAAATATCCACACTTATTTAGCACTCCAGGTATTATTCTAAACCCGTTCGAGGACGAGCGTTTGTTTAAGAGGTGGAGAATGTAATGACCCAACCGGTCATTTTAACTTTTAGAAACCAGTTCCCTAAAATAAAACTCCCTGAACATGATTTTATTAATTTATGACTTGCGGGGATGGTTGGTTCGGTATTTGGAAGCATTTGGATTGAAATCGGAACATTTGGTTCCTTAAGTTAGCCTTAAAAGGCCAAGTTTGACTTCGGTCAACATTTTGAGAAAATGACCCCGGAATCGGGATTTGACGGTTCCAATAGGTTTGTATGATAATTTTGGACTTGGGCGTATATCCGAATCGGATTTTGGATAACCCGGGAGTGTTTGATGCTTAATAGTAAAAAATCAACTATTTGAAGGTTTAAAACTTCTTCAAATTTGGTTTGGAGTAGGATTTTGAGTAATTGAAGTCCGTTTGGAATTCCGATCTTGGGAATAGTTCCGTATAGTGATTTAAGACTTGCACACAAAATTTCGTGTCATTCCGAGTAGTTTAAGTATATTTCAGTGCATTGGAAGTAAATTGAAAAACTTGAAATTCTTAAGTTTGAATCAATTTGGTTTAGGGTATGATTCTTAGATTTGATGTTGTTTTACGCGTTCCGAGAGTTCGAGCGAGTCTGTTTTATGATTTAAAACCTGTTGGTATGTTCGAACAGGGCCCCGGGGGTCCCGAGTGTTAACCGGACGAGGCTCGGACCAATTTTGGGAAATTGAGCAAGGACTGAAGCTCCCAGCTACTGTAGAGGGCGAGAACGTCCCAGGACTGTTCCAGTTATGCCGCCAGTGGGTCCATCAGAGAACCCCATTGTTGAGGAACAAGATGAGGTGCCTGTGGCAGAGCCAGCTCCGCTGGATTTCACATTTACACCGGGATTTCAGGATGTCATGGGTCGTATGCTGCGGTTCATGGACAATATGACTCTGGCCGGTTTATTTCTGGCAGACACACCCACATCTCAGGCGGGCGGGGGAGCACAGACCCCTACCGCGCAGGCTCATGGACAGGCAGTTGCTTTATATCAGACCCAGGGTGCACTACCCATGGATGGAGCCCAGCCAGTGGTAGCAGCTATACTTGAGCCCAGGCCAGGTATAGTCGCCGATCCTCAGAAATTATTGGACCGATGGACTAGACTACATCCCCCTGTCTTTGGGGGTGAGCGACATGAGGATCCACATGACTTCATTGATCGTTGCAGGGACAGACTGCACAACATGAGGATATTGGAGTCTCATCGGGTAGACTTTGCTACTTTTCAGCTAGAGGGCAGAGCCCGTAGATGGTGGCAGTCTTATGTTCTTGGCAGAACAGCAAATTCTCCTCCCATGACTTGGCACAGGTTCATCCATATCTTCCTGGACAGGTATATTCCACCCTCCCAGAGGGAAGAGTTGCGGTTTCAGTTTGAGCAGCTCCAGCAGGGTCAGATGTCAGTGGTTGATTATGAGGCGAGGTTTTCTGAATTATCTCGCCATGCACTTATGATACTCCCTACTGAGGCGGAGAGAGTGCGGAGGTTTGTATCCGGTTTACATACTGGTATTCAGGCCACTATGGCTCAAGAGGTTGAGATGGGTACTTCTTATGAGCGAGTTGTGGAGATAGCCTGGAGGATTGAGGGTGTACGTCAGTGGATCCGAGAGCATATTATGAGAGATCAGCGGTTCAGGTACTCTGGAGAGTTCTGAGGTGCTCCGTCTGGGGGCAGAGGTCAGTTCGTGAGGGGGCAGTCCAGCAGACCCCCATTTCCAGCACCACCACCTCCTCGAGGTGCTCCGGTGCGACCTTATCTCAGTGCTATACCAGAGAGTTCCTACCGCCCACCAGCTATTCAGGGTCCTCCCAGTGGGTATTCAGTTCCCCAGGCCAGACACTTAGTCAGTTGTCCATCGCACCGAAGAGTTGTTACGAGTGCGGGGATCCTAGTCACATGCGGAGGCTTTGCCCCAGGCTTCGGGGTAGATCAGTACAGCAGGATCAGCAGCCTATGCTTATTGGACCAGTTGCTCCACCAGTAGTCTGACCACCAAGAGGTGGAGGACAGGTGGGTAGGGGTCGTCCTAGAGGTGGAGGTTCGCCAGGCGGAGGCCAGCCAATTGGCGCTCCAGCTCGATTCTATGCTTTTCTGGCTAGACCAGATGCAGAGGCCTCAGATGCTGTGATTACAGGTATTATTTCTGTTTGCGGCAAAGATGCCTCAGTATTATTTGATCCAGGATCCACGTATTCATATGTGTCATCTTTATTTGCTCCATTCCTTGGTGTTTCTCGTGAGTCCTTGAGTACTCCTATTTATGTGTCCACTCCTGTAGGCGATTCTGTTATTGTGAACCGGATCTAGCGGTCTTGTATTATTACATTCTGTGGTTATGAAACTAGATCAGATCTCTTATTGCTCGAGATGATCGATTTTGAAATTATTCTGGGTATGGACTGGTTATCTCCATATCATAATATTCTAGATTGTCATGCCAAAACTATTACCTTGGCTATTCCATCTTTGCCTAGGCTAAAGTAGAAGGGTTTGTCGGTTAGTTCATTTAATCGGGTTATTTCTTTTATAAAGGCTCAACACATGGTTGAGAAGGGTTGTTTGGCTTATCTAGCCTATGTTTGGGATACTACTGCAGAGACTCCGGCTATTGATTCAGTGCCAGTAGTTCGGGAGTTCTCCGATATATTTCCTTCAGATCTTCCAGGTATGCCACCTGATCGTGATATTGATTTTTGTATTAACTTGGCTCCAAATACCCAGCCTATATCTATCCTACCGTATCGCATGGCTCCGAAAGAATTGAAAGAACAACTTGAAGAGTTACTAGACAAAGGGTTTGTCAGACCGGGTGTATCGCCTTGGGGTGCACCGGTATTATTTGTGAAAAAGAAGGATGGAACAATGCGAATGTGTATTGATTATCGCCAATTGAACAAAGTCACTATTAAGAACAAGTACCTGTTGCCGCATATTGATGATCTATTTGACCAGTTGCAGGGTGTTAAGGTGTTCTCTAAGATCGACTTGAGGTCGGGGTATCATCAGTTGAAGATTAAAGATTCGGATGTTCTGAAAACTTCTTTTCGTACTAGATATGGTCATTATGAGTTTCTGGTAATGACTTTCGGTTTGACTAATGGCCCGGCAGCATTTATGGATCTGATGAACAGGGTATTCAGGTCATATATTGATTCGTTTGTCATTGTCTTCATTGATGACATTTTGATCTACTCGCACAGTAAGGAGGAACATGAGCAGCATATGAGAGTAGTGGTTCAGACATTGCGGGAACAAAAGCTATATGCTAAGTTCTCTAAATGTGAGTTCTAGCTTGAGTCTGTAGCATTTTGGGGCATATTGTATCGGGTGATGGTATTAAGGTTGATCCCAAAAAGATTGAGGCAGTTCAGAATTGGCATCATCCCACTTCGGCGACTGAGATCAGGAGTTTTCTGGGTTTAGCAGGTTATTATCATCGGTTTATGGAAGGTTTTTCATCTATTGCAGCACCTTTGACCAAATTAACCTAGAAGGGTGTTCAGTTTCGATGGTCCGATGATTGTGAGTCAAGCTTTCAGAAGCTAAAGCTAGCATTGACTACAACACCAGTGTTAGTGTTACCTTCCAGTTCGGGGATGTATACAGTGTATTGTGACGCTTCACGCGCTGGTTTGGGTTGTGTATTAATGCAGGAAAGATGAGTTATTGCATATGCTTCACGTCAGTTGAAGCCCCACGAGTAGAATTATTCGGTACATGATTTGGAGTTAGCTGTGATTGTTCATGCCCTTAAGATTTGGAGGCATTATCTTTATGGGGTGTCCTATGAAGTTTATACGGATCATCACAGTTTGCAGCATTTGTTCAAGCAGAGGGACCTAAATTTGAGGCAGCGCAGATGGTTGGAATTACTAAAATATTATGATATTACTATCCTATATCATCCAGGTAAAGCAAATGTAGTTGCAGATGCCTTGAGTAGAAAGGCGGAAAGTAAGGGTAGTTTGGCTTTCATTTCAGTATAAGAGAGGCCATTAGCTTTAGATATCCAGTCCTTGGCCAACAGACTTGTGCGGCTAGATATTTTAGAGCCCAACCGAGTTCTTGCATGTGTTGTAGCTCAGTCTTCACTATTTGAACAAATCAAGGCTCGTCAGTATGATGATACACACCTGATGGTTCTTCGAGAAACGGTACTATGAGGTGGTGCCAAGGAAGTTACTATTGGAGCGGATGGTGTTCTGCGACTCCATGATCGTCTATGTGTTCCTAATGTGGATGGACTGAGGAAAAAGATCCTAGAGGAGGCATACAGTTCTCGGTATTCTATTCATCCAGGTGCTACGAAGATGTATCGTGATTTGAGGCAACATTACTGGTGGAGACGAATAAAGAAGGACATAGTTGAGTATGTAGCTAGGTGTCTAAATTACCAGCAAGTTAACTATCAGCACCAGAGGCCAGGTGGCCTACTTCAGCAGCTGACTATACCAGAATCGAAATGGGAACACATCACTATAGGCTTTGTAATTGGGTTGCCGCGGACCTTGGGGAAGTTTGATGCAGTTTGGGTCATTGTTGATAGGTTGACCAACTCGGCACATTTTATTCCTGTTGTGACTACGTATACTTCAGAGAGGTTGGCCCAGATTTATATTCAGGAGATAGTTCGGTTGCACGGCGTGCCAATTTCCATCATATCAGATAGAGGCCCTCAGTTTACTTCACATTTCTGGAGAGCAGTACAGAGTGAGTTAGGGACCCGTGTAGAGCTCAGCACAACCTTTCATCCGCAGACCGATGGGCAGTCAGAGTGGACAATTCAGATTTTGGAGGGTATGCTCAGGGCATGTGTGATTGACTTTAGAGGTCAATGGGATCGTTTCCTGCCTTTGACCGAGTGTGCTTATAATAACAGTTACCAATCCAGCATCGAGATGGCTCCATTTGAGGCTTTATATGGCTGTCAATGCCGTTCACCTATCGGATGGTTTGAGCCCGGTGAGGCTAAGTTATATGGTACTGATTTGGCAAAGGATGCCTTGGAAAAGGTAAAGTTGATTCAGGAGCGACTTCGTACATCACAGTCTAGACAGAAGAGTTACGCGGATCAGAAAGCGCGTGATTTATCATTTATGGTAGGTGAAGAAGTTCTCTTGAAGGTTTCGCCGATGAAGGAAATTATGAGGTTTAGAAAGAAGGGCAAGTTGAGCCCAAGGTTTATAGGCCCATTTGAGGTGTTGAGACGAGTTGGGGAGGTTGCTTATGAGCTTGCATTGCCTCCCAGTCTATTGGGAGTTCATCCGATTTTCCATGTATCTATACTCTGGAAGTATCATGCTGACCTATCATATGTGTTGGACTTCATCACAGATCAGCTAGATAAGAGTTTGGGTTATGAAGAAGAGCCATTTGCCATTGTTGATAAACAAGTTCGCCAGTTGAGGTCCAAGAGGATTTCTGCAGTAAAGGTCCAGTGGAGGGGCCAACCAGTCGAAGAAGCGACTTGGGAGGCCGAGGAGGACATGCAGAGCAAATATCCACACTTATTTAGCACTCCAGGTATTATTCTAAACCCGTTCGAGGACGAGCGTTTGTTTAAGAGGTGGAGAATGTAATGACCCAACCGGTCATTTTAACTTTTAGAAACCAGTTCCCTAAAATAAAACTCCCTGAACATGATTTTATTAATTTATGACTTGCGGGGATGGTTGGTTCGGTATTTGGAAGCATTTGGATTGAAATCGGAACATTTGGTTCCTTAAGTTAGCCTTAAAAGGCCAAGTTTGACTTCGGTCAACATTTTGAGAAAATGACCCCGGAATCGGGATTTGACGGTTCCAATAGGTTTGTATGATAATTTTGGACTTGGGCGTATATCCGAATCGGATTTTGGATAACCCGGGAGTGTTTGATGCTTAATAGTAAAAAATCAACTATTTGAAGGTTTAAAACTTCTTCAAATTTGGTTTGGAGTAGGATTTTGAGTAATTGAAGTCCGTTTGGAATTCCGATCTTGGGAATAGTTCCGTATAGTGATTTAAGACTTGCACACAAAATTTCGTGTCATTCCGAGTAGTTTAAGTATATTTCGGTGCATTGGAAGTAAATTGAAAAACTTGAAATTCTTAAGTTTGAATCAATTTGGTTTAGGGTATGATTCTTAGATTTGATGTTGTTTTACGCGTTCTGAGAGTTCGAGCGAGTCTGTTTTATGATTTAAAACCTGTTGGTATGTTCGAACAGGGCCCCGGGGGTCCCGAGTGTTAACCGGACGAGGCTCGGACCAATTTTGGGAAATTGAGCAAGGACTGAAGCTCCCAGCTACTGTAGAGGGCGAGAACGTCCCAGGACTGTTCCAGTTATGCCGCCAGTGGGTCCATCAGAGAACCCCATTGTTGAGGAACAAGATGAGGTGCCTGTGGCAGAGCCAGCTCCGCTGGATTTCACATTTACACCGGGATTTCAGGATGTCATGGGTCGTATGCTGCGGTTCATGGACAATATGACTCTGGCCGGTTTATTTCTGGCAGACACACCCACATCTCAGGCGGGCGGGGGAGCACAGACCCCTACCGCGCAGGCTCATGGACAGGCAGTTGCTTTATATCAGACCCAGGGTGCACTACCCATGGATGGAGCCCAGCCAGTGGTAGCAGCTATACTTGAGCCCAGGCCAGGTATAGTCGCCGATCCTCAGAAATTATTGGACCGATGGACTAGACTACATCCCCCTGTCTTTGGGGGTGAGCGACATGAGGATCCACATGACTTCATTGATCGTTGCAGGGACAGACTGCACAACATGAGGATATTGGAGTCTCATCGGGTAGACTTTGCTACTTTTCAGCTAGAGGGCAGAGCCCGTAGATGGTGGCAGTCTTATGTTCTTGGCAGACCAGCAAATTCTCCTCCCATGACTTGGCACAGGTTCATCCATATCTTCCTGGACAGGTATATTCCACCCTCCCAGAGGGAAGAGTTGCGGTTTCAGTTTGAGCAGCTCCAGCAGGGTCAGATGTCAGTGGTTGATTATGAGGCGAGGTTTTCTGAATTATCTCGCCATGCACTTATGATACTCCCTACTGAGGCGGAGAGAGTGCGGAGGTTTGTAGCCGGTTTACATACTGGTATTCAGGCCACTATGGCTCAAGAGGTTGAGATGGGTACTTCTTATGAGCGAGTTGTGGAGATAGCCTGGAGGATTGAGGGTGTACGTCAGTGGATCCGAGAGCATATTATGAGAGATCAGCGGTTCAGGTACTCTGGAGAGTTCTGAGGTGCTCCGTCTGGGGGCAGAGGTCAGTTCGTGAGGGGGCAGTCCAGCAGACCCCCATTTCCAGCACCACCACCTCCTCGAGGTGCTCCGGTGCGACCTTATCTCAATGCTATACCAGAGAGTTCCTACCGCCCACCAGCTATTCAGGGTCCTCCCAGTGGGTATTCAGTTCCCCAGGCCAGACACTTAGTCAGTTGTCCATCGCACCGAAGAGTTGTTACGAGTGCGGGGATCCTAGTCACATGCGGAGGCTTTGCCCCAGGCTTCGGGGTAGATCAGTACAGCAGGATCAGCAGCCTATGCTTATTGGACCAGTTGCTCCACCAGTAGTCTGACCACCAAGAGGTGGAGGACAGGTGGGTAGGGGTCGTCCTAGAGGTGGAGGTTCGCCAGGCGGAGGCCAGCCAATTGGCGCTCCAGCTCGATTCTATGCTTTTCTTGCTAGACCAGATGCAGAGGCCTCAGATGCTGTGATTACAGGTATTATTTCTGTTTGCGGCAAAGATGCCTCGGTATTATTTGATCCAGGATCCACGTATTCATATGTGTCATCTTTATTTGCTCCATTCCTTGGTGTTTCTCGTGAGTCCTTGAGTACTCCTATTTATGTGTCCACTCCTGTAGGCGATTCTGTTATTGTGAACCGGATCTAGCGGTCTTGTATTATTACATTCTGTGGTTATGAAACTAGATCAGATCTCTTGTTGCTCGAGATGATCGATTTTGAAATTATTCTGGGTATGGACTGGTTATCTCCATATCATAATATTCTAGATTGTCATGCCAAAACTATTACCTTGGCTATTCCATCTTTGCCTAGGCTAAAGTGGAAGGGTTTGTCGGTTAGTTCATTTAATCGGGTTATTTCTTTTATAAAGGCTCAACACATGGTTGAGAAGGGTTGTTTGGCTTATCTAGCCTATGTTTGGGATACTACTGCAGAGACTCCGGCTATTGATTCAGTGCCAGTAGTTCGGGAGTTCTCCGATATATTTCCTTCAGATCTTCCAGGTATGCCACCTGATCGTGATATTGATTTTTGTATTAACTTGGCTCCAAATACCCAACCTATATCTATCCTACCGTATCGCATGGCTCCGAAAGAATTGAAAGAACAACTTGAAGAGTTACTAGACAAAGGGTTTGTCAGACCGGGTGTATCGCCTTGGGGTGCACCGGTATTATTTGTGAAAAAGAAGGATGGAACAATGCGAATGTGTATTGATTATCGCCAATTGAACAAAGTCACTATTAAGAACAAGTACCTGTTGCCACATATTGATGATCTATTTGACCAGTTGCAGGGTGTTAGGGTGTTCTCTAAGATCGACTTGAGGTCGGGGTATCATCAGTTGAAGATTAAAGATTCGGATGTTCTGAAAACTTCTTTTCGTACTAGATATGGTCATTATGAGTTTCTGGTAATGACTTTCGGTTTGACTAATGGCCCGGCAGCATTTATGGATCTGATGAACAGGGTATTCAGGTCATATATTGATTCGTTTGTCATTGTCTTCATTGATGACATTTTGATCTACTCGCACAGTAAGGAGGAACATGAGCAGCATATGAGAGTAGTGGTTCAGACATTGCGGGAACAAAAGCTATATGCTAAGTTCTCTAAATGTGAGTTCTAGCTTGAGTCTGTAGCATTTTGGGGCATATTGTATCGGGTGATGGTATTAAGGTTGATCCCAAAAAGATTGAGGCAGTTCAGAATTGGCATCATCCCACTTCGGCGACTGAGATCAGGAGTTTTCTGGGTTTAGCAGGTTATTATCATCGGTTTATGGAAGGTTTTTCATCTATTGCAGCACCTTTGACCAAATTAACCTAGAAGGGTGTTCAGTTTCGATGGTCCGATGATTGTGAGTCAAGCTTTCAGAAGCTAAAGCTAGCATTGACTACAACACCAGTGTTAGTGTTACCTTCCGGTTCGGGGATGTATACAGTGTATTGTGACGCTTCACGCGCTGGTTTGGGTTGTGTATTAATGCAGGAAAGGTGAGTTATTGCATATGCTTCACGTCAGTTGAAGCCCCACGAGTAGAATTATTCGGTACATGATTTGGAGTTAGCTGTGATTGTTCATGCCCTTAAGATTTGGAGGCATTATCTTTATGGGGTGTCCTATGAAGTTTATACGGATCATCACAGTTTGCAGCATTTGTTCAAGCAGAGGGACCTAAATTTGAGGCAGCGCAGATGGTTGGAATTACTAAAATATTATGATATTACTATCCTATATCATCCAGGTAAAGCAAATGTAGTTGCAGATGCCTTGAGTAGAAAGGCGGAAAGTATGGGTAGTTTGGCTTTCATTTCAGTAGAAGAGAGGCCATTAGCTTTAGATATCCAGTCCTTGGCCAACAGACTTGTGCGGCTAGATATTTTAGAGCCCAACCGAGTTCTTGCATGTGTTGTAGCTCAGTCTTCACTATTTGAACAAATCAAGGCTCGTCAGTATGATGATACACACCTGATGGTTCTTCGAGAAACGGTACTATGAGGTGGTGCCAAGGAAGTTACTATTGGAGCGGATGGTGTTCTGCGACTCCATGATCGTCTATGTGTTCCTAATGTGGATGGACTGAGGAAAAAGATCCTAGAGGAGGCATACAGTTCTCGGTATTCTATTCATCCAGGTGCTACGAAGATGTATCGTGATTTGAGGCAACATTACTGGTGGAGACGAATAAAGAAGGACATAGTTGAGTATGTAGCTAGGTGTCTAAATTACCAGCAAGTTAACTATCAGCACCAGAGGCCAGGTGGCCTACTTCAGCAGCTGACTATACCAGAATCGAAATGGGAACACATCACTATAGGCTTTGTAATTGGGTTGCCGCGGACCTTGGGGAAGTTTGATGCAGTTTGGGTCATTGTTGATAGGTTGACCAACTCGGCACATTTTATTCCTGTTGTGACTACGTATACTTCAGAGAGGTTGGCCCAGATTTATATTCAGGAGATAGTTCGGTTGCACGGCGTGCCAATTTCCATCATATCAGATAGAGGCCCTCAGTTTACTTCACATTTCTGGAGAGCAGTACAGAGTGAGTTAGGGACCCGTGTAGAGCTCAGCACAACCTTTCATCCGCAGACCGATGGGCAGTCAGAGTGGACAATTCAGATTTTGGAGGGTATGCTCAGGGCATGTGTGATTGACTTTAGAGGTCAATGGGATCGTTTCCTGCCTTTGACCGAGTGTGCTTATAATAACAGTTACCAATCCAGCATCGAGATGGCTCCATTTGAGGCTTTATATGGCTGTCAATGCCGTTCACCTATCGGATGGTTTGAGCCCGGTGAGGCTAAGTTATATGGTACTGATTTGGTAAAGGATGCCTTGGAAAATGTAAAGTTGATTCAGGAGCGACTTCGTACATCACAGTCTAGACAGAAGAGTTACGCGGATCAGAAAGCGCGTGATTTATCATTTATGGTAGGTGAAGAAGTTCTCTTGAAGGTTTCGCCGATGAAGGGAATTATGAGGTTTAGAAAGAAGGGCAAGTTGAGCCCAAGGTTTATAGGCCCATTTGAGGTGTTGAGACGAGTTGGGGAGGTTGCTTATGAGCTTGCATTGCCTCCCAGTCTATTGGGAGTTCATCCGATTTTCCATGGATCTATACTCTGGAAGTATCATGCTGACCTATCATATGTGTTGGACTTCATCACAGATCAGCTAGATAAGAGTTTGGGTTATGAAGAAGAGCCATTTGCCATTGTTGATAAACAAGTTCGCCAGTTGAGGTCCAAGAGGATTTCTGCAGTAAAGGTCCAGTGGAGGGGCCAACCAGTCGAAGAAGCGACTTGGGAGGCCGAGGAGGACATGCAGAGCAAATATCCACACTTATTTAGCACTCCAGGTATTATTCTAAACCCGTTCGAGGACGAACGTTTGTTTAAGAGGTGGAGAATGTAATGACCCAACCGGTCATTTTAACTTTTAGAAACCAGTTCCCTAAAATAAAACTCCCTGAACATGATTTTATTAATTTATGACTTGCGGGGATGGTTGGTTCGGTATTTGGAAGCATTTGGATTGAAATCGGAACATTTGGTTCCTTAAGTTAGCCTTAAAAGGCCAAGTTTGACTTCGGTCAACATTTTGAGAAAATGACCCCGGAATCGGGATTTGACGGTTCCAATAGGTTTGTATGATAATTTTGGACTTGGGCGTATATCCGAATCGGATTTTGGATAACCCGGGAGCGTTTGATGCTTAATAGTAAAAATCAACTATTTGAAGGTTTAAAACTTCTTTAAATTTGGTTTGGAGTAGGATTTTGAGTAATTGAAGTCCGTTTGGAATTCCGAGTTTGGGAATAGTTCCGTATAGTGATTTAAGACTTGCACGCAAAGTTTTGTGTCATTCCGAGTAGTTTAAGTATATTTTGGCGCATTGGAAGTAAAATAAAAAATTAAAATTCTTACGTTTGAATCAATTTGGTTTATGGTATGATTCTTAGATTTGATGTTGTTTTACGCGTTCCAAGATCGGACGGGGCCTCGGGGGTCCCGAGTGTTAACCGGATGAGGCTCGGACCAATTTGGGGAAATTGAGCAAGGACTGAAGCTCCCAGCTACTGTCATAATCGCACCTGCGCTTGGACAGCCGCAGGTGCGAGCTCGCAGGTGCGAGCCACCAATCGCAGGTGCGAACAAGAGAAGCCTGCCCAGCCATCGCAGATGCGAAGCATTTGGCGCACCTGCGAACGCGCAGGTGTGATGGCCTTGTGCGCAGAAGCGGAAAAATGCGCAGGTGCGAAGGGATGGGCGCACCTGCGCTTGCACTGAAGCGAACACTTCTTTCGCAGGTGCGGAACCAGGAAAAGAAGGAAAATGCGCACATGCAAGGAATTTTCGTAGGTGCGAAAGCGGCATGTACGGTACTCTTTCTGCAGGTGCAAAAAACCTGTCTAGGCAGAACCTTAAAACGGACGAAAACTCAGTCCATTTCTTTCTATTTTTTGCATCCATTGTTGGGCAATTTCAGAGCTCTTTGTGAGGAGTTTTCAACTATCAACTTGGAAGTAAGTTAATTCTACACCCTTTGAGTTAAATACATAGATTATTGGTATATTATAACTAGTAAATCTTAGAAATCAAGGGTTTAGGTAAAAAAAAAACCAGTTCTTTATAAAAATGAGATTTTGACCATGAAAATAGTTATGAAATTGGGTAGAAATTATATATTTAAGTTCTTGAGATTATGGATAACGTTTTCATCCAAACTTTTTCAGAATCCAAGCATGTGGGCCCGGGGTGAAGTTTAGAAATTTTACCATTTTAGATAAGGTAATTTATTTAATAGATAAATTTCGAATCATTTAGCATATATTAATTATTGTGTATAATATTTGGATTGTTTCGGATCTTTCGGCGTCGAATCAAGAATTCAACACGATGTGGTAATCGGAAAGTGGACTTTGAGACGAGGTAAGTCTCTTGTCTAATCTTGTAAGGGGAAAATTACCCCATAGGGATTAAATTGAATAATTATTGCTAATTGCGGGGGATACATACGCACGAGGTGACGAGTGTCCGTGCGTAGCTACTATTATATTTAAAGTTCAAGTAGTTTAGGACTCAAAACATGAATTACTTGTATAAATTGTATTCCTTGTTTAATTAATATTATTTGATATATTTATATATATGTTGTGAATTGTTAGATAAAAATATTAAAGGATGGAAAATTCATATGTTTGATTTTCTGTTTAAATTAATTAATTGTTAAAAGAAATTGTTCTTCCTCCCAAATTTATCTTATAATAAAATATACTCTTCTTCCGGAGGTACATAAGAAAATGTCCTCCTTTCTTGTGGAGCGGGCCGAACACCTCGGCAGGATAGATGCATCTATGGATCGCGCCGCACGTCCCTCGGCAGTGTACACGACACTCTGGATCGGGTCGTACGTCCTCTGCAGAAATCATTCTTAATAATAATAATTACACGATACTTTAATAGTTTATTTCAACTTGCGAAGCTAATTGATAAATTGGAAAATCCTTAGAATTTAATGAATTATTATTCTTGCTTGTTAAAGAATTAATTGTTATTCCTGTAAATGATATTTAATTGATAAATGGAAAACTTATTTGACTTGAAGGAATTTAATTAATATATTGAGAATTGTTGGATTTGAAGGAATTTGATTATTTTCACTGATTAAATAAATTATTTTAAATTCTGTAAATCATGTTGATTTAAATATCCTAGTTGTATTTCAATTATTATTATTGACCCATAGTGAGTGTCAAAGTCGGCCATCTCGTCTCTACCACTTCGAGATTAGTCTTGATACTTACTGGGTACATGTTGTTTACGTACTCATACTACACTTGCTGCACTTTTTGTGCAGAACCTAAGGCAAGTACTAGTGGGGGACCTATCGTCTTACACCCACGTTATCCAGGGGCATAGTGGTGAGCTGCACTTTCTGAGCCGTTCTGCAGCTACTAGTGTCTCTCCTTGTATTTTCATTCTGTCTATTTTTATTTCATACAGTATTTGAGGTTTTGTATTATCTACTAAATGCTCATACACTTGTGACACCAGGTCTTGGCACACACATTGGTAGAATTTGGTATTTTATTATTTATTTTGGTTTTAAATTGTATCAACATATGCTTAATTTATTAAGTTGGCTTACCTAACTGTAGTGTTGGGTGCCATCACGACCTATAGGTGAAATTGGGTCGTGACACATGCATTATAACTGATTGATATTAGGGTTATATCATGCTGAACAGAGGTATATTGGAATGATGTTAAATGTTGAACGACTAAAATATCCGTAAAACATTTATCGACTTTTATGCCCTTAAATATTTGTATAGTTTAAGGATCTAATTGTAATTAAATTACTCAATGATGGAATTCTTTTTCGATTTAAACTACACATACATGGACCCTATAAAGTTGATCCTACTTGAATTAGAAAAGCATATTAATAATTTTCTTTTAAAAATTAAAGTATCTTAACATATGTTGTAGATTGAATTTTAACTTATGAGCAAATTTTAAATGATTTACCGATTTATAAAGCTTAAAAGAAAAACTATAGCACTTATTAATGGTACTTATTTTTTCCTATATCTTCCCCAATTGAGAACGTATATATTTATATCTGCAACTATTTATTTCTATTTATATATCTTCTATATTATTATAAAAGTACTATTAGAAAGCTATATGTTGATGGGCTAAAATATTCTTAGAAAATTGATCACCTTTTTGCCCTTCAAAACATATATTTGTACAAAAAAATAAATCTATGTTGGTTGATAAAATTGTCGTATTTGGACTATCTAATATATTGGATACCGAAGTCAATTAATAATATATGTTTAGAAATTTTAATGGATGAATCCTTCTCTTATTTGAACAAGAACTAGAGTCTGATTTCAATTTAGTTTTGAAGCTTCAAGTGTATACTAATTACACATGGATAAGAACGCTTTAAACCGCATGTTTCTTGATCTATATATAAAACGTTTCATTAGCATGTTGCATAATGCATATTTCAAACGTTTCTTGGAGCATGTTAAAATTCCTTTTGTCTAAAAATAACTTTTTAGTGTTAGGATTTGATATGCAGATGCAAATTGCATATAACATGCAGTTTTTATCTCTTTAACCTTTTGTCTTTTGTTTTAATTTTTTCCTTGTAGCTGCTGCTCGAATTTAAAGTTCTTAATTTATCTTTTGGTTGCAGATGATCCTATTGAAAATTTTCCTATCTTTACTTGAAGACCATTGATCTCAGGTAATTTTAAAATTTCTCTCCTTATCTCCCACAAGTTATAGTAAGCATGAATATATTTCGATTTACAGGGTTATCTCGAGTAATTTCAGAATTTGACTAATGGTACTTATAATATACTTAATTAGTGATGCCAAGCTAACAGTGAAAACTATGTTGATGTTTTATTGTAGGAATAGCGTCAAATCTCTTTTTTACTGTATTACTGGATAAGGAAAAAACTAGAATTTACGGTTTGAGACATCTTTTGAGTTTCAATTTTGGGATTGTTCTTTACGTCCTGGTAGGATTTTAGATGGTGAATTGGCGATTCAATTCTACGAGAGTTTATTCAAAAAAATAAATTTAAATCATCTATAACATATCTCTAAATTAATTATGAAACAATATATAAATGAGAATAATGTAGGAAATTGATTGTTAATAATATTTAATTTTCTTTTGACCAATCAATTGCAAATAGGAATAGCACTACTGGACCAGAGTGCAATTACTTGGTTTTACCATGCGTATATTTGTGTTATGTATCAAAAAACAGACCATTTTTATTTAGTAAACTTAATTTATTATTCTTTCATAAATATAATTGACTAAAGATTAGCATAGAGGCTATCTATCTATATCTATATTCTATATATATATTATTATAAAAGCACGAATATTGAACTACTAAATATTGAACGACAAAAATATCCCGAAAATATTAATCGATATTTATACCCTTAACTATATATTTTAATTTTGACAAGATCTCACAAGGGAAGGACACAACTGAAAATATTAAATGTTAGGAAGAAGAGTTGTAATAAAATAAGGAGCTAACTCTTGCATGTCTCAATTAAGTGTCGAATTTTTCTTTCAACCACTCAATTTTGTTGTGGTGTATCAGCGCATGTGAGTTCTCTTTTAATGCCATGACGACAACAAAAGGAAAGAAATTCATCTGAAGTGAACTCACTACCGTTATCAGTTTGCAACCGCCTTATTCTGGAATCGAGTTCGCCTTAAACTGTTTCTTTGAACTTCACAAACTTATTGAAAACTTTTGACTTGTGCTTCACAAAATAAACCCAAGTGAACCTAGTAAAATCATCAACGAAATTAGTATATAAGAATGGCCTGAGAATGAAGGAGTTCTCGTTGGCCCCATCAAGTCACTGTGAACGAGTTCTAGTGGAGCATTGCACCTTGACAAGGATTTGTCAAATGGAAATTGCAGGACCAATTAAAGAACCTTCCATTTTTGTGGAAGCAAGAGGAGCCAGAAAAATAGTGTTGAGATATTCACCAAGACACGTCCTAAAGCATCGGTTGAGTTCTTCTGCGGCAAGCTTAAGATAGCTTCCAAAAAATCACTTTAAGAGGGAGTGTGAAAAAACAAAATTGATTTTTTGGAAGAGTAAAAATTATATATAGTTAGAAGAAGTTTTTAGAAAGTTATGGAGTAATATCTTTGATATTTGTTGTCCCTAAGAAATATCTAGATATTCTAGAGTCTTGGATATCTAATGAAGATATTAGTAGAAGATGACAGAATTGTCTAGATTATTTTTGTATCTAGAATCATCCCTAGACAAGTATAATTAGGAGTAGTCTTAGGCATTTGTAACGAAGCCAAAACCAAGAAAGCCTTATTTCCTATACAAAGTTATCCTCTCCAAAACTTACCTTCTCTTTTCAAAGCTTCCTCTTCTTTAGTTGAATCCTCCTATTTTAGTTAACGATTTTGGGCTAGCGGAAGGTCTCTGATAATACTTTTCTTCTGCTATTCTTTACAGTCCTATGGCTTTCCAGAAGTCCCTCCCCCTAGGATCAAAAGGGAACCTAGGAAGTAACACAATGTTCTCATGTTGTGCGACTTTTCGGGTCACTATTGTATACTCCTCCTTCGACATGCCAGGGACGGGCTGTACCATGAGAACGACAGGAGGGTCAAACATATCCTCCTGCAACTCCAAATACGCAACTGTATATGTCGCTCCCCATTTTCTCGCGAAAGCGGGTTTCGATGTGTGACAACTCTTTTAAATGAGGTATTAAAAGAGAAGAGTCTCCACCTAATGATTTTGAGGTGCGTTAGGGCACCTATTTACAAATAACTCTGTTCGACTAGTCCGTGTCACCAAAGATCGGGTAAGGGCTCAAATTACCTCAAAGAGAAGGTGTTAGGCACTCTTCGAGGTCCACAACTGTGGGTCCCAGACGAACTTTAAATTATGTGGATTACGTAATTAGACTATGTGATCAAATAAATAAAGAGAAATTTAGAAGCCGAAGAGTCTTATTAGAACAGTGAGAATCGGCACAAATCTTAATGACTACAAGGATACAACTATGTTGATCTAAGTGTAAATAACAAATATGTAAGAAAAGGGGAGGGGGTCCTAAATGTTTTAGCCTAAAGGATCGCCCCGCGCAACATAAATTTTAATACCCCGTCCAATTGAGAAGACATGAATTTTAAAGTGTTCTTGAGAATTTTATTTGATTTGGTGCTAAATTCGTAGTTCTAGGTGTTATTTTGGCGATTTGATTGCGCGAGCAAGTCCGTATGATGTTTTTAGACTTGTGGGCATGTTCGGTTTGGAGTCTCGAGGGCTCGGGTGAGTTTCGGATAGGCCACGAGATGTTCTAAACTTAAAAAAAAATGCTGGTATAACTGAACCTGTTGCAGGCCTCTAATCTCACAATTGCGAGATCAGGCATCGCAAATGCGAACATAACAGGGTCCACAACTGTGAGGCTTTCATCGCAAATGCGATCAGAAGCCTGGCCAGCAGTTCTCGCATTTGCGAGATTACCTTCGCAATTGAGAAGGGAGTGTGGGAAGGGCAGGTTTGCAAATGCGAACATCAACTCGCATTTGCGAGGTTCAGTGGTCGCAAATGCGACACTTTCCTCGCACTTGCGAAGGCAGCAGGATTGTGAAGGGTATCGCAATTGTGATTGTTCCTTCGCATTTGCGAGCTTTGCATTTGCCAAGCTCAGGTCGCAATTGCGACATCTGCAACTGAGTAAAAGGGACTTAGACGGGATTTTTCATTCATTCTTCTAATTTTCAAAACCTAAACCTCAAGGGGCGATTTTCCAAAAACCAATTCTTCCCCAAATCATAGGTAAGTGATTCTAAACCATTGTTTTTCAATTACCCATTACATTTTATGAATTATCAACCTAAAATCTAGAGTTTTCATGGTAGAATTAGGGGTTAGGGTAGAAACTAGGGATTTCGAGAATTTGAGGATTTAGACCTCAATTTGAGGTTGGATTCCAAAACTAATTACATATTTGGGCTCGTGGGTAAATGGGTAAAAGATTTTTGGTCCGAACCTCGGGTTTTTTGACTAAGTGGGCCGGGGGCCGATTTTTTGACTTTTTGGAGGACAATTTGGGAAATTTAACTTATGCAATATAATTGATTACTTTAGCAATATTTGATATTATTGAGTCATTTTTGAATAGATACGAGTGGTTTGGAGGTGAATTCCAAAGGAAAAGCTATGATTGAGAATTAAGTGCCCTTCGGAGTGAGGTATGTGTTGTGTCTAACCCTGACTTGAGGGAATTAGGAACCTTAGATTACTTGCTAAGTGAAATTCATGTGAGCGGCGTATATGTGAGGTGACGAGTACTTATGCACCGCCAATTTACCTGTTTTCCATGTTTCTCAGTTTTTCTTATATTGTCTTATTCCTATGCCTAATTGGTATGTGTTAAACTAGTGTTGTTCAATTTATCATTCTTATCATCTTTATGGATTTTCTGGTGATAATTGAGTTTTTATTTTAAAGTTGAGATTGATGTTATGGAACCAAATGTTGAAGTAAGGTTTGTACTTGTTATTCTATCTCCCTGTTGTTATTTATACATTGCATTATGGTAAGGGAGAGTGTTAATGCACGAAGGGTGATGCCGTACCATATTGTGAGTGTTAATGCACGAAGGGTGATGCTGTGCCATATTGTGAGTGTTAATGCACGAAGGGTGATGTCGTGCCATATTGTGAGTGTTAATGCACGAAGGGTGATGTCGTGCCATGATATGAGAGTTAATGCACGAAGGGTGATGGCGTGCCATGATATGAGAGTTAATGCACGAAGGGTGATGTCGTGCCATTTCTATTAATTTTATGGTGAGATTGAGAGTAAAAGCATGAAGGGTGATGCCGTAAATTTTTCTTACTGTATTGACTATTCCTGTTGATTCCTGGTATATTGACTGCTCCGGTGATCATTCTGTTGTAGTTCTTTATCTTGCATTCCCCTAAGTATGTTCCCCTCCCGACATTTCCTGTTTAGTTCTTCATTTCTGTAATTTGTATATACACTGTTAAATTGTACAGGTTGATTTGTAGGTGCCTTGCCTTAGCCTCGTCACTACTTCGTCGAGGTTAGCCTCGACACTTACCAGTACATGAGATCGGTTATACTGATACTGCACTCTGCACTTTTTGTGTAGATTTGATACCGGCTCGGGGTGATCGAGATTTTTGCTATTGGTCCATTGTCCATAGATTCAAGGTAGATATGTCGGCGTTCACAGACCTTGAAGTCCCCGTCTATCTTTTCTGTTCTACCATTTCTTTCATTCAGACAGTTGTATTTCTTTCAGACGATTACTTGTAGTAAATTCTAGAATGCTCGTGAATTGTGACTCCAGATCCGGGTGGCAGTAATTAATACAGATTTATGATATTTTGCACTTATTATATTTCATCTTAGTTAATTATTGTTAATTACTAAATGGGAATAAGGAATTGGTTTAATGATTCTCTAACGTTGGCTTGCTTAGCACGTGAAATGTTAGGCGCCATCACGGTCCCGTCGGTGGGAAATTTCGAGTCGTGACAAGTTGATATTAGAGAACTAGGTTTCCTAGGTCTCACGATTCACGAGCAAGCTTAGTAGAGTCTGGAGGATCGGTACGGAGACGTCTGTGCGTAGCTTCCATAGGCTATGAAGTTTAGGAACAAATTTCACTTATATTCTTCTCTGTCGTGCAAATTTGCTTTCTCAATACTAATGTACCGCTTCCTCAGCTGAGCAGCAGCCAGAGCCTCCAGTGACAGCTCTACGCGGGGCAGAGGTCGAGGCCGAGGTCGTGCCAGAGGTCGAGGCAGGGGCAGGGCTCAGCCTAGCGCCCGAGCAGCAGTCCCAGCAGTGGAGCCTCAAATAGAGCTTGATGAGGAGGTTCCAGCCCAGACTGTTCCTTCCGGACCAGCTTAGGTTCCGGAGGGGTTCATTGCCACCCCAGTACTTCAGGACGCTTTGGTCCGTTTGGTGGGCCTTATGGAGAGTGTGGCCCAGACTGGCATATTTCCCATGGCACCAGCAGTCTCTCAGGCTGGAGGAGGAGCCCAGACTCCCACCACTCCCACTCCGGAGCACATAGCTCCCCAGTATTAGGCTCTAGCAGCTCAGCCAGTCGGATTAGTTCAGCCGGTAATTGCGGCACAAGTCAGAGATGGGCCAGCTATGTCTTCTGAGGCTTTATGGAGATTGGACAGATTTACCAAGCTTTGACCTGTTCACTTCAGTGGTGCTTCTTCATGAGGTTCTACGAAACATGGGTATAGTGGAGACTAATGGGGTCAATTTTGCTGCATTTCAAATGACTGGTTCCGCCAAGAAATGGTGGAGAGATTACTTGTTGACCAGACCAGCTGGGTCTCCTGCTCTTACTTGGGACCAGTTCTCTCAGCTCTTCATAAATAAGTTTCCGCCTATCACACTGAGAGAGGAGCGTCGCCGTCAGTTTGAGCGTCTCCAGCAGGGTAGTATGACTGTTACTCAGTATGAGACCAGTTTTGTGGATTTGGCCCGTCATGCCATTCTTCTGCTTCCCACCGAGAGAGAGAGAGAGAGAGAGAGGGTGAGGAGGTTTATTGATGGACTTGCTCAGCCTATCAGATTGCAGCTGGCTAAGGAGACTAGGAGTGAGATTTCTTTTCAGTCGGTTGCTAATGTCGCCAGATGAGTCAAAATGGTTCTTACTCATGGAGGTCAGGGGTCTGACAAGAGACCTCGTCATTCCGGTGAGTTCAGTTGTGCCTCATCTAGAGGCAGGAGTACTTTTGGTAGAGGCCATCCTCCCAGGCCATTTCATTCAGCGCTCCAGGCATCCCACGCTGCCTCAGGTGGTCGTGGCCCTCAGATGCATTATCCCGACCAGCTAGCCTACAGTGCACCACCAGCTCCTATTAATGCACCTCCACTCCAGAGTTATCAGGGTGGTTATTCAGGTCGACAGGGTCAGCAGTCACAGCAGCCGAGGTTATGTTATACTTGTGGTGATCCGAGGCACATTGCTAGATTTTGCCCTCGGGCAACGGGCAGCTCACAGCATCAGAGTTCTCGTGCCATGGTTCCGGCACCAGTTACTGCACCACCTGCTCATCCAGCCAGAGGCAGGGGTCAGGCAGCCAGAGGTAGAGGCCAGACTGTTAGAGGTAGAGGTCAGGCCGTTAGAGGTGGAGACCAGCCAGTTAAAGGCCGTCCCAGGGATGCAGTTCAGGGTGGTAGGGCCCAGTCCCGGTGTTATGCTTTCCTAGCCAAGCCTGAGACTGAGTCATCTGATGATGTTATCACGGGTACTGTTTCAGTTTGCAGTAGAGATGCTTCAGTTCTATTTGATCCGGGATCTACTTACTCTTATATGTCATCCTATTTTGCTTCCTATTTGGTTGTGCCCTGTGATTCTTTGAGTGCTCCTATGTATGTGTCCACACTAGTGGGAGATGCTATTGTTGTATATCGTGTTTATCGTTCGTGTGTGGTCACCATTGGGAGTCTTGAGACTCGTGTAGATCTTCTACTTCTTGACATGGTTGATTTTGATGTCATACTGGGTATCGATTGGTTGTAAACTTATCATGCTATATTAGATTGTCACGCCAAGACGGTGACCTTAGCCTTGTAGGGGTTGCCTCGATTAGAGTGGAGAGGGAATCTTGGCCATTCTGCCAGCAGGGTTATCTCTTATGTGAAGTCTCGGCATATGGTCGAGAAGGGGTATCTAGCTTATTTGGCTTATGTCCGCGATTCTAGTGCGGAGGTTCCTTCCATAGATTCGGTGCCGGTTGTTCGAAAGTTTCCAGAGGTGTTTCCTGTAGACCTACCGGGGATGCCACCCTACAGGGATATTGATTTCTGCATTGATTTGGCTCCGAGAACTCAGCCTATTTCCATTCTGCCATATCGCATGGCCCCGCCAGAGTTGAAAGAATTGAACAAAGTGTCTCGCCCTGGGGTGCACCTGTGTTGTTTGTGAAGAAGAAAGATGGATCGATGAGGATGTGTATAGATTATTGGCAGTTGAACAAAGTCACCATCAAGAACAAATATTCATTGCCAAGGATTGATGATTTGTTTGATCAGCTTCAGGGTACCAAGGTGTTTTCAAAGATTGATTTGAGATCTGGCTACCATCAGTTGAGGATTAGGGCATCCGATGTTCCTAAGACAGCTTTTCGGACTCGGTATGGGCATTATGAGTTTCTAGTGATGTCATTTGGGCTGACAAATGCCCCAGCAGCATTCAAGGATTTGATGAACCGGGTGTTCAAACCCTACTTGTATTCCTTTGTAGTTGTGTTTATTGATGATATCTTGATCTACTCCCACAGTCGAGAGGAGCATGAGCAGCACCTTCGGATCGTTCTTCAGACTCTGAAAGACAGCCAGTTATATGACAAGTTCTCAAAGTGCGAGTTTTGGTTGAGTTCAGTTGCTTTCTTGGGTCACATTATATCAGCAGAGGGTATTCAGGTGGATCTTAAGAAGATTGAGGCAGTCCAGAACTGGCCTAGACCTACATCAGCTACAGAGATCCGTAGTTTCCTGGGTTTGGCGGGCTATTACCATCGATTTGTGGAGGGATTTTCATCCATAGGTGCCCCGTTGACCAGATTGACCTAGAAGGGTGCCCCGCTCAGGTGGTCAGACGAGTGTGAAGCGAGCTTTTAGAAGCTTAAGATAGCTTTGACTACAGCACCGGTATTGGTGCTACCCATAGGTTCAGGATCTTATACAGTATATTGTGACGCATCTCGTATTGGTTTGGGTGCGGTATTGATGCAGGGTGGCGAGGTTATTGCATATTCTTCGTGGCAGCTGAAGGTTCATGATAAGAATTACCATGTTCATGATCTAGAGCTGGCAGCCATTGTTCATGCGCTGAAGATTTGGAGGCACTATCTTTACGGCATGCCATGTGAGGTATTCACTGATCATCGGAGCTTGTAGTATTTGTTCAAGAAGAAGGAACTCAATTTGAGGCAGCGGAGGTGGCTGGATCTATTGAAAGACTATGATATCACCATATTATATCATCCCGGGAAGGCCAATGTGGTGGCCGATGCTTTGAGTAGAAAGTCAGTCAGTATGGGTACCCTTGCATATATTCCAGTTGGTGTGAGACCGCTTGCATTGGATGTTCAGGCCTTGGCCAACCAGTTCGTGAGGTTAGATGTCTCCGAGCCCAGCCATGTTCTAGCTTGTACAGTTGCTCGGTCTTCTTTGTTTGAGCATATCAGAGATCGGCAGGATGACGATCCTCATTTACTTGTCCTTAGAGACACAGTGCGACACGGTGGTGCAAAGCAGGTTACTGTTGGAGATGACGGAGTTTTGAGGATGCAGGGTCGTATTTGTGTGCCTAATGTGGATGGACTTCGTGAGTTGATCCTTGAGGAGTCCCACAGTTCCCGGTATTCTATTCATCCGGGTGCTGCCAAGAAGTATCGGGACTTGAGGCAACATTATTGGTGGAGGCGAATGAAGAAGGACATAGTTGCCTATGTAGCTCGGTGCCTAAATTTCCAGCAGGTAAAGTATGAGTATCAGAGACCTGGTGGTTTACTTCAGAGGTTAGATATGCCTGAGTGGAAGTGGGAGCGTATCACTATGGATTTTGTTGTTGGACTTAGAGGAAATTCGATGCAATTTGGGTTATTATGGACAGGCTGACTAAGTCAGCGCTTTTCATTCATGTGGCAGTTACCTATTCCTCAGAGCGGTTGGCAGATATTTACATTCATGAGATCGTCCGTCTTCACGGTGTTCCCGTGTCTATCATTTCTGATCGAGGTACACAATTTACCTCACACTATTGGAGAGCAGTACAGCGTGAGTTAGGTACGCGGGTTGAGTTGAGCACAGCATTCCATCCTCAAACGGATGGACAGTTCGACCGTACTATTTAGATCTTGGAGGATATGCTTCGTGCCTGTGTTATTGACTTTGGAGATTCTTGGGATCAGTTCTTGCCGTCATCGGAGTTTGCCTACAATAACAACTACCAGTCGAGCATTCAGATGGCTCCCTATGAGGCATTATATGGTATACGGTGTAGGTCGCCAGTTGGGTGGTTTGAGTCGGGGGAGGCTCGGTTATTGGGTACAGATTTAGTTCAGGAGGCCTTGGACAAGTTCAATATTATACATGATCGACTTCGTACAGCTCAGTCAAGGCGAAAGAGTTATGCCGACCGTAGAGTTCTTGATATGGAATTCATGGTCGGGGAGAGGGTATTACTTCGGGTATCACCCATGAAGGGTGTTATGAGATTTGGGAAGAAGGGCAAGTTGAGCCCTAGGTATATCGAGCCATTTGAGATCCTCGAGAGAGTGGGGGAGGTAGCTTACAGGCTTGCGTTGCCACCTAGTTTAGCAGTTGTTCATCCGATATTCCATGTGTCTGTGCACCGAAAATATCATGGTGATCCATCTCATGTGTTGGAATTCAGCTATGTCCAGTTGGACAAGGATTTGACTTACGAGGAGGAGCTGGTGGCAATTCTAGCCCAGTAAGTTCGCCAGTTGAGATCAAAGAGTTACCCTTCAGTTCGAGTGCAGTGGAGAGGTCAGCCTATTGAGGTAGCTACTTGGGAGTCCGAGTCCGATATGCGGAGTATATATCCCCACCTTTTCACCAGCCCAGGTACTTTTCTATGTCCGTTCGAGGATGAACGGTTGTTTTAGAGGTGGAGAATGTGATGACCCAAAAGGTCAACTTATGTTTTAGAACTTGAATCTGCGCTCTTAAGCCTTAAAAATCTCATTTTTACCCTCCTCAATTTGCGTGCGCAGTCCGGGCAAGTTTCCGAAAAGCTTTTATGTTGAACATTTATGAAAATAAGAATTTATGCCTTAAAAGTTGATTTAGTTGACTTCGGTCAATAATTTTGATAAACGGGCCCAGATCCATGTTTTGACAATCCCGGTGGGTCCGTATCGAATTATGGGACCTGGGCGTATGCCCGGAATCGAATTCGGAGGTCCCTAGTTCAAATCCGGAATTTTTGATGAAAATTAAAAGTCTGAAAATTAATTATTTTTAAGAATTGACTGATGTTTGACATTGTTAGTGTCGGGTCCGTATTCTGGTTTCGAAGCCCGGTACAGGTTCATTATGATATTTAAGACTTGTGTGTGAAATTTGGTGAGAAACGGAGTTGATTTGACGTGATTCGAACGTCCAATTGAGAATATATGAATTTTAAAGTATTCTTGAGAATTTTATTTGATTTGGTGCTAAATTCGTAGTTCTAGGTATTATTTTGGCAATTGAATCGCGCGAGTAAGTCCGTATGATATTTTTAGACTTGTGGGAATATTCGGTTTGGAGCCCCGAGGGCTCGGGTGAGTTTCGGATAGGCCGCGGGATGTTTTGAACTTAAAAAATTTTGCTGGTATAACTGAACCTGTTGCAGGCCTCTGATCTCGCAATTGCGAGATCAAGCATCGCAAATGCGAACATAACAGGGTCCGCAATTGCGAGGCTTTCAGCGCAATTGTGATCAGAAGCCTGGGCAAGCAGTTCTCGCATTTGCGAGGTTACCTTCGCAATTGCAAAGGGAGTCTGGGAAGGGCAGGTTCGCAAATGCGAACATCTACTCGTATTTGCGAGGTTCAGTGGTCGGAAATGCTACACTTTCCTCGCATTTTTGAAGGCATCACGATTGTGAAGGGCATCGCAATTGCGATTGTTCCTTCGCATTTGCGAGCTTCGCATTTGCGAAGCTCAGGTTGCAATTACGACATCTGCAGCTGAGTAAAAGGGACTTAGACGGGATTTTTCATTCATTCTTTTAATTTTCAAAACCTAAACCTCAAGGGGCGATTTTTCAAAGACCAATTCTTCCCCAAATCATAGGTAAATGATTCTAAACCATTTTCTTATAATTACCCATTACATTTTATGAATTATCAACCTAAAATCTAGAGTTTTCATGGTAGAATTAGGGGTTAGGGTAGAAACTAGGGATTTCGAAAATTTGAGGATTTAGACCTCAATTTGAGGTCGGATTCCAAAACTAATTACATATTCGGGCTCGGGGGTGAATGTGTAAAAGGATTTTGGTCCGAACCTCGGGTTTTGACTAAGCGGGACCGGGGTCGATTTTTTGACTTTTTGGAGGAAAATTTAGGAAATTTAACTTATACAATATAATTGATTCCTTTAGCAATATTTGATATTATTGATATTATTGAGTCATTTTTGAATAGATACGAGTGGTTTGGAGGTGAATTCCAAAGGAAAATCTGTGATTGAGAATTAAGTGCCCTTCGGAGCGAGGTAAGTGTTGTGTCTAACCCTGACTTGAGGTAATTAGGAACCTTAGATTACTTGCTAAGTGAAATTCATGTGAGCGGCGTATATGTGAGGTGACGAGTACTTATGTGCCGCCAATTTACCTGTTTTCCATATTTCTCAGTTTTTCTTATATTGTCTCATTCCTATGCCTAATTGGTATGTGTTATACTAGTGTTGCTCAATTTATCGTTCTTATCATGTTTACGGATTTTCTGGTGATAATTGAGTTTTTATTTCAAAGTTGAGATTGATGTTATGGAACCAAATGTTGAAGTAAGATTTGTACTTGTTATTCTATCTCCCTGTTGTTATTTATGCATTGCGTTATGGTAAGGGAGAGTGTTAATGCATGATGGGCGATGTCGTGCCATATTGTGAGTGTTAATGCACGAAGGGTAATGCCGTGCCATATTGTGAGTGTTAATGCACGAAGGGTGATGTCGTGCCATATTGTGAGTGTTAATGCACGAAGGGTGATGTCGTGCCATATTGTGAGTGTTAATGCACGAAGGGTGATGCCGTGCTATGATATGAGAGTCAATGCACGAAGGGTGATGTCGTGCCGTTTCTATTAATTTTATGGTGAGATTGAGAGTAAAAGCACGAAGGGTGATGTCGTGCATTTTTCCTTATTGTATTGACTATTCCTGTTGATTCCTGGTATATTGACTGCTCCGGTGATCATTCTGTTGTAGTTCTTTATCTTGCATTCCCCTCAGTATGTTCCCCTCCCGACATTTCCTGTTTAGTTCTTTATTTTTGTTATTTTTATATACACTGTTAAATTGTACAGGTTGATTTGTAGGTGCCTTGCCTTAGCCTCGTCACTACTTCGTCGAGGTTAGGCTCGACACTTACCAGTACATGGGGTCGGCTGTACTGATACTGCACTCTGCACGTTCTGTGCAGATTTTGATACCGGCTCAAGTTGATCGAGATTTTTGCTATTGGTCCACAGTCCGGAGACTCAAGGTAGATCTGTCGGCGTTCACAGACCTTGAAGTCCCCGTCTATCTTTTCTGTTCTATTGTTTCTTTCATTCAGACAGTTATATTTCTTTCAGACTATTACTTGTAGCAAATTCTAGAATGCTCGTGAATTGTGACTCCAGATCTGGGTGGCAGTAATTAATACAGATTTATAATATTTCACACTTATTATATTTTATCTTAGTTAATTATTATTAATTACTGAATGGGAATAAGGAATTGGTTTAATAATTCTCTAACGTTGGCTTGCCTAGCAAGTGAAATGTTAGGCGTCATCACGGTCCCGTCGATGGGAAATTTCGGGTCGTAACAGAAGTTGTTTACCTAAAGGCGGTCTAATACATTTCTAGGTCGTACCCTACGCATGCATTACCCGTCCCATGCCTATGGTCCATGAGGCTTTCGACTTCTATTTGGATGGTTCTAGACTCTTCTTAGGATGCTCAAAATGATAAAATTAGCGCACATTCAAAAATATGCAGGACTACACATAAATACAAGTAAAGGCTAAAGTTAACCTACACACATAAACAACAAATACACGCGAGCAGTTTAGGCAGTACATATTTTAGGGTGGATTAAGACGCATTAGTGTTGTCAAATCCTATAGGCATAATTTCTAGGCTATTCTAATTTCCAGCATCATACACGCATCATTGTTGTTTCTGACTCATGAATCTACAGGTTAAGGCGTTAAAAAGCCCCTTTGGACATGATCTCTAAATCGCTTATGTAATGAGGAGGTAAAACTATTTGAACACCCCGAATTAATGACGTTTGATTTCATAAACACTTTCCAGATGAGTGATAATATCCTATAGGCAGGATTGACAATTGAATTTGATTTTATAATGCTTCAACCATATAGGCATGTCATCTAGGCGGGGCAGTGTAATGAAAATAACGCAAGTGGTTGATCAATTGATCAAGATCCTATAGTCGTGATGTCTAAAGGAGCAGCATGCTAAGAGTAGTCGACGGATTAATTGAAACCCTATAGACATGGTATCTAGGTGGACGTTAGCAAAACATGTGTTATTGTATCCTATAGGCATGCTATCTAGAATCGTTTAGTATACATGGAAACAAATATAGCAATTACTTGAGCCACCATGTTTTGACAAGTTAAGTGAAGTGTGTGCGTGATTCCTATAGGCATTTTTTCTATTGGTGTATAACACACTAACATATAAGTCATGCTGAACAAAATAGCAAATAGAACACACAGACCCTATAGGCATATTTTCTACCCTTTTGTGCAAGCATTAGAATATACTCGTATTCACAACTTTATTAGCACCCCAATTGTTTATTTACAAATTATTACAGGCCCATATAATGAATATAAGTAAAAATATTACACAAGGAACAACAGCATGCCCAAAAGGAGATAACCCAGTACTGCCTGGGCCTTTAGCAAGCTCATTCTTCGCACCGGCAGCAAACTCGTACCCAAACTCGACTCGGGCATTAGAGTATACCAATTACAAGCTTCAAACTCATATATAGACCCATACATGGAAACCAATCAGACAGTTCTAAAGCAACACCTCATAGAGACAGGGTTGCATAACATTTAGCAGGATTCGCAAACACATTGGCATTTTAGAAGCAAGAGTGACGTATTTGTTAAACAAAGAACACGAAACTAGGAGAGTCAATAGACTCAATTTGCAACATGGTAAATACAATATAGGTTAAGTCATTGAGTAGGGGAGAGCATGCTAAGGATAGTCATAACACTAGGAGACAAGCCATTTTGGATCAATAGGGTAAATATATTAAGCAAATATGAGGTGAACACGCTAAGCTTTCCAGAATGAATTCAGAATAGAGCATTAGTCATAAAAGGATTTTAAAACTTAGGGAGGTCTAAGTCATAAGGGGACAAGCAGGATCATAGTGAAGAAATGACAATTATACTTGACAAACAGGCAAGCAAGCAAACGATGAGAAGCCTAATCATGCTGACACAAAGATCTCACAGTCAAGAGGTATCATAACAGGAGGACATGTTATCTTAAGGTTAATAGAAAAGGCAGACTCAGAACTTAAGCCAGTCAACTATACATGATCATGGTATCTAAATGTATTAGGATTCAACTAGAAGCATAAGCAATACCAAAGAATGCAGTATTGGCCAAGCACAGAACAAAGCAACATTGCGACAATAAATATGGTTCATGTAAGCAGGTAAAGAGAATAGAATTCACATAAAGGAATTATCAGCAGAAGTTCATTAAGGTAAATTCTGGGTAAGAGATGATTCCCTAGGAATTTCAGTGCGAGAATCCAAAACAAGGCATGAGAAAATTCACAATAAACAACAGAACAACAAAACAAACTTAAAGATACAAAGTCATTCAAGTTGAACATATAGGAGTTTAAAGAATTAGGCAGGTTGTGACACTAAGAGATTCAGAATTGCAGAATGGTTACAATGCAAGTAAAATTGCCAATGATTACAACACAATATTTGAGTCATATTGGTTCGAACAACATAGATACGCGAAGCACTGGAAACAAGCAAAAGAAGATATAATTGCAAAAGTCAAGACACTCACCAGTTTGTAGATTCAACAAGCAAAATGGAAGATAAGTGTAGAAATAGCTCGAATATCACCAGCAAAGAGAACAACCAAATGACCTAAATCCTAGTGCGTCAGAGTACACATGAGCCTCAAACAAGCCCCGAGCAGTGCTCACACTAGGGAGGTCGTTAGAGAGGGTTCTGATAGCCTTGACTTTCAATCGGCCAAGATCAATAGATTCAGAATAGTATCAAGCGAGTGAGAGTATTAGATAATAACAGTGGTAACAATAGTTAAGTAATAATCGTCCCCTCTAAGGGGAACGAGGAATGGGGGTTTATATAGTAGCAAGCTTGGACGAACAAACAAGGAAATATAATCAATCAACATAAAAAAAGAAAGAATATATTCCAGGTATGCTCAAAATAATAGAGAAAGTAAGAAATTCTGAACCCTAGTTGGAGTCGGATTTAGGGCAAATTGTTCACAAGCCCCAATCACGATAGAATCACCGGAGACATACCACATACAAGAGAAATTTTCTCTTCTTAAGTGTATAGAATCACAATCACACCCAGAACCATAGAATCAAAGGCAGATATGCGAGAAACAAACTTGCCATAAGTATAATTTTAACGAAAGTTACCATAAATGAGTGATAGTAGTAGAAAAGGTAGGTAGAATCCGCGTATGAACGCGTACAAGGAAGGAATAAGAGAGAATCTCCATGGTCGGCTAGGGTTAGTGTGAGAGTGGAGAGATGAGAGAATACAGAGGTGGCTGGGTGGGGAAATGGGTCTCTAGGGTTTGGGTGAGGGGTTATAAGGAGAGAATGAATAAGAAATAGGGCGGGTTAAGTGCAACGGGTCGTGACCGGATTTTAAAGGGGGCGTTTGGTTGGGCTGCTGAAGAGCTAAGTGGAGTGGGCCAAAGGTTTAGGGCCTGATTTGGTCCGGAATTAGCCTTGTATTGTGCGGATTTTAAGTACAAGAAATTAAGGAAAAAATAATTTAATAAAATAGCTAAATAAATATAAAAATACTATTTATGCAACTCAATATGTTAAAATAATAGATGAAAGTTATAAATATATAAAACAAAATTATTTTGACTTTGAAAAAATGATAAAATATAATTAATTATAAAACATAGGCTATTATTGCAAAAATATGTAAATAGCTCAAAGATTAAAAAAAATGTAATTATATGAAATGACGTAAAATGTTATAAAACATGCATATGAGTATAAATAATAAATTTGGATGATTAAATCATCACAAAATAATTTAAGTGGTAATTAATGCATATTCAAGAAATTTAAATGCAAGAAAATCAATTTTAAAGCCTTAAATATTATAGAAAATACTTGTATAACTCTTGTAGATTAAGTAATGATGCAAAAAATGATATTTTGAAAGTATATATACTATTTGAAAAATATGAGGGCAAAATTGGGTATCACCAGCTGCCCTTTTTTACCCGAGAATGATGAAAGAGTAGTCGGGTAAAGAAAATGATGACCAATTTTGCCTGAATTAGGTGAGGAATGATGTATTTTGAAAAATGGGGGTCGAACCCTGGTTCTTGAGTTGCCTACCTATCCTTGGTGTTACGGGAATCAAGCCGTGTGTAGTTCTGATCCAACAGCGAACGAAACTGATGGAGTTGTTATAAGAGTGGTCATATGCTTCGAAAGAGGATCTTTTGGGCAGGGTAGTGTCGTAGGTAACAGATAATTTAGGTGGAGCCGTGAATGCGAATTATAACGTGACAGATATATAAGGCAGATATTTGAACGATTATAGAATAAAGAGTAATCAATTGATAATCATCAGTTACGTTTGAGATAGTCAAAGGATGTGAACGTTGTGAATGAAAACCAGAGCGAGAATTGCTCTTATTTGTAGAACGGTTACCTTCCGAGTTACCTGCAAATCTTAAAACACGGTGCATGCGAATATATATGGGTTATTATAAAAATTTAAACATGATGTGAATTACCTTTGGACCATGAAGGTTGCCTTCGGACGATGAGGATGATGTCCTTAGACCATGACGTCCTGGGCCATGAAGTGTATGATAAGGGATTCGTCGGCCATGGAATGGTGTCCTCGGGCCATGAAGATGGTGCCTCTGGACTATAACGCCTTTGAATAATGATATGCAATTTTGAGAGATCCTCCGGCCATGGCATAATGTCTTCGGGCTATGAAGGATTATGCCCTCAGACTATGACGTCTTCGGATAATATGGCGATGTTTCAGTCCATGAGATGCAAGGATGTTGTGATATCGATCGTTTGATAGAGGAAACAGATAATGCTTAGTCATATGCAAGAACGAGACGAGACAAGGTTTAGTCTTGTATGAGATGAGGGCAGTGCTTAGGCTGATGCAAAGGGCGGAGACAATGTTTAGTATCATGCAAGGAAGGCAATTCCTAGCCTTATGCAATAATGGAGGCAATTCTTAGCCTCGTGCAAGGAATGGAGACAGTGTTTAGTCTCATGCAAAGAAAGGTAGTGCTTAGCCTTATGCAATGTCGAGACAGTGCTTAGTCTCATGCAAAGAATGGAGGCAGTGCTTAGTCTCATGCAAGGAAAGGCAGTGTTTAGCCTTATGCAATAATGGAGGAAATGCTTAGCCTCATGCAAGGAATAGAGATAATGTTTAGTCTCTGGAAAAGAAAAGAAATGCTTAGACTTATGCAATAACGGAGACAATGCTTAGCCTCATCCAATGAATGGAGATAGTGTTTAGTCTCTGGCAAGGAAAGGTAATGCTTAGCCTTATGCAATAACGGAGACAATGCTTAACCTCATGCAAGGAATAGAGATAGTGTTTAGTCTCATGAAAATAAAGGCACTGCTTAGCCTTATGCAATGTGGAGACAGTGCTTAGTCTCATGCAAAGAATGGAGACAGTGCTTAGTCTTATGCAAAGAAAGATAGTGCTTAGCCCTATGTAAGGAGTACAGAGAATGTTAGTATTATGCAAAGGAGGGCATTGCTTAGCCTTATGTGATGATGAGGGCAGTGCTTAGCCCTATACAAGAAAAGTAATGGCTAAATTCGAGAGAATAAAGCATTTCTTAGCTTGATGTGCTTGTGTATGGCGCCCTTTGTTGATGTGAAGATAATGATCTTGCTGTGTGTATGTATTTGCGGACGTTCCTGTTATGTTCATTGTGCCTGCATTCAAAGAAAAGTCGCGAGTTTTGCGGTGGAAAGGTTGGTTCGTGCTCTTGATTCCTTGCTTTGCCTTTTGCTTTTGTCTGGAGGCCCTGCTTGAGTCACCCCGGGTAACGTCTGGCTGCAATAGAAACAAAATTTTTGAAAAACATGGATTTGATAAATTGTTTATAAAAATGTAGTTGTTTGAAATATATGATAATGCACAAGAGCAAATAATTTGTTGAATTGATGATTATGACACGCTTTTGAGACATTACAACCTCCTTAACTCGGAATTTTGAGGATCCTCCATAAAACTCTGCCCCGGTTTAAATGCGTACTTCTGGTGATACATTCCTTAGCGGTTCCAAACATGATGAGATCGGGCAAACTCGAGTTCTTTCCCCGGTTTTGATCATAGGGGAAATGAAGATTTTATTATGATGTGATCGAACCCACAGGACTGCCTATGTATCCCCTCTTAAACGGGAATTAGGTCAGGCGTAGTTCAGTTACATCAAATAGAAAATGCAAACATAATCTTAAACATAGTATCTCTTGACTGCATCTGAATTGATAGGTTTTGGCCAAATCTCTCCATCCATTTCTGCGAGTATAAGTGCTCATCCGGTTAATATTCGGTGAACCATGTAAGGGCCTTGCCAGTTAGGTGAGAATTTCCCCTTTGCTTCATCCTAATGTGGGAAGATCCGTTATAGTACATATTGCCCATGTGTGAATTGCCTTGACCTAACCTTTTTGTTGAAAGCTCTTGCTATTCTATTCTGGTAGAGTTAACCGTGACATACAGTATTCATTCTTTTTCCATCAATGAGAGCTATTTGTTCATACCGGCTCCGTACCCATTCTGCATCGCTGAGCTCGGCTTCCTCTATGATTCTGAACGAAGGGATTTCTACTTCGGCGAGAATAACGGCTTCAGTACTGTAAACCAGTAGATAGGGAGTTGCCCCAGTGGATGTACGAACTGTGGTGTGATACCTGAGCAAAGAAAATAGTAGCTTCCCGTGCCATTGTTTGTGATTGTCTACCATTTTCCTCAATATCGTCTTGATATTTTTGTTGGCAGATTCTACAGCTTCATTCATTTGCAGCCTGTATGTTGTAGAGTTTTGATGCTTGATCTTGAATGTTTCATACATGGCTTTCATCAAGTCACTATTGAGATTGGCGGCATTATCAGTAATGATTGATTCAGGTACTCCAAATTGACAAACGATGCGGTCCCGAACAAAATTTGCTACGACCTTCTTAGTTATAGCCTTATAGGATGCGGCTTTAACCCATTTTGTGAAGTAGTCTATAGCCACCAGAATGAACCTATGTCCATTTAAAGCAGTGGGTTCAATTGGTCCGATGACATCCATACCCGAAGTAGAGAAGGTCTAGCGACTTCCAGACAGAGAAGAAGATTGAATCTTTCTATCCGATATGAATACATTGAATTCGAGATGCAAATTGAATAGGAATGAACCCCTTACAAACTAATGGCGGTTACAGGATTGGTAATATACTCTTCATGGGTACCGGTGATCGTCTCCTCGGCTGTTAGGTTCAGTGTTCATCGTCACGAACTCGTTACATTGCGTTTGTTGGACGGCACTCGTATCATATCAGCATGTATCTGGCACTGGTGAAACCTTTGAACATATTTGATGTAGTTTGTTTCTATAGTAATCCAGAAATATCCTACTCTTAATATCTTCTTGGCCAAAACGAAACATTCATGTGGGGTACGCAAGTTCCGGCATGTATTTCCTAGAGCAATTTAGATGCCTTCTTGGCATCGACGCATTGCAACAATCCCAAATCAAGAGTCCTTCTATTCAGAATTCCATCGCTTTGAAAGAAATGGTTGGCCAATCTTCGAAGCGTGCGCTTCTAAGTGAAATGTTTAACGTGCTCTGGATATTCTCCCTTTTCTAAGTATTCCATGATGTCATGGAACCACGAATTTCCGTCAATTTCTTCTTCAACATGAGCACAATAAGTTGGCTGCCTATGAATTCCTATTGGGATAGGATCGATGAAATTCTTGTCTAGGTGTTGTATCATGGAAGATAAAGTGGCTAATGCATCTGCAAACTCATTCTGAATCCTTGGAACATGATTGAACTCTATCTTTATGAATCTCTTGATCAGCTCTTGTACACAGTGAAAGTATGGCAATAATTTTGTGTTCTTCATAGCCCATTCTCCTAGAACCTGATGCACCAATAGATCTGAATCTTCGATTACCAGCAACTCCTGAACGTCCATGTCAATGGCCAACCTGAGTCCCAGGATGCAGGCCTCATGTTCCGTCATATTGTTGGTGTACGGAAACATGAGTTTTGCGGATACCGAATAGTGTTGATTAGTTTCTGATACTAATATAGCTCTGACACCCACTCCTTTGAAGTTTGTTTCTCCGTCGAAGAACATCCTCCAACCATCGTATGCCACGGTAATACCTTCTCCTACAAACGATACCTCCTCGTCAGGAAAATACATTTTCAATGGTTCGTACTCTCCATCTGTTGGATTGTCTACCAATTGATCCGCCAATGCTTGCCCTTTGACTACCTTCTGATTTACATAGACAATGTCGAACTCACACAGCAATATCTGCCACTTTGCTAACTTGCCCGTAGGCATGGGTTTATGAAAGATGTATTTTAGTGGATCCATCCTTGATATGATATATGTAATGTACGCATAGAAATAATGTCTCAACTTCTGGGTTATCCATGTCAAATCATAGCATGTGCGTTCCAATAAAGAATATCGGGCTTCGTAAGGCGTGAACTTTTTGCTCAGATAATATATCGCCTGCTCCTTCCTTCCAATTTCATTATGTTATCCTAGAACACAACCAAAGGCCCCTTCCAACACAAACAGATAAAGCAGTAGAGGTCTTCCTGGTTCTGGTGGGACCAACACGGGCGGTTTAGATAAATACTCCTTGATTTTATCGAAGGCTTTCTGGCATTCTTCAGTCCAACAACATCTTTCCTCAGCATTCTGAAGATTGTCTCACATATCACCGTTGATTTTGCTATAAAACGGCTGATATAATTGAGGCGCCATAGAAAACTCATCACATCTTTCTTATTTTTTGGCGGTGGCAAGTCCTGGATAGCTTTGATTTTTGATGGGTCTAACTCAATACCTCGACGACTGACGATGAAACCTAACAACTTTCCAACAGGGACTTCGAAGGCAAATTTTGCAGAGTTCAACTTCAAGTTGTATTTTCTAAGCCGATCGAAAAATTTCTTCTGGTCTGCTATGTGATCCGGACTCCTTTTAGATTTGATGATAACATCATCCATGTAAACCTCTATTTCTTTGTGTATCATGTCATGGAAGATAGTTATCATGGCCCTCATGTAGGTGGCCCCAGCATTCTTCAAATGAAACAGCATCATTTTATAGCAATATATTCCCCATGGTGTGATAAAGGCGGTCTTTTCGTCATCCTCTTCATCCATCCAAATCTGATAGTTTCCTGCGAAGCAATCCACAAAGGATTGGAGTTCGTGCTTGGCGCAATTGTCAATCAGTATGTCTATGTTAGGCAGCATAAAATTATCCTTAGGACTTGCTCTGTTCAGATCTCGGTAATCGATACATACTCTAACATTCCCATCTTTCTTTGGAACTGGCATAATGTTGGCTAACCAAGTCGGGTATTCAACTACTCGGAGAACCTTGGCTTTGATTTGCTTGGTGACCTCCTCTTTATCTTCAAACTCATATCTAGCTTGAACTTTCTGAGCTTCGGCTTTACCGGTGGACACATGGGATTGATGGGTAGCTTGTGAGCTACTATGGATGTGCTCAAACCAGTCATATCATCGTAGAACTATGCAAAGATGTCCCCATACTCCTTTAGGAACCTGATATACTCTTCTTTCTTTGACGATGATAGATGAATGCTTATACGAGTTTCCTTGACGGTTTCAGAATCCCCTAAGTTAACAGCCTCAGTTTCTTCCAAATTAGACCTCGGTTTGTTTTCAAAATTCTCTACTTCTTTGACGATTTTCTCAGGTATTATATCATCTTCTAGATCTTCCAAATCACTATCCTTATGTTGCATTGTCTCATTACATGTCACAGTCATAGATTCATCGGGATATGTAATAATTATACTGAAAAGAATATAGAAAGATAATAATAAATATGAAAAGCAGTAATGCATTAAAACTTTAAATGTCAAAAAGTATGACTCGATGGATTGAGTAATTACTTCAAAACAAAATAGTGAAAATGTATTAAATGCTCAAAACTATTTGAAAATAATTCATGTTAATTTGCCAGGCAAACCAGGAACTCGGCGAGCCAGGGACGGTGCAGCAGTCCAGTTTTTGAGAACAACTCCCTTTTCCTTTGTCTGAATGGTAAGGTCTTCTTCCTCCTCCTCCTCAATAATTGCACTGCAGTCCATGTCTTCTTCATCTAGAAATAGCTTCCTTATGCCGGCCAAAATCTCATCTTCCTCAGATCCCCACATCATGTCATCCTGATGGAATGTCTGGTGCAGAGGTGGTATGGGTTGTTCCAACGGATAATAAGGGGCACGCCATGGTAGTTTCCAATCCTGATATTCTTTCCATGTATATTCATATCCGAGTCCAAAGGTCGTGCTATGATATTGTGGTTGTACGGGTTTGGTGATCCCCTAAAGCTTTTTGCCCATACCCTTGCTTGGTTCATATCCTGTCCACAGCAATATGCTTTCTATCTTCTTGCTCCACCATCGGTCCTTTTCAATTGCGTTAACCCGTTCAATGCGATGATATGTTTCTCCACCCAACTTTTTCCTGTTTTCGATGACTGAATGGTCTGATTAGTGTAGATGGGGTTGCTTCCATCTCCATGAATGATCACCTCCTAATGATTCCACTCGAACTTCACAGCCTGGTGCAGAGTAGAAGCCACGGCCTCGGCTACATGTATCCATGGCAGTCCCAACAATGGATTGTAAGTAGCAGACATATCTAGCACTTGGAACTCAATATCAAACAAATTTGGACCCATCTGTAGATCGAGGTTGATTTCTCCGATAGTGTCTCTCTGAGATCCATCGAACGCCTTCACATTCATGCTTCCCATTCGTATCTTGTGCAAGCCTTTACCCAATCTCTTTAGAGTGGTCAATGGGCAATTGTTCAGACTCGAACCTCCATCTATCAAGACCCTGGCGATGAACTTATCCTCGAATTGCATTGTGATGTGCAACGCCCTGTTGTGACTCAGTCTTTCTGGTGGTAACTCATCTTCGTGGAAAGTGATTTTGTGGCTCTCCAGTACCTGTCCGACCATGTTAGCCATCTTTCACTAGTGATGTCGGCGGGTACATAAGCTTCACTTAACACCTTTATCAAAGCATTCTTGTGTGTGTCTGAGTTTTGCAATAGTGATAAGATGGATATATGAGCAGGAGTTTTGTTCAGGCGGTCAAAAATAGAGTACTCCCTTGCTTATATCTTTCTCCAAAGATCTTCAATGCCAGTATCAATAACAGGCAGCTTAGGTGGAGCTTCCTTGCTCGTTCCTCCCAGATTCTCAGGTATGTAAACTCTATCAGTTCTAGTCATACGCGGCACCTGTTTATTCCATTTTGTCTTTTCCCTTTCTACTTGCTTCCGTAACATAATACCACGGGATAGCATCAGACTTGTAAGATGGTGTGGGAGCTACCATTACAGTGAAGTGTGTAGCTATCTCAACTTCAAATAGCGCCTGGGTTTGTACCACAAATGGCGTGAGAGTGACCGGAGATGTTTTAGGAGAGTCTCCCTCTCGAATGAGTCCAATGGACCCTTCCTGATCCCACTCCTCATCAGTTTCTATCACGCTCACTCCTTCACCTTTGTGATCCGGGAAAGGGTTGTTGCAAACATTTGGTGCAACTTCATTTGCTTGTATAAACTTAGTGTCGATCAGCATCTGAATCTTGTCTTTCAATATGCGGTATTCCTTAATGGTATGACCCTTCATGCTTGAATGATAAGAACATGTTTTGTTGGGGTTGATCCATTGGGAGGGATTTTCCACAACAATAGCAGGAATAGGGGTGACATAACTGGCGACCTTCAGTCTCTCATACAGTTGGGATATGGGTTTAGCAATTGGGATGTATTGTCTAGATGGTCTACGGTCGAAATTTGGGTGTGGCTTTGGGTAGTTTTGGTGGTCGGGTAGAGGTGAATGGTAATATGCAGGTTGAGTGTTATAGGTATGGTAGGTGGCGGCAGGGTATTGGTATTTTGGTGGTGAGGGTTGTTATGTGGGTGGAGGTGTTTGGTATATGAGGGGAGACTTAGGGTCCTGGGCTACTATCACGGCACTCACTTCTTTCTTCTTTGAGATACCTCTTGATTTCAAGGCTTTATTCGTGGCTTGCGACACCTCGAAATTAGTTACCATCCCACTCTTAATTCCTTTTTCTATTCTTTCCCCTAACTTGCTGTTGTTTGAGAACTTGAGATTTTTGATGACCATCAACCATTCATAATATTGCGGATCTTGTGCTCTAACAAAGAACTTGTTCATATGTTCTTCTTCGAGTGCTGGCCTTACCTTTGCGGCCTCTGATCTCCAACGAGTAGAATACTCGTGGAAGGATTCTGTCATCTTTTTCTTGAGGTTTTGAATGTAGAAAATGTCTGGCATATTTTTTGTGTTGAACCTAAATCTATCCATGAAATCTGATGCCATACTCACCCAATTAACCCACTTCTTTGGGTTTTGATTAATATACCAAGACAAAGTGTCTCCTGTAAGGCTTTGTATGAATAGTTTCATGCAGATTTGTTCATTCTTACTGACTCATATAAGCTTGTCATAGTATGTTCTCAGATGCACCTTCAGATCACCAGTACCATCGAACATTTTGAACTTGGGAGGTTTGTAACCCTCCGGCAGTTCCACATCCGGCTGAATACACAGGTCCTCATAGTTTAGACCTTCAGCACCTTTCCCACCTTCAATACTCTGGACTCTCCCTGTGAATTTCTTAAGTTCTTCTGCCATGTTTCTAATGAGCAAGTCCTTCTTAGTTGGTTCGGGTATGTATAGGGTTTGCTACTGGGAATGGGGTAAGGTTTCCACATATATCAGATTTCTTTGATGAGTTCCTGGAACTTGGGTATACGGGTGGTCGTTGGTCGAGTTTTGGGGATCAGGAGTAGGTTGTGGTGAATTTTGAGGAGTGTGATAAGTGGTGGTTTGCGGGTATTGAGTTGGATGATGGTGGTGTTGTTGAGGGGTTGGAACTGGTGGGGGGTTAAGGTTTTAGAGAGGTGCACGATTATGATACTAGTGTTGTGCGGGAGGATTCGGAACTATGGGTGGTGGATTCTGATTTTGTGCATTTTGTGGTGGTGTTTGGTTCTGGGTAGTCGGGTTTTGCTGGTTTATGTGGAGAACATTGAGGGTAAGGGAGAGGTTTTCCATATTTCAGACATGCTCAAGCTCGCCCTGTAGTTCCAGGATTTTCTGCTTCAAACGTAAGACCAACTCATTCTGCCACGAAGTACTTCTTCCATCTGAAGTTTTAACATTTTCCGCCACAGCAACATTGTCTTTCTTGATACCACTTAGGTCATCCATTTTTCCTTTGCCCTTGCTTTTGCTTTTCGGATCGCTAGGTGGAGGAGGAAGTGGAGGACTTCTGGATCTAGTGTGGTATGCTGATAATGCCAGCATGCACGAACCAACCTTTGGGATCGGGAGTAATCAAAAAGAAAGAAAAAGCAAAATATAACCAAGTTAGTAAGGTGAAATAAAAGAGTGTTCGCAATATTTAAACATGTTTCACAAAGTCATGCAATAATTCGCGTCCTAATTTGGGGACCTCATTGTGCCTGAGGTAGGCCTAAGCGACACATAGACTTGGAGAAAATTGATGCCAACATTTTCTTCATTTCATTAATGCGAAAATGAGTCAAAACAAACTTTTACTAAATCGACAATAATATAATAAAGTTACTAATGGCATTTAGCCTTATTATATCGAAATCTAATCTAAGCTAGAAAGTAGTAAAGAACACCATCTCCTAATCTATTGGGTCCCTGAAGGACCTTCTCCGTGCTTGGCTCTTTTGACCCCATCAATCAGATTTCCCAGATCGCGCATATCCAACAGTAAGTAAGCTTTTGCCAGATTTCCTCATTCACCGTTGTCCATGCCTTGACAATTCGAGAGTCTCTTTCTCATCTTCCCTTCTAGCTCCATCAGTCCTTGTTCTAGGTATTCCAATCTTTCTATTGACTTAGTTGCAATCTTCTTCCATTCCTTTATTGCTTCCATGTTGACTTTGTGTTACTCTAAATGTTTAGCTTCGGACTAGAACACCCTTTTGCGTAGCCTCTTGTACTTAACCTGTGCCTCAGCCACTTCATCTATGATCCTATCCTTCAGATTGACTCCTAGCTTGATGTCCCCCGCTACGTCGTCTTACATCCATGACATATAGTAGTACATATGACCGGCGTGATACCTGTCGGGCTCAATAGTTTCGCCTTCCACAATGATTTTTTGGTTCCACATGTGTTGCGCTTCGAACTTGAACCGAATGACATCTCCCTTGAAATCTGCCTTGTACTGGACCATATTGGAAACCCGAGGTATGACTTATTTTCTTCCAGCTTGTCTCATTACCCTTATAGGAGCGTAAGGGTAGATACCTCGCAGCCCGATCAGCACCAAGTGTGTAGTCCCCTTCGATTTGATGATAAAATCACTACTAGGAAACCATTAAAACATCTAATGCACCTGCTCGTCTGTCAGATTGCTGAAGAAACGCACCCAACTTATAGCATTTCTAGGCTTTGCAAACCTTTCTGGAATAAACGTCATTTTATTTGGGTGGTGGTTGGCTATGTAGTCATTTAGTGACCTTCGCAGAAGCTGTTGATGATATTCACCCCTCTGAAAGTGTTCCAACATCCAGACTTGTAGCAATAGATTACAACCCTCAAAGTCTGAATCCCTACTTGCACCAATCTAGAGCGCGGTACATCTCAGCTAAGATCATTGGGATGATAGTATAATTTTATCCTTCGATACCATCCATTAAGGTCCTGGCGATCATGGCTAAGCAGGTATGAATTCTTCCTCCTTTCATTGGAAAGATCAACAACCCCAGGAAGCAGACAATGAAAACATAAAGCTGACGATGCACCCACCCCAAAGAAGAAATGGCTATTTCATCATGATAAAGACGATATGACTTGTTATCCCCATAACGCTCGTGAAGAAACTCAAAAGGGATGTATGATTTATTTAGACAGAGCGGTTCGTCATTCTTCTTAAAACCTAACATTTTCAAAAAATCGCTAGGAGTACGATTCTTTGGTACCAGTAATCCTAGACTATCCCATGGCAACTTGGCGAAACCTCCTATTTCTTCTAGGAGAGGAGTCATTTCTATATTGCCAAATCAGAAAACAACTCTTTTCTCATCCCAGAACATGGTGGCGGCCTCGATCAGCTCTCTATTTGGTTGAATGTTCAACAAAGATGGCAGGTCACCAAGTACTCTCCTCACATGATTCTTGTCACAAGGCGCAAGATCTTTCCACCAGTCAAGTAGCAAAGGCGAGATATTCTGGACCATAATGAACCTGGGGATTTCCTGCTTCATTTTCTGCAAACAAACAAAGGTTATCCCTTTCCCCCTCCAGATTTGACTACTTATGCAGTAATGATCAACACGTTGGCACATTTTCTCAAAGTAATGCACATAATGTGATAGTGTCCATTGGGATTGTGGAAATCTCGTCGGACTTTGTATAAGGCTCATCTTAGCAGGTTGTTACGTTAACAACGCTTCAACCCATACAAGGTTTAGCATGATGCATGTATATTTCAAATTGGAGTAGGGTTTCTAGAAGGGTCTATACTGGTACACCCAAGTGGACAACTTGAGAGAAAAAGGCACGGGGCTGTTGACTGCACCGCTGATCGACTAGTCTACCTCAAATAAGCCTTTCCAATTTAAGAAGGGTTATTACAGGAAAGCGCGGACACTCATCAAACACCGCTATGTTGATAATTGGCACGATTGGAGAATGATGCGGAGCATGCTTTATGCAAAAATAATAACACATTGACAAATATTTGCATGATAAAAGTACGTAAAAGCAGTAAATAAAATAGTAAAAGTGAACATGATGAGAAAAGAAAAGAAAGACAAAGAGAGAAGTTAGTTTAGCTCATGAAAAATGTGCGAGAACGTAATGAAGCAGGTAGGGAAATAGGGATAGGAGAGTCAAAATATAGCAGTCTTAGACAAGATGAAGGAGATGAAGAGAGATCATACATGTCATAGCAAATAAAGGAGAATAAGGGAAGGGATGTGCATATAATAACGTTTTAAAACAAATAAAGGTGAATAAGGAAAGGGATGTGCATGTAATAGCAGTTTAAGACAAACAAAGGAAAACAAGGAAAGGGATGTGCATGTAATAGCAGTTTAAGACAAAGAAAGTAATCCACATAAGTCAAGTTCATTATGGTAAAAGCCTAAGTATGATCCCCAGCAGAGTAGCCATGCTGTCGCGCCCCGTTTTCTCGCGAAAGTGGGTTTCAATGTGTGAAAACTCTTTTAAATGAGGTATTAAAAGAGAAGAGTCTCCACCTAACAATTTTGAGGTGTGTTAGGGAACTTATTTTCAAATAACTCTATTCGATTAGTCCGTGTCACCAAAGATCGGGTAAGGGCTCAAAGTACCTCAAAGAGAAGGTGTTAGGCACTCTTCGAGGTCCACAATTGTGGGTCCCAGTCGAACTTTAAATTATGTGGATTACATAATTAGACTAGGTGATCAAATAAATAAAGGGAAATTTAGAAGCCGAAGAGTCTTATTAGAACACGTGAGAATCGGCACAAATCTTAATGACTACAAGGATACAACTACGTAATAAATATGTAAGAAAATGGGGAGGGGGGTCCTAAATTTTTTAGCCTAACCCCGTGCAACATAAATAATACATCGCAACTACCTTAAGGTGGGGGTTGTTCATATTATTCAGCGGGAACGAACTATCATCTCCTACTACCCAATTACTATATTTAAGTTATTTACCTAAAGGCGCTCTAATTCATTTCTAGGTCGTACCCTACGCGTGCATTACTCGTCCCATGCCTATGATCCAGGAGGCTTTGGACTTCTATTTAGATGGTTCTAGACTCTTCTTAGGATGCTCAAAATGATAAAATTAGCGCACATTCAAAAACATGCAGGACTACACATAAATACAAGTAAAGGAACAAGTTAACCTACACACATAAACAACAAATGTACGCGGGCAGTTTAGGCAGTACAAATTTTAGGGGGATTAAGATGCATTAGAGTTGTCAAATCTTATAGGCATAATTTTTAGGCGATTCTGATTTCCAGTATCATACACACATCATTGTTATTTCTGACTAATGAATCCGCAGATTAAGGTGTTAAAAAGCCCCTATAGACATGATCTCTAAATCGCTTATGTAATGAGGCAGTAAAACTATTTGAACACCCCGAATTAACGACGTTTGATTTCATAAACACTTTCCAGATGAGTGATAATATCCTATAGGCAGGATTGACAATTGAATTTGATTTTATAATGCATCATCCCTATAGGCATGTCATCTAGGCGGGGCAGTGTAATAAAAATAACAGAAGTGTCGATCAATTGATCAAGATCCTATAGTCATGATGTCTAAATGAGCAGCGTGCTGAGAGCAGTCAGTGGATTAATTGAAACCCTATAGACATGGTATCTAGGGGGACATTAGCAAAACATGTGTTATTGTATCCTATAGGCATGCTATATAGAATCGTTTAGTAGTACACATGGAAACAAATATAGCAATTACTTGAGCCAACATTTTTTGACAAGTTAAGTGAAGTGTGTGCGTGATTCCTATAGGCATTTTTTCTATTAGTGTACAACAAACTAAACATATAAGGCATGTTGAACAAAATAGCAAATAGAACACACAGACCCTATAGGCATGTTTTCTGCTCTTTTGTGCAAGCATTAGAATATACCCGTCTTCCCAACTTCATTAGCACCCCAATTGTTTATTTACAAATTATTACAGGCCCATATAATAAATATAAGTAAAAATATTACACAAGGAACAATAGCAGGCCCAAAAGGAGATAACCCAGTACTACCTGGGTCTTCAGCAAGCTTTCTTCGCACCAGCAGCAAACCCGGACCCAAACTCGACTCGGGCATTAGAGTATACCAATTACAAGCTTCAAACTCATATATAGACCCATACATGGAAACCAACCAGACAGTTCTAAAGCAACACCTCATAGAGACGAGGTTGTATGACATTAACAAGATTCGCAAATACATTGGTATTTTAGAAGCAAGAGTGACAGTATTGGTTAAATAAAGAACACAAAATTAGGAGAGTCAATAGACTCAATTTGCAACATGGTAAATACAATATAAGTTAAGTCATTGAGCAGGGGAGAGCATGATAAGGATAGTCATAACACTAGGAGACATGCCACTTTGGATCAACAGGGTAAACATATTAAACACATATGAAGTGAACACGCTAGGCTTTTCAGAATGAATTCAGAATAGAGCATTAGTCATAAAGGATTTTACAACTTAGGGAGGTCTAAGTCATAAGGGGTCAAGCAAGATCATAGTCAAGAAATGACAATTGTACATGACAAACAGGCAAGCAGGCAATCGATGAGAAGCCTAATCATGCTGAGTATAACACAAAGATCTCACAGTCAAAAGGTATCATGACAAGAGGACATATTATCTTAAGGTTAATAGAACAGGCAGACTCAGAACTTATGCCAGTCAACTATACATGATCATGGTATCTAAATGTATTAGGATTCAACTAGAAGCATAAGCAATACCAAAGAATGCAAGATTGGCCAAGCATAGAACAAAGCAACATTATGACAACGAATATGGTTCATATAAGCAGGTAAAGAGAACAGAATTCACATAAAGGAATCATCAGCAGAAGTTCATCAAGGCAAATTCTGGGTAAGATATGAATCTTTAGGAATTTCAGTGCGAGAATCCAAAATAAGGCATGAGAAAACTCACAATAAATAATAGAACAACAAAACAAACTTAAAGATACCAAGTCATTCAAGCTGAACATATAGGAGTTTAAAGAATTAGGCAGGTTGTGACACTAAGAGATTTAGAATTGCAGAATGGCTACAATGCAATTAAAACTTCCAATGATTACAACACAATATTGGAGTCATATTGGTTCGAACAACATGGATATGCGAAGCACTGGAAACAAGCAAAAGAGGATAGAATTGCAAAAGTCAAGACACTCACCAGTTTGCAAAATCAACAAACAAAATGGAAGAGGAGTGTCAGAAACAACTCAAATATCACCAGCAAAGAGAACAACCAAAAGACTCAAATCCTAGTACGTCAGAGTTCACATGAGCCTCAAATGAGCCCCGAGTAGTGCTCGCACTAGGGAGGTCATTAGAGAGGGTTCCAATGGCCTTGCCTTTTAGCCGACCAAGAGCAATAGATTCATAATAGTATCGAGTGAGTGAGAGTATGAGAGAATAACAGTGGTAACAATAATTAAGTAATAATTGTTCCCTCTAAGGGGAACTGGAAAGGGGGGTTTATATAGTAGCAAGCTTGGACGAACAAACAAGGAAATATAATCAATCAACATAAAAAAAGAAAGAATATCTTCCATGTATGCTCAAAATAACAGAGAAAGTAAGAAACTCCGAACCCTAGTTGGAATCGGATTTAGGGCAAATTGTTCACAAGCCCCAATCACGACAGAATCACCGGGGACATATCATATACAAGAGAAATTTTCTCTTCTTAAGTATATAGAACCACAATCTTACCCAGAACCATAGAATCAAAGCCAGATCTGCGAGTACCAAACTTGCCATAAGTATAATGGTAACGAAAGTTACCATAAATGAGTGATAGTAGCAGAAAAGGTAAGTAGAATCCGCGTATGAACACGTACAAGGAAGGAATAAGAGAGAATCTCCATGGTCGGCTAGGGTTAGTATGAGAGTGGAGAGATGAGAGAATACAGAGGTGGCTGGGTGGGGAAATGGCACTATTGGAAAATTGATCTATGGTAACGCATGGAAAACCGTTCCAATAGACAGTCAAACAGTTGCCATAGAGATATCGGAACGGTTTAGAGCCCGTTCCATCAGCCCGCGTGCCAATAGAGCTATAAGAACGGTTCTTGCAACGGTTTGTGTCGATGTTGCTATAGAGGCGTCTATCGCAACGGTTTTCGCTCCCTCTGTTGGAACAATTATTCTTTCCAACTGGAACGGTTTACAACTGTTACTATAGTGTGCATGCAACGGTTTATAACCGTTACCATATTCTTTAATGCAACACTTAGGTAAGCTATTGTTACGGTTATGTATGGGGATGGGAATTTATTATGGGTCGTTGATCATTGAAGATCAATGGCCAAGATTGAATAAGAAATGGGACGGGTTAAGTGCAACAGGTCACGACAGGATTTTAAAGGGGTCATTTGGTTGGGCTGCTGAAGAGCGAAGTAGAGTGGGCCAAAGGTTTTGGGCCTGATTCGGTCTGGAATTAGCCTTGTATTGGGCTAGATTTTAAGTACAAGAAATTAAGGAAAAAATAATTTAATAAAATAGCTAAATAAATATAAAAAACTATTTATGCAACTCAATATGTTAAAAGATGAAAGTTGTAAATAAATAAAAAAATATTTTGACTTTGAAAAAATGACAAAATATAATTAATTGTAAAGCATAAGCTATTATTGCAAAAATGTGTAAATAGCTCAAAGATAAAAAATGTAATTATATGAAATGAAATAAAATGTTATAAAATATGCATGTGGGTATAAATAATAAATTTGGATGATTAAATCATCATAAAATAATTTAAGGGGTAATTAATGAATATTCAAATAATTTAAATGCAAGAAAATCCATTTTAAAACCTTAATAATTATAGAAAATACTTGTATAACTCTTGTAGATTAAGTAGTGATGCAAAAAATGATATTTTGAAAGTATATATACTATTTGAAAAATATGAGGGTAACATTGGATATCAACAGTGTATAATCGAATACATGGCACAACAGTCTGTAGGTACTCTTTTGTAGCTTGCTGTAAAAGAAGAAACACAACATTAGACAGCAGCAGAAGCTCCGAAAACAAAACAATGTCAATCAAACTTAGAGTAGCCCTTTATGGATAATAACACGAGTTGTTTTTTTCCTTTCACCTTCTTCGTGTGCGCCATCAAGCCTTTGCATTTGAACTTCTTCTTGTCCCAGCATTGATTCCATGAGAGATCACTACATAAATAACCCACCATGTTAAATAAACTTCGTTGATTCAACTTTTAATCCTTAGGGGAAGTTCATCAAATCAATTTTACATATAAAATGAGGATACTATGTATATAGCTAGTCCCTAGAGTAGGATTATTTTGTCCATTTATCAACAAAAATATTAGATTCATTGATTAAATCTCTAATTTGAATCTAAAATTTCAGGATTACATACATGATAAACGCGTTTAGCGAGTTGAATTTTGTTAATAATCTTACCTCCGGTTCGGGTGATAGTTTTGTGTATCTTCTTATTGCCTCCGGTTCGGGTTAATGCAGTAGATAGTGGAAGTTGTTTGGAAATTCAGTAAATGAGCAAAATAAACAAGCTTTGAATCATTCAGTTAACGAGAAAAACAGATATAATGCATTCCACATTTGACTAAAATACGCAGATATAAAGAATATCAGAAACAATAATAATAGTTAAGATAAACTACAGATGTACGTTATGCAATTATCATAAGCGTTTCAATTCAAAAAGAGAAACAGATAAAATGTTTTCCGCATTTGACTAAAATGCGGGAACAGAACATACTAGAAATTTCAATGTTGTAGCGTAAACTTTAACTAATTTCGAATCTATCGATAATATTACTAACAACAAACTATGGAAAATCTAATTCCAAATCGATTCAGTTAACAGGGAGATACTAAAATGCGCAGTGAAACAGAGAAAAAATTTCAGTTCATTTGTGTGTAGCATACCTTCTGGCAATGCATGTTCAATCTGAACTTCCTTTTTGTCAAGATTTGGTGATAAGTGTAGGTATTATTTATACTTGATAATGCAAAGTCAAAAATTTCTTTTTGGTCCCTTTTTCTTTTTTACTTCTTTGTCTTTTGTGAAAGACAAAGTGTCCCTCATTAGTTGTGGAAAGTCTTTTTCTTCTCTTTATATTGAATTGCTCTTTGTTGGACTCGTAAAGCGCTAGTAAAAGGGAGAGGCACATGAGAAATTGTTCCTGAAGGTAAAACGGGTTGATTTACCCACTCCCCCCTACGCGCGAGATATACGTGAGGTCTAATCCAAATCTGGTTTTGCTAAAATTATTTTTTTATTTTTTGAGGTTAACAAAATATGTCTAAATTCATTCTCTTTGAATTGAATTTTGTAATGTCTCATTTATTTCTTTGTAACTGCCATGCTTTAATTTTTGTAACAACTGTAGTTAATCTTTTGTAACAACTCCATCTTTAATTTCTATAACAACTACAGATTAATTTCTTCATCTGTAATTGTCCAACAGCTTTGCCTACAAAACGCAGTCTTCTTTGTGAATTATCTAATACAGAAAACACCTTTATATCTTCTCTTCTTTCTCGGCAATTATTTTATGCGAATTCTAAATTTTCAGCCACGAGTGCACGTGTTTGGAGGTGATGTGGAATCTTAGGGAGCGACCGGTCTTAATGATTTGCACCTAGTCGGGCCGAAATCGCTTTCAAGACAGTGGCTTGCCACGATACAGTATTTTCGATAAGTTGTTCTTGTTTTATTCTTGTTCTTGGTCAATATTATCTACTATTTTTCTTATAATTTGATAGCAATTTTTACATATAATATTGATTAATGGCTATCACTTTGAACAAAATACTTCCTGATCTGTCAAAACTTGAGCCTTTAGATGAAAACTATTATAAGCGTTGGTCCCAAAAACTTTTAATTTTTTTTGAACAATTAAAAGTTGATTACGTTTTGCTTAACAAACCACCTGCTGATGTTGTTGCTGATAGTTCTAATACTGCTACTACTACTGTTGTTGTTGATGATGATGCTAAGAAAAAATTTGAAAAGGATAATAAAATTGTTTGAGGGTATTTGCTTAACCATATGACTAACCCTCTCTTTGATTTGTTTATAAATTATACATCTGTTAAAGTCATAAGAAGAAGTATATGGTTGGAAAGTGGATCAAGTTTTAGATGGTTGATGATAAGCCGATCATAGAGCAGGTTCACGAGTATGAGAACTTGATTGTTGATATTTTGAACAAAGGCATAGAGATGTGTGAGATTCTTCAGGATAATGTTCTTCTTGAAAAGTTTTCACCTTCCTAGAGTGATTACAGGAATCAACTGAAACACAAGAAAAAAAATTTAACTCTTCAAGAACTGATCAGTCACATGAGGACTGAGGAAGCAACCCGTGTCATAGATGAGGAAGCTGAACGGTTTAAGAATAATATGAAATCTCTCTCTCTTAATTCTTCTAAAGCTAACCTTGTGGAATCTTCTAGTACTTTTGTGAAAGACAAGTTTAAAGGAAAACAGAAGAAAGGACATGTGAAGAAGCAGAATTACTTCAATAAGCTGGAGGGCCATATTCAAAAGATGAAAGGATCTTGCTATAGATGCGGAAAAATTGGTCAGAAGGCTTTACACTGCAATCAGAGACAAGGACAAAGCTCAAAGCATGGAGGGAAAGCTTCAGTCCAAGCTAACCTTACTAAGGGTGATGATGTCATTGTAGTTGTGGTCATTGAGGCAAACATGGTGGCTAACAAGACTGACTGGATACTGGACATAGGCACGTCAAGGCACCTAACAAGGATCGGTTTCACGACTTTGAGGAATCTGATGATGGCGAGTGCTTCTACATGGGTAACTCCACTACATCTATAGTTATGGGTAAAGGAAAAATTCTCCTTAAGTTAACTTGTGAAAAAACCTTAGCCTTGAATAATGTTCTGTACGTACCCTCCCTTCGTAGAAACTTAGTTTCTGGTGCGCTTCTCAACAAAGCAGGTCTTAAACTTATTTTTGAAGCTGATAAAGTTGTTATTTCTCGTGGGGGAGACTTTTTTGGGAAGGGTTACCTCAGCGGGGGTTTATTTGTACTGAACATCGCTCAAGAGATTACGAATAATGCTATTACTTTCAATTCTGGTTTTATTGTTGAGTCTATTGATTTATGGCATGATAGACTAAGTCATGTTAATATTGCTTCTATTAAAAGACTTAAAAATAGAATTAATTCCTGCAGTTACTATTAATAATTTTTCCAAATGTCATGTTTGTGTAGAAGCAAAACATACCAAAAAGCCTTTTAAGAATGTAACTAGTTGAAAGACAGAATTGCTTGAACTAGTGCATCTAGACTTAGCATATTTCAAGAACATTGTTAGTAAGGGTGGAAAAAAATACTACATCACTTTTATAGATAAATTTTCTAGATACACTAAGGTATATCTTTTTAAGTCAAAGGATGGGGTTGAAAGCATATTTTTGAAATACAAGACAGAAGTAGAAAATCAATTAGACAGAAAAATCAAGAGATTTAGATCTGACATGGGTGGTGAATATAGTACGAATACTCTAGAAACCTTTTGTGACAAAAATGATATTATACATGAGGTTAGTGCTCCCTATACTCCCCAACAAAATGGTGTAGCCGAACGAAAAAATAGAACCCTTCAGGAAATGATGAATTTTATGTTTTTGAGTTCGGGTTTATCTGATAATATGTGGGGGGGGGAAACTGTTTTATTTCCATGTGATATTGTTAATACATTCACTCATAAGAAGTTAGATAAAACTGCGTATGAGTTATGGAAAGGGTTTGCCCTTAACTTGAAAATTCTGAAAGTGTGTGGGGCTTTGGCTAAGGTTAGTCTACCTTATTTTAAACAACTGTTGGACCCAAGACTTTTGATGCTACTTTCATTGGTTATGCTCAAAATAGTGTTGCGTATAGATTTATGTCTTTGAATAATAGTTCTATTTGTGAATCTAGAGATGCAGAATTTTTTGAGCATGTTTTTCCATTGAAAAATAATGTGCCTAGTGATATGCTTAATAATGCTTATACATCTATGTATGTTAATTCTCATATTTTGCCTTCTTCTAGTGTTACTGCTAATGAGCATGAAAATGAACTTAGAAGGAGTAAGAAACGTAGAATTGAAGCTAGCTTTGGTCCTGACTTTATCACTACTTTCTTGACTGAAAATATTGATCTTGATATTTTGAATGATGAATTAGTATCTATCTATTTAATAGAAAAATACCCTAAGACTTATAATGAAGCAATGATGTCAATAGATGCTAATTTTTAGAAAGAGGCCATTAGAAGTGAATTAGACTCTATAGTTTCTAATCACACTTGGGACTTGTCTGATTTGCCTAAAGGTTGTAAACCCATAAGTAGCAAGTGGATATTTAAGAAGAAATTGAGACCTGATGGTACAATTGAAAAATATAAGGCTAGACTTGTTATTAGGGGTTTAAACCAAAATAAAAGCATTGATTACTTTGACACTTATCCTCCCGTGACTAAGATAGCGACTATTAAAACTCTTGTTGCTTTAGCCACTATTCATAATTTAGTGATACATCAAATGGATGTTAAAATGCCTTTCCTAAATGGTGATTTAGAGGAACAGATCTATATATCTCAATCTGAGGGATTTGTGATCCAAGGGCAGGAGAATAAAGTATGCAAATTAAGAAAGTCTCTATATGGTCTAAAGCAGGTACCTAAGCAATAGTATGAAAAATTTAATAGCACATTAGTGGGTAATAATTTTGTTATTTATGCATCTAATACTTGCGTTTATTTCAAGACGATAGGATGAGATTGTGTGATTATATGTCTGTATATGGATGACATGTTAATCTTTGGCCCTAATGTGAATGTTGTTAACGAGACTAAGAATTTTTTGTCTTCTAAATTTGAAATGAAAGATCTTGGAGAAGCAGATGTGATTTAAGGTATTAAAATCAAAAGAACTTCTAATGCTTTTTCATTATCTCGGTCTCATTATATTAAGAAAATATTGAAAAGTTTTAATTATTTTGATGTAGCTCATGTGAGAACTCCTTATGATCCTAGCATACACTTGAGAAAGAATAAGGAATCCTCTATTTCTCAAACTGAATATGTTAAGATAATTGGTAGTGTAATATTTTTCATGAATTATACACGACTTGATATTGCTTATGTTGTTAGTAGATTGAGTAGATATACTCACAACCCCAGTAGTGAACACCGGAATGCTCTTCATTATTTGTTAAGGTATTTGAGAGGTAATATGGATTGGTGTTTGTATTTTAATAAATTTTCTGCTGTTTTAGAAGGATTTTGTGATGCAAACTGGGTTATTGACAATGATGAAGTTAGCTCCACTAGTGGCTATGTGTTTACTTTGGGTGTAGGTGATATTTCGTGAAGTCTTCAAAACACACTTGTATAGCACGATCTACTATGGAGTCTGAATTCATTGCTCTTGAGTTGGCAGGGCAAGAAGCCGAGTAGTTGAGAAACTTATTGGCATATGTGCCTTTGTGGGGAAGACACGATTCACCAGTTTCTCTACATTGTGACTCACAAGCGGCAATTAAAATTGCCAAAAATAGTGTGTACAATAGAAAAAGAAGACATATTCGCATTAGGCATGGTTGCAGTAAAATAATTGTTGAAACATGGTGTTATTTTCTTGGAATATATAAGATCCGAAAAAAATTTAGCGGGTCCTTTAACCAAGGGTTTGGCAAGGAGAGTTATCCTTAAAATGTCGAGAGGGATGGGGCTAAAGCCCATGGATTGAGGAAGTATGGTGGATACCTGTTTGTGGTCAAACGAAGCCATATGAGACCTCAATATGCACTATATTTTCTATCTCTATGACGTATGGTAGTGCTTTATAAGGTTGAGCTTATTTTGGTCTTAATGATTCCATAGCCTTAAGGTGGTCTATATGTAGATAGACTTGATAGAATCACCTACGTGAGTGTAAAGGTGCGGTCGCCTTATATGAAAGACTTGGGATATCTTACTAGAGCACTCATGAGACCCAGGGTATGTGCATGACCATAAAAGAACTTTGTTAGTATCGCGGAGTTTGCAGAAAATTAAGGATATAGTATGTGTTGTGTGGGTCTCAACTAATGTTCATTCAGTTCAAGAGTACTTCACTTTATGGATGTTAGTTGTTGCCTCATTTATACGTGTCAATTCAAATCGAAAGATATTGACACTTAAGTACATGTTCCTTTTTTTGCCCAGAATATTCTAACTTTGTCTTTGCATTAGTGTGGGATTGTTAGTATTATTTATACTTGGTAACGCAAAGTTAAAGATTTCTTTGTGGTCATTTTTTCTTCTTTACTTCTTTGTCTTTTGTGAAGACAATTGTGGAAAGTCTTTTTCTTCTAATCAAAGTCTAGTTTTGCTAAAATTATTTTTTTATTTTTTTAGCTTACCAGAATATGTCCAAATTCATTCTCTTTGAATTGAATTTTATAACGTCCCATTTATTTCTTTGTAACTGCCATGCTTTAATTTTTGTAACAGCTATGTTTAACTTTTGTAACAATTGTAGTTAATCTTTTGTAACAACTTCATCTTTAATTTCTGTAACAACTATAGATTAATTTCTTCATCTGTAACTGTCCAACTACTTTGCCTACAAAAAGCAGTCTTCTTTGTGAATTATCTAACACAGAAAACACATTCTTGTTCATAACGATTACAGCCACGAGTGCACGTGTTTGGAGGTGATGTGGAACCTTGGGGAGCAACCGGTCATAACGATTTGTAACCAGTCGGGTCGAAACCGCTTTCAAGGCAGTGGCTTGCCACGACACAGTATTTTCGATAAATTGTTCTTGTTTCATTCTTGTTCTTGGTCAATATTATCTACTATTTTTCTTACAATAAGAGCTTTACAGTCATCTTCAGTTTGTTCTCTAGTTTCTGTCGGAGTTCCGACGGATCCAATTTTCCAGCCATTGTAATCTTGTACACAGTTGCAATTTGCTCTATCTTCAACCATGAATTAAGCCCTATTCAACAGAAATTAGGAAAAACAAGTAATAACAATGCAAAATTCTTAAATTCTAAAATTATCGGATTGTTACCATGCAAATCGTGAACACATTTGAGAACTTTTTTTGTGCAATCTTCACAAGAACAATGCATGTCAATTTGGAGTATTGCAACTTTTTCTTCTTCCATTTCGTGTGAAATCTTTTGCCCTGTTAGTTTGATGCAAAATTTTCTTTGGAAGTTGCTGAGGCTGTTTAAAAAAAACTAGGGGGAAAAGTTAGTTATATGGGGAGCTGAGCTGTAACAGGCCACGAGATACGGTTAAGCAGTAAGAAAATATTTCTATTTTAAAGAAGACTTATTACACTTCACACATATTTAGCGAAAAATACAAAATACACGTCATGTATGTATATTATATACCCTTGTAATACCATTAAGGTCCTAAGTCAATCTATAATTTTTACAAATAGAATTATTTAGGCCACAATTTAAATTGGGGCAAGTGCACAGATAGCCATTTTTGGGATGTTATTTAGAGATTAGCCAGTACATATTTTATCCTGAAATTTTAAACTAAAAATCTTTACTTCAGGACAATTCAGAACACTTTTGTCCCAAAAAATTAAACTGAAAAACTGAAATTCAAGACACACTGGCTAATTTCTAAATAGCGGTCTTTTAGAGTGGCTACATGATGTCATTTCTACATCTACATTTTATTTTTGTGTAGTGAATTTATGTGAAACTAACCTCGCGGTTATTTTTACAAGTTTCACAAAGTTATGATGGCCAGAAAAATGAAAAATTACGTGTTCTCAAATTATGTCGGACGGTTCATAACTTTCACAAAGTTATGCTGAGCAGAAGAACGAAAAATTTTGTGTTTACAAGTTATGCCGGACGGACCATAATCTTGATACAAATAATTCTACGTGTTGGAGAATTTTCACATTTATACTATTTCTTTTATACAATGTTTGGATAGACCGCCGTTTGTTATAATTTAATAATATTTTTATTATTTGGTTGAATGCGGTACTATATAATATGTAAGTTTATTAAAACACCCTTAACTCTTAATTACAATTATATATAGTAAATTAAGGTAAAAGATAAAATAGAAACTTTAAAAAATAATTAGGTGGTGCAGGGATGGGTGGTGGTGAGGGGTCGTGAGTGGCGGTGGGGTGGTTGGCAAGAGGGTTGGGGTGGGGGTGTGTGATGGATGTGGTTGGGCAGTGTGGGGGTATAATGCAAAAATGAAATACGTAATCATGCAAAAAATCCTATAACGACAAAGGGATCGTACTTGCACCACAAAATCAACTTTCAAGGAATATAAGGTTTCTGTGAACAAGAAAATAGTGAATTCACCTACAATAAAGAAAGACCTAAATAGTACAATAACAGATCTCAGACGTTCAGTGCAACAAAACGCAGCAGCTATTGTCCGTCTCGAACCAATAAAATAGTAGTAGAATGGCACAGAAGGTAGTAAGTGATACAAAATTCATAAAGAAAAGAGTTATTTTGTAGAGGACAACACATTACACATTAAAGATTAATGAAATTAGGCACAATGGCAATCATTCTGCAGCAGTAGGTTCTTCTGATGTCTGAGTAACTTTGGCATCACTGGGAGGTGCATCTGAAGTTCCATTTGGTGCTTCATCTTTAGCATTCTTGGAATCTTTCCCCTTGGCGTCTTTTCCATCCTTGGTGTCTTTTCCATCCTTCGCAGCTTTGGCGTCCTTGGCAGGAGGGGGAGGGGGTGGTATCATGTGAGGTGGTGGGCTGTGCTTAAGCTTCAGCAGTATGTGGCGCATCCTTGAAAGTTCAGTAGGTTTCCCAGGTTTAGGCCCTTGGAGAACTGTGACGGATGGCTTCTTCTCTTGATCCTTCTTCCTTCCCTTCTTCTCAATGGTGGCCACCTCCTTAGGAATGAGCTCAGCTATGGCTTTCCAATATTGTTTGTCAGCTTCTTTATGGAACTTTTCTTGATTACTCAAGTACAACTGTCAAGGCGAAATAACTTGTCAAAGTTATAGATAAAAAAGTTTTAAGCAAGAGTATGAAGGATCAAATGTAACTCCAGTTAGTAAGAGTAACTATACTCTCTAAAGCTTCACCTTCTCTTTCTCACGGTTTGTTGACTGGTTGGTCTCAACAGTGAGCTTTCTTTTCTCATAGAATGCTTTCTTATATTCTTCACCTTCCTCAATAATTTGGTTTCTGATTTCCTTTTCCCTCTTCTCCTTCTCCTCAAGACGGATAGCATTTTGCCTGCATTCACCAAAAAACAAGTGAAAAATGGATTATAGCAAGGCACATATATACGAGCACCTTCAAAATTCCCAACAGAGAATTGCGCACATATCCATAATTTGATCTAGTATATGCTAATTAAACCTCCAAAATTTGTCACTCATTTGACATTCTACATGCATATGAATTGCTCGCTATTCCTCCTTTCAACTACGGGGAGTTAGAAAAATCTGTGGCCAATAAGAAGCATGTGCTACTGTCATGGGATTCTTTTTTATTTATGGGAGAAAAGCAAAAAGAAACATCGCCTAGATGGCTAAAATTCTCTTCTCCAGCAACAGTCGTTCGTTGCTGTTCAACACCTCACCTCCTAATACAAAGCCATAACCCAATCCCTGCCCCCACACACAATTGTTACGTTTGCAACTGCCCTTCATTGTTATCAAAGGCGACTGGTATAAAGCCAAGTCTAATGGGACTGTAAATTACAAAACTCAATAAAGCATGTGCTCTAGAGAAGGAAGAAACAAATTGGGGGGGGGGGGGGGGGGGTGGTGGAGAGGATAAAAGTAAAAAAATAAAAATGCATATATTTATTATTTAATGCAAGGAAAAATAATTATAAACACAATTAATAATCATATTGGGAAAAGATTGAGAGAGCTATAATTAAGTGAAAGACAGTAAAATCACGTCAACCAAATTCAAGAGCTGTATACATTTTTTTAATGAGGTGCAATGCAGTTTTAAGTTTCTAATCACGATCTTAAGGCTAATTTTATTGCACTAAATTTCTAATTTCTTAATTCTAATAACTAAAAACTCATTCACATTAACAATTAATATGTGACTTTGCGACTTTATTTATTACAAAGTGTCATGGCGTTCAACGTAGTGCCTTCAATGATCTGTTGTCTAAACACGATAAAGAGTTCAACAAGTAGTTCCCTATGCACCTAGTTTCAAGGCTGAAGGCATGCCTCAAGTTATAACATCACTACTCCCCGTTCTAATGTGATCGACAACAATCCTATCCCTTTACTGGTTCTCGTTTATTTTAATCTTTTCTTCTTGTTTTTGTTGATGTAAACGTCTTCATGCCCCCCCCCCCCCCCCAAAAAAAAAAAATCTACTACTACTACAATTTTATAGGTAAAAGGATGGGATCTTGATGGATCAGGAGGATAAAAAGGTCCTGTTGAGCCATTGCACCCCAGCTCATTTGTTGTTACTACTATTATGACTGAGTTTGTCTTCTTCTTTTTTTAAAAAAGGCAAAAGTATCCCTTTGTCTCGCTCACATGAACTACATGCGTCTTTTTTTAGACTTAAAATGCACATAAGAATAGTTGAAGGTTATATTTGTAATTATTAAAGTGCAAGAGGGATATTTTCTAGAATGTCCCTTTAACCCTCTCTATTGCGATAAAGATCAACTGCTATGGAATAGGAGCAACATCTGGTCCTAATCCAGCCAATAGCACCAATAGAGTGCTACTCCATATGTATCACCCCCACGCCACCAATAGAATGCTACTCCATTTGTATCACCCCCACGCCATACCTCCCCCATTTCTTTTTTTCCCTTTTTGGAAAAAGCCACAACCCCCAATTCAAACAAAATGATGATTACCAAATGGAAAAGGAATTGTACAGAACCAATCATTCTCAATAAAGAATTAGCCAAGCGAAACTTGGCCGATATTTTCCTAAGCTAACTTTCCAGAATATGCTTTTTTAGCACACTACTACCAGTAGAACAAAGTCAAATCAACTTTAGATCTCAATTAACAATGAGATGCAACCACTAATGTAGAACTTTGTATCATCTGTCTAAGTTCTTTCTCCATACGCGACGATCTATGAACCAATTCCAGAAATTAATCTAGCTCTAACAATATCTTTTTTTAGCTTTAAATATAACTAACTAGCTATTGCCACAAACTTTACTTAATTTTACCACTAAAGAATAACTAACTTATTGGGGATATACCACACTAAAAATTATTCTGTCCCATGGCACAAAGAAGTAATCTTTACACCACTCAATGCAGTAGAAAATCAGCACCAATAAAGTTCTCACAAATTTTTGATCGTTATGCATCACCTCCGGCAAAAGATGACTAGCAACAAAATACTCGAAAAGATAAGATCTAAAGAATCCAATTTTTCTATTTTCAGTCTCTTTTCTCCGCTAAGAAATCATAAGGATGAGCCGTTTACACAACTAAATCTATTTAAAATGAGAACAAACCGAAAACTAACAGATCTATTAATATCATCACCAGATCTGCAAATCAAACCATAAAATAAAAAATTGCGGAACTAAAATCACAGTTCGATATAGCTCACTAAAGAGCTTACGAACTATAAAATAAAACTGATCTTATCAATGAACTGGCATTTACAGTAATTAACAATAAGCAATAGATCTATCAATATAAGTTAAAATCTAAAAAAACAGCTCAATTTCGATTTTTTCCAATTTTGGCAATATAGTGAATTAAAATAAATTCGCAATAAAATAGGAATGAAGTAGAACAAACCTACGCCATTCGCGGAGTGCAAAACCTTCCTCTCGCATTTCATTAGGAGGAGGAAGGACGGGTCCATCGGAGCTGAAAATTCCCTCAGAATCATCACCTAGATCGTAGGGCTTACCATTCCCATTCGGGATCGGAGCTCCGAATGGATCGGTTTGGCTATCCGACACGAACCCGTAGGGATCGGGACTATCGACGGTATGAGAAACGTGTTCCACCGTCACTTCCTCCTCATACTCTCCACCGAATCCGCCAGAGCCATGGTACGGCGACGTGAAAGAGGATTCTTCGTAGCTGCCGTAGTCTCCGTCGTCGAACGGAGTTGATGCCGCCGGTGCCGGTGCCGGTGCCGGCGACTCACCGTCCATACTGAACGCATCGAATGAAGCCATTCCTCTTCTCCTTCTCTCTTCTTTCTCTCTCTAGCTCTGCAAAATCCCTGGATTAAGAGATTTTTCTCTCTCAATACATATATATAAGCACACACATAAACGTGAGAATCTCTGTATATATATGTGTTAATTATGTTCTTATACTGTTTATTCACTTTTTTTACTTTATGTTTGCAGTCAAAAATGGGGAATTTACAAGATGAATTTACTATAGACAAGGGTAAATTTATTACAAGAAGATATGTAGTCAACTTTAAGTAGTTGGATGGAGATTTTGTTGACTAAAGAAGATCTTATTTGTGGTTATACATTTTTTACTTAATTATGAATAATAACATTTATTTCATGAAAAATATATAAATTTTGTTCGATTTTGTAAAACACCTCGAATGAAAAGAAAAAAAAAATTACGTAAGAAGAAAAGAAGAGAAGAAGGAATCATGGAAGAGAAATAAATATTAATTGTCATTAAACACTAATAGCATTAATGAAACAACTTGGCTAGAAGTTTATGGATTTCACTCTTTCAATCAAGTATGCCTTTAACATTCACAATGTAATTGAATATGCTATGTATTTTTTATAATAGTTTATTTTGCTTTAATTAAAAAACTATAAGACGAATATTTTTCAAAGTTGTTACGATAATGTTTTTTAACATGTTATAAGATATGTACTTTTTCAATTTACCTATTTTAATTTCGTTCACCCTTCAACGAATATTCTTTGACATTTTAAATTTTGTCCATAATCTTATTATCACCCTAAAAAGCAATATGAATTTAAATTTATCTATTAGTTATTGTCACGACCCAAACCGATAGGCGGTGACGAGTGCCCGAGTTCTACCTATTGAACACCCATAAGCATTCGTCTAAGATATAAACATGAAATAAGTGTAGGTCATGCATAACGTCTGAAAATAAACTATTAATTCATATGAACAACCTACGTGGGAAAACATGCCCAAAAGACATATATACATACATATATATACTGTAGGGCGAGCCGACAAGGCCACATACTATATAAATATACATGACTGTCTACAGACCTCTAATAGAGTGTACAACTGTATAAAGGAAGAGATTGGGCCCCGTCGTACCCATATATATATATGTAAACACATCGTACCAAAACTCAAAGCAGCTCCGGATCAAATGGAGCACACCAACTCTCGCTGATCAAGGATCCTAAGAAGGGGGGCCGTCAGCCTGTCTACCTGCACCTGCGGGCATGAAACGCAGCGTCCCCAGGCAAAAAGGGATGTCAGTACGAATAATGTACTGAGTATGTAAAGCATGAAAATCAATACATAAAAGACATAGATGAAACATGGGGTAAAGAATTTCACCTGTGAGTCTAAATAACTTTGTGAATCCTGAAACATTTATAATATCATGCACGTGCGTGTAAATGCCGTATCATGCATAGGTATAGGTGTACATAACATTATCAAGCCTCTGAGGGCATCCCATCATATCATCTCGGCCACTGTGGGCAAAATCATCAACATATACCAGCTGATCAGATGGTGGTGCGTATATAACGCCTTAACCTTTTTTCATATCCCATATACATATAATATACGCGTATATAACGCCTTCTGGTCATGGGTCAATGTACATATTTAAATGCATGAAATGCATAAGAAATACGTTAATAAGATTTCTCGAATATCATAAAATTTATATTCCTTTCGGACAAACTTTATCAAATACATATTTTTCTGGGACTCATGAACAGAGGATATAATAATAATTCACATGGGGAATCAAGAATATAGACACCCCTAGTATTTCTATGAATAGAGTCATTTATGAAAGTTGCGTATTTTGCTCGTTTCGTTTGTATCATTTGGATCATGCCAAAAGAAAGAAGGGATAGCCTTAACATACCTCAAGTCGTCAATGCAACTCAAAAACAAGCTTATGACAACTAGAGCGCCAATCCTATAGCAAAGAAATACGTGTACGATTTAGATGGCGGTAGTATATTACGTATCTCAAATGATAACTCGATTCTAAAATAAAACGGGCAGCATTTTCCCTGATTTTACAGCTCCCTCAAGCTTACTATAGGCGAGATACAAACATAATACAATCAGCAACTTAAAACCAACCTAATTACAATTCGAGACCTTCAATACAACAAAACCCTCAAATAAACCATAATACACCCAATCAACAAATTATCAATTAGCCTGCAACTACAACGACGAGCGACCAGCCTACTACCCTACCACATGTGGCGTTTCTCCACGCCATTTTTATCTTTCCAAACTCCATAAATCAGCAGCACAATAGACTGCCCAAAAGCAACACAAAACAGCCCACAAAACAGTCCACTACAAATCAAATAATTCGAACTCACAGTTTTCGATCACCGTCCCGTGTGGTCTAACTATTAAGAAACGAATTTATCAACTTTTCTTGATATTTTAAAGCTTAAATACAAAAATTATAAATTTTTATTAACTATTAAATACATTTCAAAACTCAAACTACAAAGAAAAAGAGGGATGATATAGTGATACTTACGTCGTAGGGATCGTTCTGATGTTATCGCTTCTCGATTTCGTATCCGGGATGTTAGTATTATTTGAAACTATTAGAGAGCTCAAAGACCGTTCTTTTATGGTGTCTCTGGTCAGATTCTATGTAAAATGAAGAGGGAGAGACGAGTTAAAACATATTTATCAAACTTTTGAAAAGTCAAAAGGTGCTAGCTTGGCACCCTCTGATTCGCCCATTTTCCAATACTTATATCTTTTTATTCGGATATCGTATGAACAAACGGTTAAAAGCGTTGGAAACTACATTCCAAGACCTTCAATTTGGTATATAATATGTCCCAAAAAGACCTCATATAGCATACGAAATTTATTTCTCAAAAAGCTCTGTTATATGGCAAATTCTTAGTCGATTTTTCCGCAATTTTAATCCGATTTTCCCCAAACTTTATGTATTTTTTCCAACCATCATATATAGTCATATTATAACTTTAAACTCATTTAAATCATGATTAACAAATATCATATTCATTGTACGTCACCTTCGGACGTACATGGTGTAACAGTTATCCTCTCCTCTCCTCATTTTCTTCAATGCAAAAGATCGGAACTTTTAACTAACTATTTCATCTCTTCTCTAAAACAATCAGTACTCGTTAGAAGACTGTTGTTTGCGTATAGATCCCCAGTCGTGCTTCTGGTTTCGTTCCAATCATCATATTGATGATATCTTCTAATAACATGGTTTGAAAGAAACATCGTTTTTTATTTCTTTAATTTGTTAGTGCCATGTTTTCATTTACTTGTTTATCTTCCCTAGATCACCCAAATTTCGAGTTCATTACTCAGATGGTTACTTAGCCATTTGAAATTATCTGCTAAAGTCATCTTTCTTTCGTTTGTAACAGCAACGTCACTTAATTATGCCTTCAACACTCAGAAGGTGACTCAAATAGATTTCTCAAACTTTTGATCACCAAATACCTATTTTACCCTATAAATTATCAACTTTTACCTTCTTTATAATTTTTAAGTTTTTAATATTATAACTTTTTCTTTTTTTAATTTATATTATGGACCTACCTTAGAATAAATAAATTTTATTTATAACTAAACAAGTAAAACTAGTATTTAAGCATATATATAATGTTGGAATAATAAAATATTGAGCATAGTAGAATGAAAGAAATAAAAGTTTAAAAAATATATATTCCATGCACGTACTATAGAAAATAGTTATTTAAAATAAAAGTATTTTTATAATATACATTATATACTCTTGATAATTATGCTCAATTATATTATTATTCCGACATTACATATGCTAGAAAAGTTTTTTTATTTTATTTTTAAATAAAATTTATTTGTTCTATAGGTAAGTCCATAATGTTGATTAAAGAGAGAAAAAATTATAATATTAAAAAGGAAAAAAAACACAAGATAAAAGTTGATAATCTAGAGGGTAAAGTAGGTATTTGACAATTAAAAGTTTGAGAAATCTGGTTGAGTGAGATTCTGAGTGTTATAAGCATAGTTAAGTGACTTTTCTGTTACCAACAAAAGAAAGATGACTTTACAAGATAATTTCGAATAGTTGAATGACCATTTAAGTAATGGACTTTCCCAATTACTTTATAAACAAATTAATTAGAACTTAGAGCGATCAATGTACGAAAGTGAAAGAAATAATAAGAAGACAAGACAAAAAATATACTACAAGTGAAATTATTTTGTGGGAGGTCTGGGTGTTTTGCCCCCCTCCTCTGTATCGATAGTTTAACTAAGAAAAATGCATAAGTGAATAGAAGAGATATATATATATATATATATATATATATATATATATATATATATATATATATATATATATATGTGTGTGTGTGTGTGTGTGTGTGTGAAAGCAAACAAAATATATGATATGATGTGTCCAATTTTTTTCTCCTCCCTTCCTTTTCGCCTTTATGTCGATTCAACCACAATTTTCCCTCTTTATTCACATCTTTCTAATCCTTGCACTCCAAGTGAAGGGAAGAAAACAAAAAAAGAAAATCGGATTAAAAGATACACTTTTATCCAAAATAACCTTCGGTTTCACCTCTTTCAGTTCCACTCCCATAGTCCCATTTTATTTATTTCCTCTTCATTTTTCATCATTCATTTCCTTCTTTTCCTCTTCTCTGCATATGGAATATCTCCAGAAGTTGAAACTCACAATATTTAAAACAAGTTTGATCCATTTTCTCAGTTCCATTTGACTTTGCTTTTTGTTCAAGATTCACCTTTTGCTTTGCCCCGTCAAAATATCAAAATTGGCGAGACTCCGTATAAGAAATTAAAAGTTGTATTAATCAGTTATCCAGGTTACATTGGACAGTAATTTGTACCTCGTTGGTACTAAAGACAATGCAAAAACTAGACTACAATAAGCACAAAATTTTCCGCTTATCCTATTTGGTATTCTAAACCAGGAGAGAGGACGCTCGAAAAAGAAAAGAAAAGAAACGGTCAATCATACCCTCAATTAGCTATGGAATCGTCAAATTTGAAATGTCCTCCAGAAAACCCATTGGGCATAGCCATTACAACTTTACATCCCATCTATTTTGCCTATCCAAATGTACGATGAAAAGGGAATTCAGAGCATGCAAGAACTCCCCAAGTATGTGGCTTATGAAGTGAACCTCATTCCGATCTCTAAGTTGGTTTTGCGTCTCAGGGTCACAAATCCACACGGAAAATCACAGGGCATCCACACTTTACAGATTTGAACTGCTTGCAAAGGGTAAAGAATCCACCTAGCTGGGCTCCCAAGAGGTGATTCAATTTGCTCTGTCAATCCAGAGACTTGCTTCTGTTGTGGGAGTGCATCCGGATATAGTTGAGCTGGAACAGCAAGGAGAGCAATTCGTGGTAAAGATCCCAATTGGCTTCACAAATCACAGTGACATGCATTCCCATGTGTACAATCTCCATGCAGTTGATGTACAAGCGGAGGTCAAGAATTCTTTATATACAGTTCATGGCATAGCAGAAGTGTTCTTTGGGAATCTACCAGAAGATGGTAGTCGCTGCATACCCCGAGAATACTCAGGTCTCAATCTTTTATTGGAGAATCCCTGCTGCAATGATCTGGATCAAAGAGCAACATTAAAATGCATCCAAAGAAACAATAAAACTAGTTTGCCTCAAACAAAGCCATGGAGAACACAAATCCAAAACAAAGAAAACACAAATTAGGATCAGATGGCAGCAAAAAAACAAATAAGCAGAAGAATCTGTATATAACCCCCCCCCCCCCCCCCCCCCAAGACACAGTTTCATTTAGGTTCGCTCTGGGAGGCGACATAAGTAAATCGCCTTCCAAAATACGTTTAGTCTAGGATGAAAGTCAAATGGCAGAAATCACTTGCCTCGGAGAACCCTGACGCTTGTGAGAAAATTGACCCAGCTCTGACTTCAAAGCAACTAGAGCCCTTTCAGCAGCCTAGGGAGACAAATGTGCAGCCAAAAATTTTAAACCAAAGAGAAAAGGGATCAAAGAGGAACTAAAAATGTAAGCTCTACAATCTAAGGTACCTGTGCTTTAGCATCATCCCATGTTGAACCAATTCCCTTGCCAAATACTTGTCCATCTATTTCCACCTGTATTGTTATCACCAAGGGACACAAGTAACTAAGCAAAATGTCAGCAAGCTAAAAAAAAATATTAACATACATGGCAACTCCGCCATCTTAAGTGCATACTTGTTTCTTGTAACTATGAGAATCACTACTTTGCAACCAAAATAACAAACCATATCTCCACCGACCACCATCTATGCATTTCTAATATCGACCTTAATATTAGCAAACAATGCTTTCCAGAAACCTCGATATCAGATTAAACGTTAAATATTATTTAACCTACAAAAGAGAGCACTGGACACAAAATTCTTCTGTTGGTGCAGGAATTTCAAGGCAACAACAATGAGGACAGTTTTCGAAGGCCAGACAAGAAAGGTGAATTTATGGTAAGATCCTATGTCAGAGATTTTACAGTAGAGAATGTACATGAACAGTTAGCCATGGAGAAATACTGGAAAACTAGTGCACAAGGTGGAATGTTTTTCTTGGTTGGCAACGCATGAATGTTTGATTGACACAGTAAAAAAAGTGGGCTAGTCAATATTCATCCTCAACAGATGTTATCTATGTGAGAAGAATAGAGGAAAAACAGTAACATTGAAGTGCAACAGTTTCAAAAATGTCTTCAAGGTTAAATGAACAATGCCAAGACCAACCAAGAAGTTATTTGAATAGAATAACAGAAATGCTATATCTCATCAGCTCCCTTCAGGCTTAGCGGGGGATCATCTCTTGAACTGTACATATTCAAGAAATCTCATAGTGATCTCTAAATTAATAAAAATCTTTTCTAAACTGATTATTAAATAGATAGATAAAACACACACACACACACACACACACACACAGCGCACTAAATGCCAATGATAAAAGATGACCAAGATCCACTCTGCCAATGTAGCACAACGTCACAATTAGTGCAAAATCATAAATGGTACATCGCCTCTAAACCATGAGTAAAAAAGATGTAAGGAAGAGTTCCTAAAACTACAACTGTGCATGTTGTTTCGATCAAACAGCAATAGCAAAGAAGAAAGAGAAGTAAATAAGCAACCTGGGCGTATATTTCAGTTTTCCCCGGATTAGCTGAAAGTTGAGGCTGAGTTTGGAATGCCAAACCAAGTCCTTCAATCGCACACTGAAGAATCAAAATAATCAATGGCATAATCCAAGACCTCAAAGAAAAACTGAGGTAAATAGGGTACACTAAAATAGCAAACTTATAAAATCTTACCAGTTCTCTAAGGGAGGCAACTGAACCCACTGACTTCTTCAAGACCTCCAGCCTTGGATCCAACACTCTGGAAGGCTCTGATGCAAACGAATGTGACACACGATCCTCCTTGAGATATGATTGATACCCAAAAGGACTCATGTCGTCAACAAACCCATTATCACTTGCATTTGGAAACCTAAATCCATCCCCTGCTGTGGAACTGGGATCAGGTTTGAGACGTGACAAGTATTTGTCTGCAGATGCAATATGAAAAAAAGTAAGAAAGATCATACACATTTGGCAACATTAACATCTGACCACGATGACCATCAAAATCCCCAGATATTGCATATCGCCAGTTAATTTTTAAAAAAAAACGCTCTGCACCAAGTGTCCCGTATAAGACTAGTAGAGATGGATATCATCACCAAGAGCAAAGATAATTCGTTATCCCCCCTTAACCCCAATCTTCCCCAACCACAAATCTTATGGCTAATTTATATTTATACCAAAAATCTATGTTGCTCGGACTCTCCGAAAATGTTGTCGGGTGCGTGTCGGATCCTCCAAAAATAGTGTATTTTTGGAGGATCCGACACGGGTGCGGCATCATTTTGGAGAGTCTGTGCAACATAGCCAAAAATAGGTCACATTAGATACCTATAATATCTCTCAAAAGTTCCTTAACACAAGGATTCAACAGCTAATATCAACATAAAAAAGTCTGAGCAAAATGAAGTAATATGATCACAGCTGTTCCACTAAAGAAAGAAACTTTCTTCTCTCTCTGGCCTTTTTTTGGGTAAGGAGCTGGTTAACTGACATCACACACATCGTTCATAGAATATTCTACCGAAGCATTAGTCACACGTAACTAGAAGGATGACTTCTTGAACGAAGGAAAAAGCAGCATCTATATACACTGCAAAACCTCCTATCTTTTTTTTCTTTTTCTTTTTTTGGGTCATTTTGGTTAGGAGGGAAAGGCGATGCGAGGCTCATTTACAAGTGATAAAGGTCAACATCAGCTGAAAATAAAGCATAAATGTCAGAGCTCGCATTGAAGTAACGAACAACTTAGTGAATTAGTAGGAAAAATCGAACTCTGTGGCGCGGCAGCATGAAATCCTTTTAGCATGACTATTTTTATTCCCACCAGGGCTTTTCAAGCTTATTCTTTTTTTCTCTCTTTTTTGATAAGGTCCACCAGGGCTCTTCAAGCTTATTCTCCATGTTCAAATAATATTCCCATTAGACCAAACAAAATTCACAAAGCAAAATGTCACTGTTAAGAGGCATCATTTACAGCGGAATCCTTTAGACAACTTCAAAGTCAGCACAAAATGAAAAACCCCAACCCTCTCTGAAGACTGCACAGGAATACTCATACTTCCCAGCAACAATGACATCAGTTCAGAACTTTACTCTATCACCACGTTTGCTCAAAGTACACTCCATGACCATGGAAATACATATTTGGTCAGCTAATACAAGAAGATGTGATCTAATTGCAGTAAAGCCAACTTCTGCAAATGTCGAATCATTTCCTACTGTCAATTGTGACAGACAACAACACAACTTACCTGCCAGATTCATAAGAGATTCCTCAGCAGCCTGACGCTGTGCTTCCCTTCTCGTCCGGCCAATTCCTTCTCCAATTTTTTCTCCAGCAAACCACACCTACACAAGCAATAGAAACCACGATTCAATAAGATGGCTAGACCTCAGTAAAAAGAAAGCAGAAAACCAGGGAGGAAGCTCGTCTTAACAAAGCTGATGACGAGCAATTACGAGCACATCAATTGCTGACGTTCATGCTACTGAAACATGGCTTTACAAAGCTCACCAGAGACACAAGCAAGATCCATAGGAACTTGCAGATAGTGCTCCATGCTCCATTAAGTAAAAGTGAGACATAAAGCTCATTGGAATAGTGGAATGCGGATATAAGTGCTACAACATACCTCCACAGAAAACTGCAGTTCTGGACTTGAAAGCAAACCTGACTTGAATTCCACCTGCAAGTATTTGTCATAAGCATTCAGAGACCTCACAAAGAGGAGGGAGGAAACTATATTATAGTGCCGCATGATGACTGGGCATAGGGGGGAGAGTACCTTTGCTCCACACTTGAATGCAATATCCTGTAAAGCTCCAGCAGGTGTTTCTAAATATGGATCATAATGTCCAGGTTCAAGGTCAAGATCCCTGTTGCTGGAAGATGACCGACCCAAGGAGACTTCCTCACCTGTGAAACTAGAATTTGTGAACACAACATGATGTTCTGAATATAGATTTAGCTCATTTCATGTCTTTCGTCCAATGACATTCACACAGTAGTAGTATCAAAAACCTGTGTTGTTATCTTGTTTTTTCTTCCAAATTTCATGTGTGTACTTTATTAGAACAAAGTGCAGTTAATTAGGCTGTACGCATAAAACACTTCTACTTAGATCAGCACGGATGATAATATCTCATCACCTATTCATGGGCAGAAAAACGTATGCAAATACGCACTCCTATAAACCAAATCACATTTCCCTTTTATACAAGAAGTTTTTTTTTGGGTGGGGGTGGGGGTGGGGGGTGGAGGAGGTTAAACCAAAGCACTAAGCACGAGCCCGGACTGCTTAGTTTTGTGTCTCTGGATGTTATAGGAGGTCCATACCCCACAAACTTTGTAATTTCTCGTAAAATAGCCAGTCACTTTTCAGTTAGCTGTTTCCACTTCTGAGTTCTGAGAAGGATTATTGAATTAAAGCATCTATTATTGTGAATTTCCGGTACTTGACAGGCTTTCGGATAGCAACTTAACAACTAAGAAATAATGTTGGTCAATCAGAAATTGTCCAAGTTAAAGTGTCAAAACGGTTAGGAAAGATTTTACAGGAGTGATCTCAAGCATGGTTCATGAGTATACCTGGCATTGGATGAAAAGTAGGTTGTGACTGAGAAAATCTCATCCTGTCATCCCTAGGGATTACCTGGAAAAGGAACGCAAACAAACCACAGGTCGGCCATAAGTTCCTCATAAATGAACTTTCAAAGCTGTTGCCGTTAACAAATAGATAATTTACCTCTTTTGGCAGCCTCTGGCTTTCAAAAAGAACTCTATCAGATGGGACAGAGGTCTCCATTTTGGGAAGAAAAGGTGGATGAGGAGGCCGATTCTTGTTAATATGCATAGTCTCTGAATTTAAAGGAAATTCCTTGGGAGGCAATGCTCGATTAAGTTGTCTAGGGCTCATCTCTTCCTCCACTGGAAACCAACCGTGTGGCTGCACCCGAGGTGGTACAGACACTTGTAATGGAGTCCCCATAGGAAACTGTGGTTCACTTGATACTTGATCTCTCGTGTCTTGACCATGTTGCAATATAAGCAGTCTCCTCCTTGTATCAGGATCTAGTTCAGATTCTGGTACCTCGCCCTCTTCCCTAGCAGGAGAACTTTGCAAGCTTGTGTCCTGAGGACTTAATTGAGTTACTGATGATTTAAGAACAGAAGTCACTTGAGGGAGATGCTGAGCAGGAAAAGGCACCACTGGCGCTTGAATTGTTGATTGTGAAATAGCAGGTGGGACGGGGTACTGGAGAGCTGGTGCGATTCTTGGATCCGAATTTGTCATTTGAGAAGGAACACTGGTTGAAGCCAACATTGCTTCCTAAAAGGTCAGGATAACTAAATATTACGCTACAGCATTCGACACAAATAAAACAGGAGTTCCACTACATGCCAGAGGCAACGATAAACTGTAGAAGCGAAAATTAAAAATAGGGAACAGAAAAAGCACATCCATCGCTTATGAACCTCATGAAAAGTATGAATACAAATTCTCAAACTGAATGAAAGCACTCAACCATTACAATGTTGTACCTTTAGTCTCCTTTCAACCTCAGTATCAGCCATGCCATCAAATCCAAGTGAATCTTTATTCCCATTTACAGCTGAAGGATCATCCTGACCAGCAAATAACAGATCCTCTCATACATAGTTCATAAACATTTAATTAAAGACGGTGCGAAATTTCATCATCCATATTGGAGATAACCATGAAAAGCTAAGATCTGTTATTGGAGAGAAATGGAAATCTTTAGATTTCATTCTCACAAACCTCTGAAAGCAAATAGTTGCTAACATCTGGAGCAGAAGGAACTTGCTTAATGTCATCTTCATAAGCAACTTCAGATATTCGTTGTAATAGGCCCTCATCAAAATCTCTGCACAAAGTCAGGGGAGTCAAGCGAAACTCATCTAGGTGCAATCAGAATTTTTTTTAAAAAAAAAAAATAACCCAGAGAGAAAACCAAATCTAAATACAATCAGATAAAATAAGTTGGACAAGAAAGGTGACTGGCACCAACTTATCTCTAGAGTCTCATAAAATACAACAACAACAAACCCAGTTTAATCCCATAAGTGGGGCTAGAGTCTCTTAAAATCTTACTTGAAAAATCCACCTCTGACATTGCAGGCTACATTTCTGGCAACACAAAGGACAGGAACAGAATTGTTGCCCTACAGTCAAATTGTTCAAGTGCTTCAGAATGTTAACATAATTTAGCTCAACACCTCAACAAAACACTAGAAGAATGCAGTACATACTTCAGCTTGAGGGGAAAAATATGGAGCAAATGCAGGAACAACGTGCACTCGTGGTTGATCCTTCTCATCCCACACTTTCAAGCGATCATCAATCACCAATGCCATCTTAGGATGACAATTTCCATCTTGGAATACATTGAACAAAGATTTCCTCAAACCTACAGCATATTCATGAGCAATTAGTGATTAGAGAAAGAGAAAGAAAAAGAATGATGGCCCTGGTGAAATCTAGGTAGTTTAGAAACTTGCCAGATTTAACACAGACAATACGATCCAAGAGCTCTTTTGAGTTAATCAAGTTTGAATCTGGGTCAAGAAGCCTCCACATTTCTAAAGCATAATCTCTTTCAGCCATTGTGCATACATAAACTTCAAAGCGCTTCCGACCCCTTGCAGTCAGATAGCTTCGGAGATCCTCCCAAGCAGGTCTCAATCTCACAAGAACACTAGTATCTCGGATCTGCCATGATACAGATTTCGTTATGCATCCCCAAAAAAAAAGGAAGATAAAGCTTCACACAATGAAACAGTTTAATGCAAAAGAAGAATGGCGAAGAGAAATAGACAGTCCCATCCCTAGACCCCTTTCAGTGTTGAAGGTAGGATTTACAACTGACTCGCATTCCTCATCTAGTAGTCTCAGCGGACCATAGATGGCACAATTAACAAAACAGGGATAAGAAGGTACTAAGATGATGGAATGCAAAATACACATACCATTGGATTAATACGAGTAAGAATAATGTTTCTATCTTGCAACCTAATCAGGGGTCTGACGATAGGTTGGTGATTATCAGACAACGCTGGGAAAACCTCAGACTGAGATTTGATCACCTTTCCATTGTCAATAACCTGATCATTTTCGGCATATTGCTTCAAAAAAATCTTATCCTCCTGATAACGCTTGACCTCAGATAGCATAGCAGAGGCACGCTGCGGATCTGACTCTGAATTTATTTTCCGTAGCAAGGCCTCTATTCTATCCTCAAATGAACGCATTGTGTTGGCAACTATGAGTGTCTCATCAAGGTCAAATACAATGCCAAGACATCTAAGGTTTAGCATTGTTAAACAAGAATTGTAAAGCCCTGATGCAACCTTAAATCCCCAAAAGCAAGGACACTGTCCGCCAAAATTCTTAGACTGCATGGCAACTAAATGAAGCTCCTCTCTTCCAAGTGACACTACTGCAGTCTGCATAAACAGAAAGTATGCAGTAATAATTTTAATAAGCAAGCAGTTGATATTTAAATGGGAAAGAGAAAGAGCCCAAATAAATACCAGATATAAAAGGAAAGATGTCTCAGGAAATCTAAGCCACAAAAGGCACATTCACAGAAGACATGGAAGATGCATTTGTGACAACGGTTGCAGCATGTTTATCCATTTGCAACATTTACAGTAGACTTTCAACATAGACTTTTTTATGTTCAGTATATCAGAACACTACCATTCGTAAAAGAACTTCACATACTCTTCGAGTTTTCGCTTAAATATAGACCCCTTTAGCAAGACCGAACATTACCATTCGTAAAAGAACTTCACATACTCTTCCAGTTTTCGCTTAAATATAGACCCCTTTAGCTTGCCCCAGCTTAGTATTTTTTAAAAAGATAAAATCAGGAACAAAAATAATCTCCCTTAGATTCAGTAGCTCTTTAATGAAACTTCAGCTTGTCCAGTAATATAAGAACAGATTGTGCCTTAATTAAAATCCTACAATAAAGCCCTATCCCATCAACCAACCCTTTTCTCAACTTCACACTGCATGACTGCAATACCCCATGTAGGTCTCAAATTTGATACAAAGCTGCAAAGGGAGTTCTGCAAAAGTCCAAATTTCAAGAAAAACTGCAAAAGGGTACATGCCAAATTAGCATCTCCCTCACAACAATTTTGGTCATAGTCCAAATTATCCATAGTCCAGTTGTTACAATTAGGATTTTGATTTTTTAATATGAAGGATCAAGAATTTAATTCCTCATTTTAAAATTTTGTTCTAGGATTTTTTTTTTTAAACCATAGTTAGTCAGTCTTGGAAATGATTCAAGTTCAATCAGGGTTTTTTTTTTCCTTTTTAACCATCTCAAGTTCAAGTTTTCAAGTTGAATTTGGTACACTGGCAATCAGCAATGGGTTTATACCTTGTTATCTCTGAGACAAGTGGAGTGCAAAAGAAAGAGCGGCGAGTCTTGGGACAGCGACTTTGATTTTGTTGGTTCCAATTTGAAGCTTATTCCATTTCCAGTAGTAGATGATGAAGTAATTGTGTGTAGTACTGCCAGTGGTGGACACCTCTCACTTGGTGGCGAATAGTGAGAGATCCTTATTACCTTCTCTCCCCATACGACACCGTTTTCACCACCATACAACAATTCCAGTTCTCCCACCACTCTTTCTCCTTCATACAATACCACCACCGAATTATACATTTTTCTTTTTCCTTTTTTTCTCTGGAATCACAAAAAATAAAAATAAAAATCAATTTGTATCCTTTCAGTTTCTCATCATCTTCAATAGATCTTTGAAATTATGCTTTAAATCCAAGGAAAAAAAAAGTCAAATCATGTCAAATCAACTAATCAAACGTCATCGTTTTTCAAGTTTCAGTCAGATTATCCCAGATTTACCCAAAGAATACCCAAAGAAAGTGAATTTTAGGGTTTTTATAGAAGATGATGACGATAACGATGGTGATGAAGAAGAATTAAAATCCAGATTTTCTTCTTGTTGTTGTTGTTTTCAGTATAGAGAATTAAGAGAAGATTAAAGCTAGGGTTTAGATGATTTCTTGATAGTAGTTGTAGTTGTAGTACGGCGATGAAGATGACGATGCGGTGGCTCTCAATTGTTGTGAAACCCTAGATCCACAGAGAGTGAAAGGTCAATTTTGTACACGCTCTCTCTCCTCTCTCCTTTTTCTCTCTCTCTCTCCCGCTTCCACACGTAGATGTTTATGTTGACGATATAAATAGATAAAACAAAGAAGAAAAACAAAATTCGGTGTTAATTAGATATCCATTCTTGAATTCGGGAAAAGGAAAATTACCTAAGATCCTTTGTTGAATAAAACTTACTCCCTAAATTTACAAGCAAGTGGGATTCTTTTTTACTATAGAAGATAAGCACTTCGGTTACGTCACGTATATAAGGTGGAAAAAGAAGTACACTACTTAAAACAAAACGCACCCATTGGTACCTGAACCCATTTATAGGAAAAAGTAAATAAGGTATCTTTCCGTAGATTGTTTGGTATGTATTTGTTGTATTTTATATATTCCAAGTGTCAAATCTGTTTTAACATGCTTTAATTGGTAGGTGTTGTTCTTAAATGTAAATAAATTTTTAAGTACCGTAACATTTCTCAAATATTTTGTAACATTGAACTCCTTGTCATTTGAATCCACATTCTTAGAAAAAATGGTTGGATATTGTTTTTGGGAAAACTACACAGTAAATCGCTCCCAAAAATAATAGCCGATAAAAAAATATATATATCATTGTATAATATTTATTTATTTTTTTATAAATTTAGTTAGCGGATATAATTATTTTTGAATAGTTTGTCACATGTGTAATTTGCCTATTTTTGGTTGGCCGGCCAAATTTTTCTAAAACTACTTTTACCAATAAATTATTTCACTTTTTTCAAGTTATTCAAACATAGTTTTTGCTCATTCCAACTACAGAAGAAAATTATCATGAAACATAAATTTAATATTTCACTTAAATTTGGACTGAAATTACTACTCATCATTAACATGAAATATCATGATCCTATCCATGAAAATAAATGATAGAGAAATGTATCTAAGTAATACATGAAGCTAAAGTTAGAAGTGCAATAAAATATTACTTTTTTGTGATAAATATCTGGCCTATTGCCAAATATAATATATTTGGCTTACTGATAAAGGATGGTAGATGGAATGCAGCAAAAGTATGTCATTCTTGAGTTTCGAATACTTAAAAGAGTAAAACGATATTAATAAAGTCAACTGTATAAATAGAATTCTATATTATATCATTCAGTACTCTTTGTATGTTAGACCAATAATATGACTACTTGTATTTCTATTTTATTTTAGGAATTGTAACACAACTCACCACCTAATGTCTTAAATTTTCAGAACTTTGAGGCATTATTATGGTATACAGTAGGAACCGAGTTCGCCTATTGCATGACGTATCGGGGATGAAATATAATAGATTGAAATATATCGGGGATGAAATATTTCATTTTAGGTACGATGTTAGAACATGCACCTTCAAAGATTATCGAGTCTGTAACCTCGGAACTGACTCTTACTCTGAATTAGCTCGAGAGAACATCATCGAACCAAAATGACGGAAGGCCGAAATATCCGTAACCGGTCGCACATTACGGCGGAAATCTCGGCACGTATCAATGAAACCAATTAATTAGCAAATCATGAGATTTTTTACCTTATATAGAGTTGTACCTAAAGTAGGAATCTCCTACTATATAAAGGGGGTCTAATTATTTATAAATGATATGGAAACTCACATCTCGAAGCAATAAACTATCATTTCTAGTTATCATTATCTCATTACTCTATTCCGGCATCGATTGTAGCACTTTCGATTCGAGGGTGATCAACCTTCATGGCCAAGATTGTTCAACTTGTGTGGTTTTGCATTTACTTTTCTTATCATTAACTTCAATCTTAATCTGATTTCTCATTTTTGTATCAAGTTAGATCACGTATCCTTAAACCCGTGTATAAATTCAATTGTTATCTAATTTTGAGAGTAAACAGTTTGGCACCCACCGTGGGCTAAGGATAATAGTGATTATTTAATACAAATCTCCATAACACACACTACTTTACACTTGCTCTTTGAAGTGTCTTTGATTCCACGCTAAAATACAAAAATATCAAACTCTCAATCAACACCTCTACATGTTGACAACGAGTCCGGTCACCAAGGCGAAAATAACAATATAGCGCCCGGTAACGAGATATTGCCTACTGATCCCGCTGGAATTCCGATTGTAAATCCGATTGACGCTAATTCGCATGTGGCTATCGATATAAACTTGCCTACCGACCCCGAAAATAGCGTTCGTGGTGGAGCTCAATTGGCAACTCGAAACAACAAAATGTTGAAGGAGACGATATCAGCCTACGAGTGATCTTCGAAATATTAGAGGCTCAACAGGCGGCGATAGCTCAGTTACAGAACCAAAGTCGTGCACCAAGCAGGGTTGAGCCCGATCCTCCCCGGGAAGTCACCCGCAGAGATGAACCGGTCATAGAAAGGTCAAACGAACATGAATCGGGGCAAACCCTGAGATTTATAAAGATACTCGAGGAGCTGACAAAATGGATAGAATCACGGGAGAAGAAGATCGAGGCTAACGACAAAAAAGATGGAAACCTACAATTCCAGGGTAGACTAAATCCCAGGAGCACCTCCGATATTGATGGGCCTGGATTCTAATAAGTTCGTGCAAAAACCCTTTCCACCCAGCCCGGCTCCGAAGCCGATCCCCAAGAAATTTTGTATGCCCGAAATACCCAAGTAAAATGGAACGATCGACCCAAACGAGCATGTAACCCCATATACATGTGCTATCAAAGGGAACGACCTGGAGGACGATGAGATCGAGTATGTTCTGTTGAAACAATTTGGGGAGACCCTCTCGAAAGGAGCTATGATATGGTTTCAGAATTTACCTCCTAATTCTATTGACTCGTATGTTATGCTTGCAAATTCTTTCGTAAAGGCTGATGTTTATGGGGTTCCCAGATCTTTTATAGCCCCCGATGATTCCGACGCCACTAAATCGATAATCGAGGAGCTGGAACATGTTATATTAAGCTTGCCCGATCAAAAGGTATACCTGGGCACGGGGCTAAGCTCCGAGCTCAGGGAAAAACTCATTCAATTTCTTATAACTAACGAAAATAGTTTCGCTTGGTCCCACCTCGATATGACAGGAATCTCGCCGGAGATAACCACTTACAAGCTAATCTTGGACCCGAAATTTCACTCGGTTAAACAAAAGAGGAGACCCCGGTCCTAGATCAAACATGCTTTCATCAAGGATGAGGTATCTAAACTCCTTAAATAAAGTCTATTTGAGAGGTTAAATACCTAGATTGGTTAGAAACCATAGTGGTAGTCCCTAAAAAGGGAAATAAACTAAGAATGTGTGTAGACTACAAAGATTTTGAATAAATCATGCCCAAAGACTCTTTCCTTTGCCCAACATCGACCGTATGATCGATGTCACGGCCGGCCACGAGATCCTCAATATTTTCGACGCATATTCTGAGTACAACCAAATACGGATGGACCCGGGTGATCATGAAAAAACTTCCTTCATCACTAAATATGGCACATACTGTTATAACGTAATACCGTTTGGATTAAAAAATGCTGGTGCTACTTACCAACGCCTAGTAAATCGGATGTTCCAGGAACAAATAGGAAAATCAATGGAAGTTTACATTGACTACATGTTAGTTAACTCCCTTCGAGTAGAAGACCATTTAAAATGTTTGCAAGAAACCTTCAGCATATTGAAACAGTACAATATGAAGGTGAACCTAGAAAAATGTGCATTTGGAGTAGGGTCGGGTAAGTTCCTCGGATTCATGGTATCAAATCGAGGAATCGAAATCAATCCCTATAAAATAAAGCCATCGAATATATCACGGTCGTGGACAACGTAAAGGTTGTGCAAAGGTTAACCGGTCGAATAGACACCCTGGGGCGATTTATTTCGAGGTCGTCCGACAAGAGTCACCGATTCTTCGCACTATTGAAGAAGAAGAATAACTTCTCGTGGACCCCGGAATTCCAACAAGCTTTGGAGGAACTCAAGAGGTATTTATCGAGCCTGCCCCTACTTCACACACCGAAGACGGATGAACAACTGTACTTGTACTTGGAGGTCTCAGAGATAGCGATAAGTGGAGTCCTAGTTCGGGAATAGCAAGGTATGCAATTTTCAATTTACTATATTAGTAGAACCTTAGGTGAGGCCGAAACTAGGTACCCTCACCTAGAAAAACTGGTGCTCGCTTTGCTAAGCGCCTCTAGGAAGCTAAAACCATACTTCCAATGTCACCTCATATGTGTCGTAACTACTTACCCATTGAGGAACGTTATGCATAAGCCCGAACTCTCGGGTCGATTGGCCAAATGGGCCATAGAAATAAGTGGGTGCGATATTGAGTATTGACCTCGGACCGCCATTAAGTCTCAAATTTTGGCGAACTTTGTGGCCGGCTTTACACCGACCCTAATACCCGAGGTCGAAAGAGAGTTATTGATTAACTCAGGAACTTTCTCGGGAATATGGACCCTCTTCCCGGACTTGGCATCATACTAAAGCCACCAACAGGTAATATAATTGGACAATCTATTAAGACTGTGAAATTGACTAACAACGAGGCCGAATATGAGTCCATGATTGCAGGCCTTGAACTCGCCAAGAGCTTGGGGCAGAGATGATCGAAGCCAAGTGCAACTCCCTCCTTGTGGTAAACCAAGTCAATGGAACATTCGAGGTCATAGAGGAACGAATGCAAAGATACTTGGACAAATTACAGGTGACATTACATCGGTTCAAAGAATGGACTTAGCAACACGTACCTCGGGATCAAAACAGAGAGGTTGATGCCCTCGCTAACTTGGGGTCATCGATCAAGATGACAAGTTCAAGTCGTAGAATTTATGAGATTGGTGGTAGAAGAAAGCCACGCCGAGATCAACTCGACGAGCCTAACTTGGGACTGCGTACAAAGGCGGCCCGATTTAGCCTGTCCGAAGACAGAACCTTGTTCAGAAGAACATTTGATGTCCTACTTGCAATATGTCTAGGGCCGAGGGATACTGAGTATATTTTTAGGGAAATCCACGAAGGTACCTGTGGAAATCATTCGCGCGCCAAATCGTTGGTTCGAAAAATAATCAGAGCCGGTTATTACTGGATCAACATGATAAAAGATGCAAAGGAGTTCGTTCGAAAATGTGATGAATGCCAAAGACACGCTCTGATGATCCATCAACCCGGGGAGCTTCTCCACTCGGTTTTAGCGCCATGGTCATTCATGAAGTGGGGAATAGACATCGTTGGCCCTCTTCCGTGGGCACCAGGTGAGACTCAATTTATATTATTTATGACTGATTATTTTTCTAAGTGGGTGGAAGCCCAAGCATATGAGAAGGTCGGAGAAAAAGAGGTCATCGATTTCATTTGGGACCACATCATATACCGAGTCGGAATGCAGACGAGATCGTATGCGATAATGGGAAACAATTCATCGAAAGCAAAGTAACCAAATTCCTCGAAGTTTACAAGATCAAAAGGATCCTATCGACACCCTATAACCCTAGTGGGAATGGACAAGCTGAATCTACCAACAAAACCACAATCCAAAACCTTAAAAAGAGGTTAACCGATGCCATGGGAAGATGGAAAGAAATATTACCCGAAGTCCTGTGGGTATACCGTACAACGTCGAAGTCCAGTATCGGGGCTACCCCATTTTCTTTGGTTTATGGCGCCAAAACTTTGATACCGGTAAAAGTCGGGGAACCGAGTATCAGATTCTGATATGCAACAAAGGAATTGAATGATGAAGCTATGAGTACGAACCTGGAGCTATTAGATGAAAGGCGCGAGGTCGTCCTTGTTCGGTTGGCCACCCAAAAATAACGGATCGAAAGATATTATAATTGAAGGGCCAACCTTCGACACTTCAATATCGGGGACTTGGTACTAAGAAAGGTCACGCTAAGTACACGAAACTCGGATGAAGGAAAATTGGGACCGAATTGGGAAGGACCATACCAAATTATTGAGATCACCGAAAAAGGATCCTACAAGCTCGGAACAATGAACGACGAGCAACTACCGAACAACTGGAATGTAGCTCGCCTGAAACGATATTACTGCTAAGGTACGACACCATCCATTTCCTTTTACTTGTATTTCGGACTAACTCTTGCAGGTGATCGACAAGGAAAAGTACGAGATTTTAGGTCTGAAAGCATGCGTTGCACTATTTTTCCCTTGAACCGGTTTTGTCCCAAATGGCTTTTTGGCAAGGTTTTTAACAAGGCAACAAATAAATCATGCTAACTTAGAATCGAAGGTTGGCAGCGAACCGGTGACGGTGATCAACACAGTATTCGAGATCTCTCTTCGATCAATCTCGAACACTGTGGGGCATTACCCTCCTATACCAACTTTAGCATGGAAAGAGACTTTGGGATTGAAGGGTCTCGATCGATAGGATTCGATGTAAGGGCCAAATGGTCAAATGAATTGTGCCCGCATAGACTGCTCGAACTCTGACACAAAGCATGTACACATACGTTACTATTATGCACAAGAATAAAGAGAAGTCTCTTCCTTGCAAACATCTTGTCTTATAAAAAAATTTCCTTTACATTTTTTAAGGAATTCCCTACTTCCAATCCCCTAAAGGAAACGAGCTTGTCACGATCGAAAATCCGCCTAGCTGTGATGGCACCTAACCTCACCCGCTAGGTAAGACAGATAATAACAATCAGATTCAATTAATATTTAACTGACTCTAATACACTACCAAATGACTGGTAGTACAAATCATGAGCTTCTAAGAATAGAATTTACAAAGTTGGTGTGAAATAAAATACATCATCTATTTGAAATATACATGAACAAATTAATAATTCTAAATCGACCAAGAACAAGAGGCAGATGCGACTGGATCGCAAGTACATCTTCAATGCTAGCTCCCGCCATGTACAACAACATTAGCATCCAAAATCTGCACACAAGGTGCAGAAGTGTAGTATGAGTACAACCGACCACACGTACTCAATAAGTAACAAACCTAACCTTAGGTTGAAATTAGTGACGAGCTTGTACCAAGGTCAGAGTCCACATCAATATCCAATCACATCTCATAACAATCTAATTAAAGCAGCACAACGAACAACTCAAAAATAAAATGCTCAGCTCGTTCACAATTCCGGAAAAATAAACATTTTCTTTTCAAGTATAATAGTAAAACTCAATTCTTTTCACTGAAATCACCAACATATATGTAAGTTTGGAAACTGTGATTTTTCCTCCGAGTCACTCAATCCTCTCAGTCACTCAGTCCTCCCAATCACTCAATCCTCACAGTCACTCATGCCTCACAGTCACTTAATCCTCCCAAGTCACTCGACACTCTCACGCAATAGATACATGTGCTCACTAGGGGTGTGTACAGACTCTGGAGGGGCTCCTTCAGCCCAAGCGCTATAACAAGCCAATCATGGCATAAATCAATAAAACATATTGCGGCGTACAGCCCGATCCCATAAACATCCTCACCATCAGGCCCTCGGCCTCACTTAGCCATCGATCTCCGAGTCTCTCCGGATATAAAATATCATAAAAATCAGTCCAAAAATGATGATATGATGTATCAATAAATAACAATAGAGACTGAGATAAGAATGAACATGACTAAGTTTGAAATTACAATAGAAATAAATTCAACAACAATATGACCTCTATGGGTCTCAATAATACTGGAATATAGCCTTAACATTATTTTAATATGATTCTCAACTCAATTTATTTAACATATAAAAGTACATGGACGATGCCAAGATTATTTGACTACACAATTCCATGGAACCAATTACGTCATAATTTCTATGGTGCACGCCCACACGCATGTCACCTGGCATGTGCATCACCTCCAAACAAATCATATAACATGTATTTTCTGGGTTTATACCCTCAGCTCCAAGTTTAGAAATGTTACTTATCTCAAACAAGACGAATCCAATGTCGAGCAAGCTAATCAATACTCCAGAAATTCCATTCCGTGTGTATCCACCTCTGAATGCCTTCTTGTCTCCTCATTTCAACGCCAACGATCCGAAACTGAAATTCTACCCTTAATGGTACTACATTGATCTACTATACTAAGCAACTTCAATCTACAATATCAATATCCAATGGGACCAACATTAGTAACCAATTCTATAGTTTAGGCCATTTAGACAAATTATCAAACACCTTGTAGGCTCTTCCAACTACCACCATTTACCAACAATTCATTTCATCATCATTCTTTAACAACTTATACTCCCAACATCACATGTGTGACCAACCATTCACATCCAACCAACAGAATTCCATCAAATAATCACTTTTCTATCTCTACAATGGGTATTCATTTAAATTGAGAATTTATGGCTTCCAATCACCATACCATGAGTTCCAATACTCGATTCATACACATATTTCCATAATAAATCCATACATATATACATAATACTCTCACACCTAAGAATCATACTTCTCATGACCTACTTTTAATCCAAATCCGAAATTAAAAACTAGGGTATGGAAACTTACATCTTCGATGAAGAACTTGAGGAATTTCTTGTTGGATTTCAAGGGTTGGACAAGATTTTGATGAACAAAGCACTTGAGCTTCTTCCTCTCTCTAGAATTGCTCCATCTCTCTAAAACACCAGAAACTCCCAAAACAATGAACCCCAAACGAGTTAAATGAAATGGGGGGTCGGGTCATAAAACCCCGAAATTGCACTACCACGCCGCATGAGGTGTGGCGCGGTAGTGAAAAATGTGCCTAGAAACAAATTTTTGAAGTGTTCTGAAAATCCACACATGCGCGCCGCATGGGGCGGCGTGGTAGTGTTAAATTCTGTCAGTTTTTGGTAATTTGGTCATAACATCTTGTAGGAGTGTCCAAATAATGAACGGTTTGAAGTGTTAGAAATTAGGCTCAAAGATCTTTCATTCGATAGGTTTTTTATCACATAACGCCTTATATATATATATATATATATATATATATATATATATATATATATATAGATAGATAGATAGATATACTCGTCCAAAATTTGGTCTTGTGCGTACTCATTTGGAACTTTGGTCTATCATGTAATTTTCCAACTTGACTTAGACTTAGGCCTATCTTTAGACCCCACATCACTTATAATATGCCTCGTACACTTATTATCATATCCAATTGATATCCATCATATTAATAGTCCTCGTCTGTACACAAAATAATATAATTAGTACACATCAACTTTCTTAATAGCGCTTAAGTACTTCGAAATTTTTTCAGAGCCTTACAGAGCCGAAGGGTCACCTTAACCTGAGTTCGAATAATCACTCTCTCATTCGGGGACTACCATCCGAAAATAAACTCGGATGGTTCGAGCTATTAGACCTCGGGGGTATAAGACCTATTAGGCAACCCCCAAATTTTATAGGCTAAGGCTACCCCCACTCGGGGGCTGCCGTCTTAGGCAAACCCGGATAACTTGGGATAACGATATTAACATGGGACAACACACAAACTATAAAGGCTATGGCCATATAAACTCAGCTCGAAGACGTCTGAAGCCTGTCATAAAAACAACAAGACCTTAAAATTTTCTTAACCGGTTCCAAAGTCTATCCTCGACAGATTGTGACTAAAATTCTAAGTAGTTTGGTAAAAGAAAACTTCCGGTCACACCGAACCCCCACGATGCCTTAAAATGAAATAGTTGAAGGCAAGGTTTCTTGAGTCTCTAAACAAAAACCAACTATTTTATGCCAAGGCATGTAGATCTTTGCAGGTAAAAATAAACAAGGCAAAGAGAAAATTTGAAAGTTGTTGAAGGGAAAAGCCTTATATTCATAATCAAAAATTTCTTTTACAAGGGCCGAATTGCCCGATGAAACTTTTTACAAGGTCCAAAAATGGCCTCAACAAAAAGATGACACAAAAAATAAAAGGCTAAGGTCGTTCTGGGTTAACAAAACCCGAGGAAACAAAGCTTGCGAAAAACACACTCTCGGAAAGTCATATTTTAAAAAGCATAAGTATTTCAGATAATAAGTTCTTGGACATACCGGGTCTCACGATGCTTTAGAGATAACGAAATCAAAAGCCAAGCCTATTCAGGATTCCATACATGACTACTTAATGCTAAGGCATTTCAATCTTTGCAAAAGATAAAAAGAAAATGTAAGGAAAGAACTCGAGAATCACCAAAAAAGAAATAGAAAAGTTGTATTTACAAAGTATTGTCTTTACAAAAGGCCGAGCATCCTTGACATACCTTATTAAGTACAACAAGGAATAAAATCAAACAAAATCTACCTAATCTTGGCCGGAGCCAGCCCCGTCATCGGGATTTCCGGGGTCTTCTCCTTCCTCGGACCCAACTGAGCCCTCAGAATCATCTTCCTCGGGATATGCCAACTTCCTGGCCTCGGCTTCAAATACCTTGGCATCCTCAATCTCCGCAGATAAGTTAAAACCTCGAGCGTGAACTTCCTCGAGGGCCTGCCTACGGGATTGTCACTTCATATGCTCGACTATATTTTTTGATTGGTCTTGAGCCATTTTGGCATTAGCCTTGTACTGGGCCACCATTTCACCAGCTTCGGCCTTGACCACGACGACTTCTGGCATGGCCATTTTAAGCTCCTTGGCCAGATTATCTCGATCCGAGACGGCCGAACATAGCCGAGATTGAAGCTCATTGAACCGTTTTGTCTAGATCTCGGCCCTTTACTTTGCCGCTCTTAGCTGGATTTTGGCTAAAGTTAGATGTGCCCGAACAACCTCTTTTTCTGAGTCCAGACGATCAATCTTGCCTCTCCATTCATCGTTCTCAACTTTGACTATATCCATCTCAGTTCGAAACTGATCAATCCGATTGAGTTTTTGTTAGACCTGCGGATTTTGACCATCAATCACCGAATCAAACTCATCATCACTTACTTCGAAAACTTTTACATGCTTAACCAAGTCAGAATAATTCTTCCGAGTAACCTCCAGCTCGGCATGGAGGTTCTTAGCCTTCCCTTCGAGTTGCTCACTAAGAAGTTTAAAGGCGTCTCACTTCTCAGTAAGCTCTCGGACTTTAGCTTCAAGTTGTTTCAGGTCATCCCGATGCCTAAAAAAAACCTCGTGATGAAGCACTAAAGCCTACAAGCAAGAAAATAAATTCTAAGTCATATGTGAAAAAATATATGTGTAAGTAAAAAATTCACCTAGGGAAGCATGAAGTTACCCGGTTCAACGCTTGTTGCGCTTCATTGAAAAGGCAAGGTGCATTCACCTCGTTCATCTTAGCTTGATCACCTTCGGTCACCAGACACCGAAGATAGTTGGCCACCCCTACTGGGGGAGAAAGAATCTGAGCATCCTCCGGAAGGGAAAAATAATGGTACGTTTTCGATCGAGATACGCACGCGGAGTAGGAAATTTACTGACCAATCTCGGGCTCGAAGAGGGCCCTCTTGCTTCTGTGGATTAGCTTTCCTCGGTATATCTAAGTTTCCCAAACTGGTAGCGTCTTTCGTGGCCGTCGAGTCCACGCCATCGAAGATACCGCAGAAAAGGTCATGCGTTCCATGAGTCCCTTCGGCGGGACATTCTTTAGCAGTTTGCGCCTCGTTAAACATCGATTCTGTGAATGAGGGCGACTAGGCTACCTCTATTACGCCAAGTGCCTCCTTTATGGCATTGCCCGTGGCTCGCGAGGATCCAACCCCAACCTCCTCGGTTTCTCTAACTTGATGAGGGACAGCCTCCCCCTCCCCCCCCCGGCTCGAAAGCTCCCTGACCTTCTGGCTGAGGCAACACACTATCCATCAGGTCAAAGGCCCCTCCTTTCCCATCAGACTAATCTCTTAATCAGTAAAGTGAATTCGGAGGTGGCGCTCGAGCACTGGTGTCTTCCTTGGGTATTCGCACCAATCGCCTCTTCGATTTATCCTTTTCAGGGACCGGAGAACTCGGAGCCTTTTTTCTTTTATTCTATTTATCCTGCTTCTGAGGAGGGGGCTCGATGAAGACGTCATTGTCACCGGATGGGGGGCTCATCTCAATATCTTTTGGTAAACCTGTAAATGGAAAATGAAACAAGTTAGAAATCAACGGCGTGGACGTAAAGTCCAATATAACTTATAGAAAGAATCTCACCATGGGAAAAAGGGCCTCCCATCGGCCCTTTGAAAGCTCACGCCACGCGCGTTCGGAATAAGGTTTATGCGACACGATGCCCTCGACCCACTCCTTCAGTCGAGGAACTACATCTAGCATCCGAGCAACAACTGCATAATAAAGAATCGATAAAAGAAGGGCAAAAGAAAAATGATAAACAAAACCTTAAAGGCAAAGTTATACTTATACTTCATGTGCCACTTCTTAGGAAATGGAATGTCCTCGACCGGGATTAAGTCCAAGGTATTCGCTCGAACAAATCGGCCCAACCAACCTAGGTCCCGATCCTCGTCGATGCTCGAGAACAGGGCCTTACTGGCCCGACGGGCAAGTTTTATTAGCCCCACTCGATAGAGTCGGGGAATGTACAGACGCATGAGGTGATCGATGGTGAAGGGGCACTACTCGATCTTGTTTACAAGAAAGCGGATGAGGATAAAAATACTCAAGAATGAGGTATGAATTTGGCCTAGGATCACCGCGTACCTCTTATAAAAGGCGATGATGACCGGGGTCTAAAGGGCCCAACGTGAAGGGATAAGTGTAAACACTTAAAAACCCTCCACGTGGGTGGTGATTGCTTCATCGGGCGTATGAACCACTACGTGCTTACTGACCCAGTTGATGTCCTCCTTGACCTTGTCGAGAACACTGTCGGTGACCGAACATATGTATCTCGAGACCGGTTCACATCGCCCCGGTACCGAGGAGGTTTTCTCAACCTTGAAATCGCCTCCTGATGGACACCTCGTAGGGACAAACATCTTCAGAAGGGGTTCCGTTGTCGGTTCCTCAGTGACAACATACAAAACATTCTCAGTTGATTTCGAGGAAGAGGGAGTTTCTTTTTGAGGTTTGGATTTTGAAGTCTTTGCCATTGCTTCTAAATAGAGGAGAAAAGAGGGTGCTGATAAAAGAGAAGTTGTAATTAGCAAATAACTTATGAAAGCTTTCAGAAAACCAGAAGGAAAGAAGTTTGAAGATGAGAGTGATGAAGTTTTCTTAAAACACAAGTGCAAATATTTGAATGTAAAAGTTCTAATGAATGGATGAAAAGTGTATTTATAGTTTACTCAAACGGCAGTTCGTATCCTGAAGCAGCAGACCATTAACTGACACATATTTAATGCCTCGAAGACTGGACCGACGGGACTTTTCAGCTATTCTTATCACTTATGTCATGAATTTGTCGTCATTTATCAAAGTGAGAATCGGAAGCTCGTATAGTGAGAATCTGAGGCTCATTTCGTTTCTCGTCATTTACTCTCCGAAAAATGAGGGGGCTATCTGTATACGATAGAAATCAAGCCCGTCTATTGCATGATGTATCGGGGATGAAATATAATGGATTGAAGATTGATATTGGATTCCATCGAACCTAGGTACGAGGTTAGAACATGCACCTTCAAAGATTATCGAGTCTGTAACCCCGAAACTGACTCTAACTCTGTAATAGCTCGATAGAATATCATCAAACCAAAATAATGGAAGGCCGAAATATCTGTAACCGGTCGCACATCACGGCGGAAATCTCGGCACATATCAATGAAACTGATTAATTAGCAAATCATGAGATTTTTTTACCTTATATAGAGTTGTACCTGAATTAGGACTCCTCTACTATATAAATGGGGTCTGATTATTTGTAAATGACATGGTAACTCGCATCTCAGAGCAATAAACTATCATTTCTAGTTATTATTATCTCATTACTCTATTCCGACATCAATTGTAGCATTTTCGACTCGAGGGTAATCAACCTTCAAGGCCAGGATTGTTCAACTTGTGTGGTTTGCATTTACTTTTCTTATCATTAATTTCAATCTTAATTTGATTTCTCATTTTGTATCAAGTTAGATCACGTATCCTTAAAACTACGTATAAATTCAATTGTTATCCGATTTTGAAGGTAACTAAATTTCCGAACCAAGCGATTTGGCGCCCATATTATTTCTCCTAGTACCTTCGTGGATTTCCCTTAAAACTTACTCAATATCACCCGGTCCTAGACATATTGCAAGTGAACCATCAAATGTTCTTCTGAACAAGGTTCCGTCTTCAGACATGCTAGATAGGACCGCCTTTGTACGCAGGGCCCTCGACTCTTTTGGATCCGAGGGCAGTTTACCAGATCTGAGATATTCCATGTACTTATTCCTCCAGTCCCAAGTTAGGCTCGTTGAGGTGATCTCGGCGTGGCCTTCTTCCACTACCGATCTCATAAGTTGTACAACTTCTCCCGAGTTGAACTCGTCGTCTTTGACCGATGACCCCAAGTTAGCGAGGGAATCAGCCTCGCTGTTTTGATCTCGAGGTACGTGTTGCAAAGTCCATTCTTTGAACTGATGTAATGTCACATGTACTTTGTTCAAGTATCTTTGTATTTGTTCCTCTCTGGTCTCGAATGTTCGAATATTCCATTGACTTAGTTTACCACAATGAGGGAGTCGTACTTGGCTTCGATCACCTCTACACCCTAAGCCCTTGGCTAGTTCAAGGCCTATAATCATGGCCTTATATTCGGCCTCGTTGTTAGTCAATTTCACAGTCTTAATAGATTGTCTAATTATATTACATGTTGGTGGCTTTAGCACGATGCCAAGTCCAGACCCTTTTGCATTTGAGGCGTCATCCGTGAAGAGGGTCCAGATTCCCTAAGAAGTTCCTGAGTTAATTAATAATTCTCTTTCGACATCGGGTATTAGGGTCGGTGTAAAGTTGGCCATAAAGTGTGCCAAAATTTAAGACTTAATGGCGGTCTGAGGTCGATACTCAATATCGTACCCACTTATTTCTAGGGTCCATTTAGCCAATCAGCCCGAGAGTTCGGGCTTATACATAACGTTTCTCAATGGGTAAGTAGTTACGACACATATGGGGTGACATTGGAAGTGCAGTTTTAGCTTACTAGAGGCGCTTAGCAAAGCGAACGCCAGTTTTTCCAGGTGAGGGTACCTAGTTTCAGCCTCACCTAAGATTCTACTAACATAGTAAATTGGAAATTGCGTACCTTGCTCTTCTTGAACTAGGACTCCACTTATCGCTATCTCTGAGACTGCCAAGTACAATTGTTCGTCCGTCTTCAGTATGTGAAGCAGGGGAGGGCTCGATAAATACCTCTTGAGTTCCTCTAAAGCTTGATGGTATTCCCGGGTCCACAAGAAGTTGTTCTTTTTCTTTAATAGTGCAAAGAATCGATGACTCTTATCGGACGACCTCGAAATAAATCGTCGTGGGGTGGCTATTCGATCGGTTAACCTTTTTACGGCCTTTACGTTGTCCACGACCGTGATATCTTTGATGGCTTTGATTTTATCGAGATTGATCTCGATTCCTCGATCGGATCCCATGAATCCGAGAAACTTACCCGACCCAACTCCAAACGCATATTTTTCTGTGTTCAGTTTCAGTATGCTGGAGGTTTCCTGCAAACGTTTTAAATGGTCCTCTACTCGCAGGGACTTAACTAACATGTCGTCAATGTAAACTTCGTTTGATTTTCTTATTTGTTCCTCGAACATCCGATTTACTAGGCGTTGGTAAGTAACACTAACATTTTTTAATCCAAACGACATTACATTATAACAATATGTGCCATATTTAGTGATGAAGGAAGTTTTCCCTGATCACCCGGGTCCATCCGTATTTGGTTGTACCCAGAATAGGCGTCGAGAAAACAGTCGATGTTGGGCAAAGGAAAAGAGTCTTTGGGGCATGCCTTATTCAAATCTTTGTAGTCTACATACATTCTTAGTTTATTCCCTTTTTAGGGACTACCATTATGTTTGCTAACCAATCCGGGTATTTAACCTCCCGAAAAGTCCTTATATTAAGGAGTTTAGATACCTCATCCTTTATGAAGCATGTTTGATCTCGGACTGGGGTCTCTTCTTTTGTTTAACCGGGTGAAATTTTGGGTCCATGCTTAGCTTGTGCGTGGTTATCTTCGGCGGAATTCCTGTCATATCAAGGTGGGACCAAGCGAAACAATTTTCGTTAGTTATAAGAAATTGAATGAGTTTTTCCATGAGCTCGTAGCTTAGCCCCGTGCCCAGGTATACCTTTCGATTGGGCAAGCTTAATATAACTTGTTCCAACTCCTCGACCGTTAATTTAGTAGCGTCGGAATCATCGGGGGCTATAAAAGATCTGGGAACCCTATAATCATCATCCTCGACTTCTTTTTATTTATCTGAATCTGCCGAAGAGGGTATCAGTGATTGCTATTTGGCCCAGTTTTTTACCATATGATTTGGCCCTTCGATGTTGAAACGGTAGATGTCGGTAACACCTCCTCGATCGTGAACATTTCCTTCACAGCCGGTTATTCTCCGTAGATTGTTTTGACGTCGTTGGGTATTGGGAATTTCAGTGCTTGGTGTAGTGTCGAGGGCACCTCCCTCATGTTGTGGATCCAGGCCTCCCGAATAAAGCGTTATACCTCATATCCCCTTCGATCACATAAAATTTAGTCTTCTGGGCGGTTCCGGCGGTGTTTGCAGGTAACGTTATTTCGTCCTTGGTGGTCTCATATCACATGCCATGTTGAATCCGTTCAGAACTCGAACTGCAGGCACGATTTGGTCTTGTAGACTAAGCTGCTCCATGACCCTCGATCGAATGATGTTGGCCGAGCTACCTGGATCAATTAACACACGTTTAACCTGAATTTTATTTACGAGTATAAATATTACCAGTGCGTCATTATGGGGCTACACGATTCTTTCCGAAATCCTCGTCGTTGAAATATAAAGTTCCCTCCGGTATGTAGTCCTGAGTTTATTCCTCTCTAGTGATGGATACTTTGGTGCGTTTCAACATCGGCCCAAGTTTGATATCAACTCCTCCGATGATCATGTTAATGACATGTTGAGTTTCTTCTTGTTCTGCTTGTTTGTTAGAATCATTATTCCTGAAATGATTCTTGGCTCAGTCGCTCAAGAACTCCCGAAGGTGCCCATTATTGAATAGACGGGCCACTTCCTCTCTCAACTGTCGATAATCTTCCGTTCTGTGACCGTGAGTGCCATGATATTTGCACATCTGGTTAGGATCCCTTTGGGTTGGATGAGGCTGTAGAGGTCGAGGCCATTTGGTATCTTTGATACGCCCGATAACTGATACAATTGCGGCAACATCGACATTAAAGTTATATTCGGATAGCCTCGGTGCGTCATTGGACCTGTCGAAGCCATTTTTGGTTATAAGTCCCCGTCTTTTTTTACCTCAGTCATTTCTCCTTTCATTTCTCAAGGGGTGTCGCTGGGACCCACTACTTTTTCGATCTCCATTATATGGTTGATACCGATCCATATTTGGCCTCGGTTCGTGATCGATATCTCTCTTGAATCTGTCGAAGGTTCTAACGGGATAGACACACCCCGAAGGGGCCACGGGGTTATCATCTTCGACTATGATTTTCGACTGATACCGGTTATGCACGTTGGCCCATGTAACAACCGGGTATTCTATTAAGTTCTGCTTTAGCTGCTGTGAAGCCACCGAGCTCCGAATATTAAGTCCATGAGTGAAAGCTTGAGCAGCCCAATCATCAGCGACCAGCGACAGATCCATTTGTTCCATTTGAAATCGGGACACGAACTCTGTGAGCATCTCGTTATCCTTTTGTTTGACTTTGAAAAGGTCTGATTTCCTAGTCTCGACCTTAATGGCACATGCGTGTGCCTTTATGAAAGAATCTTCAAGTATAACAAATGAGTCAATAGAACTAGGGAGGTTAATTGTGATACCATATCATAGCTCCCTTCGAGGTTCTCAAATTTTTTCAATAGAACATACTCGATCTCATCGTCCTCTAGGTCGTTCCCTTTCATAGCACATGTATATAAGGTTACATGCTCGTTTGGGTCGGTCGTTCCATTATACTTGGGTATTTCAGGCATACGGAATTTCTTAGGGATCGGCTTCGGAGCCGCGCTAGGTGGAAAAGGTTTTTGCACGAACTCTTTGGAATCAAGGCCCTTCAGTAACGGAGGTGCTCCTGGATTTGGTCTACCCTGGAATTATAGGTTTGTACCTTTTTGTTGTTAGCCTCAATCTTCTTCTCCCCTGATTTTATTCGTTTTGTCAGCTCCACGAATATCTTTATAATCTCGGGGTTAGCCCCCGATTCATATTCGTTTGACCTTTCTACGACTGGTTGATACCTACGGGTGACTTCCCGGGGAGGATCGGGTTCAACCTTGCTTGGTGCATGACTTTGGTTCTGTAACTGAGCTATCGCCACCTATTGAGCGTGTAACATTTCGAAGATCACTCCTAGGTTGATCCCGTCTCCTTCAATGTTTTGTGTGTTTCGAGTTGCCGATCGAGTTCCACCACGAACGCTATTTTCGGAGTCGGTAGGAAAGTTTGCATCGATAGCCACATGCGAATTAGCATCAGTCGGATCTGCGATCGGAATTCCAGTGTGATCAGCATGCAGTATCTCGTTACCATGCGCTATGTTGTTATTTTCGCCTCGGTGATTGGACTCGTTGTCAACATGCAGAGGTGTTGATTAAGAGTTTGACATTTTTTGTATTTTATCTTGAAATCAAAGACACTTCAAAGAGCAAGTGTAAAACAGCGTGTGTTATGGAGATTTGTATCAAATAATCACTATTATCCTTAGCCCCACAGTAGGCGCCAAACTGTTTACCCTCAAAATCGGATAACAATTGAATTTATACGTGGTTTTAAGGATACGTGATCTAACTTGATACAAAATGAGAAATTAGATTAAGATTGAAATTAATGATAAGAAAAGTAAATGCAAATCACACAATTTGAACAATCCTGGCCTTGAAGGTTGATCACCCTCGAGTCGAAAATGCTACAATCGATGCCGGAATAAAGTAATGAGATAATTATAACTAGAAATGATAGTTTATTGCTTTGAGATGTGAGTTACCATGTCATTTATAAATAATTAGACCCCTTTATATAGTAGGAAATTCCTACTTTAGGTACAACTCTATATAAGGTAAAAAATCTCATGATTTGCTAATTAATTGGTTTCATTGATACGTGCCGAGATTCCCGCCATGATGTGCGACCGGTTACGGATATTTTGGCCTTCCGTTATTTTGGTTCGATGATGTTCTCTCGAGCTAATTCGGAGTCATAGTCAGTTAACGGTATGCCGCTTCAGGATACGAACCACCGTTTGAGAAAACTATAAATACTTTTTTCATCCATTCATTAGAACTTTTACATTCAAACATTTGCACTTGTGTTTTAAGAAAACTTCATCATTCTCATCTTCAAACTTCTTTCCTTATGGTTTTCTCAAAGCTTTCATAAGTTATTTGCTAATTACACCTCCTCTTTTATCAGCACCCTCTTTTCTCCTCTATTTACAAGCAATGTCAAATACTTCAAAATCCGTTCCTCAAAAAGAAACTCCATCTTCCTCAAAACTGACTGAGAATGTTCTGTATGTTGTCACTGAGGAACCAACACCGGAACCCCTTCTGAAGATGTTCGTCCCTACGGGGTGTCCAACCGAAGTCGATTTCAAGGTTGAGAAAACCTCCTCGGTACCGGGCCGGTGTAAACCAGTCTCGAGATACATATGTTCAATCACCGACAGTGTTCTCGACAAGGTCAAGGAGGACTGCAACTGGGTCGGTAAGCACGTAGTGGTTCCTACGCCCGAAGAAATAATCACCACCCGCGTGGAGGGTGTTTTAAGTGTTTACACTTATCCCTTCGCGTTGGGCCCTTTATACCCGGTCATCATCGCCTTTTATAAGAGGTACAAGGTGACCCTAGGCCAAATTCATCCCTTCTTCTGGAGGATAGTCATCCTCCCCCTCTTTTTGTAAACAAGATCGAGGGGTGCCCCTTCACCATCGATCACCTCATGCGTTTGTACAGTCCCCGACTCTATTGAAGGGGGCTAATAAAACTTGCCCATCGGGACAGTAAGGCCCCGTTCTGGAGCATCAACGAGGATTGGGACCGAGGCTGGTTGGCCGATTTGTCCGAGTGAAGACCTCAGACTTAATCCCGTCCGAGAACATGCCATTTCCTGAGAAATGGAACATGAAGAGTAAGTATAACCTTGCCTTTAAGATTTTGTTTATCAATTTTCTTTTGCCCTTCTTCTTATCGATATTTTATGATACATCAATTTCTCGGATGTCGGATGCAGTTCCTCGACTCAAGAAGTGGGTCGAGGATATTTTTTCACAAAAATCTGATTCCGAGCGTGCGTGGCGTAAGCTTTCGAAGGGCCGATGGGAGGCCCTTACCCATGGTAAGATTCTTTCGTTAAGTTATATTCGACTTTACCACCACATCGTTGATTTCTAAGTTGTTTCACATTCCTTTTGCATATTTACCAAAATATGTTGAAATGAGGCCCCCATTCGGTGATGATGACATCTTCACCGAGCCACTCCCCCAAAGCAGGATAAAGAGAAAAAAAGAAAAAAAGGCTCCAAGTTCTCCAAGCCCTGAAAAGGATAAACCATATAGGCGATTGGTGCAAAACCCAAGGAAGGCACCAGTGCTCGAGCGCCGCCTACGAATTCACTTTACCGATTAAGATATGAGTCCGATTTGGAAGGAGGGGCCTTTGACTTGATGGATAGTGTGCCGCCTAACCCCGAAGGTCAAGGAGCTTCCGAGCCCGGGGGGGGGGAGGGGGGAGGTAGTCCCTCTTCAAGTTAGAGAAACCGATGAGGTCGGGGCCGGATCCTCGCGAGCCATGGGCAAGGCCTCGAAGGAGGCACTTGGCATAATAGAGGTTGCCGAGTCGCCCTCATTCAATGAATCAATGTTTAACGAGGCGCAAGCTGCTAAAGAATGCCCCGCCGAAGGGACTCAAGAAACGCATGACCTTTACTGCAGTATCTTCGATGGCGTGGACTCGACGGCCACGGAAGATGCTTGTCACGACCCAAACTGATGGGCCGTGACGAGTGCCCTAGTTATACCTATCGAGCACCCCTAAACATTCGTCTAAGATATAAACATGAAATAAGTGTAGGTCATGCATAACATCTGGAAATAAACTACTAATCCTTATGAACAACCTACGTGAGAAAACATACCCAAAAGACACAGACACACATATGTATATAAATGAAAAAATATTTATTTGGCCCATACGAGTATTTAGGAATCATGCAAGATTATTAATTCCAAACAATGTTCGATCTAGGCAGAAAATAATTTAATAGCTCAAACATTTGAAAAATTTGCCGTTCTTATCCAATTAACGAAGCAAAACCATGGATCAATTGTCTACTAGACCATCTACTCGAAAGTTCAAAATCAGAACCAAAACAAACATGCACCTTAACAAAATCTCAATATTTATCAACTGTGTTTCAAACTAAACGAGCAAATTAATCATAAATGAACAGATAAGAGTCAGCGAATAAAATGTTAAACATTAAAGCAAAAAATGACTAAATCACGATTTATCTATGTTGATATATATATATATATATATATATATATATATATACGGAATACGGTAGGGCGAGCCAGCAAGGCCACATACTATATAAATATACATGACTGTCTACAGACCTTTATTAGAGTGTACAATTGTATAGAGAACGGGACTGGGCCCAGTCGTACCCATATATGTATGCAAACACATCGTACCAAAACTTAAAGCAGCTCCGGATCAAAATAGAGCACACCAACTTTCGCTGATCAAATATCTTAAGAAGGGGGACCGTCAGCCTGTCTACCTGCACATGCGGGCATGAAACGCAGCGTTCCAAGGCAAAAAGAGACGTCAGTACAAATAATGTACTAGGTATGTAAAGCATGAAAATCAGTACATAAAAGACATAGATGAAACATGGGGTAAATAATTCTACATGTGAGTCTAAATAACTTTGTGAATCGTGAAATATTTATAATGTCAAGCACGTGCATGTAAATGTCGTATCATGCATATGTATAGGTGTACATAACATCATCAAGCCTCTGAGGGCATCCCATCGTATCATCTCGGCCATTGTGGGCAAAATCATCAACATATACCGGCTGATCAGGTGGTGGTGCGTATATAATGTCGTAACCTTTTCTCATATCCCATATACATATAATATACACATATATAACGCCTTATGGTCATGGGTCAATATACATGTATAAATGCATGAAATGCATAAGAAATACGTTAATAAGATTTCTCGAATATCATAAAATTAATATGCCTTTCGGACAAACTTTATCAAATACGTAATTTTCTTAGACCCATGAATAGAGGATATAATAATAATTCACACAAGGTATCAAGAAAATAGAAACCCCTAGTATTTCTATGAATAGAGTCATTTATGAAAGTTGCGTATTTTGCTCGTTTCGTTTGTATCATTTGGATCATGTCAAAAAGAAAGAAGGGATAGCCTTAACATACCTCAAGTCGTCAATGCAACTCAACAACAAGATTATGACAACTAGCGCGCCAACCCTATAACAAAGAAATACGTGTACAATTTAGATGGCGATATTATATTACGTATCTCAAACGATAACTCGATTCTAAAATGAAACGGGCAGCATTTCCCCTGATTTTACTGCTCTATCAAACCTACTGTAGGTGAGATAAAAACATAATACAATCAGCAACTCAAAACCAACCTAATTACAATTCGGGACCTTCAATACAACAAAACACCAATTATACCATAATACACTCAATCAACAAGTTATCAATTAGCCTGTAACTACATCGACGAGGGACCTACTACCCTACCACACGTGGCGTTTCTCCACGCCCTTTTTATCCTTCCAAACTCCATAAATCAGCAGCACAATAGACAGTCCAAAAGCAACACGGAACAACCCACAAAATAGTCCACTACAAGTTAAATAACTTGAACTGACGGCTTTCGATCACCGTCCCGTGAGGTCTAACTAGTAGGAAATGAATTTATCAACTTTTCTTGATATTTTAAGCTTAAATACAGAAATTAAGAATTTTTATTAACTATTAAATACATTGCAAAACTCAAACTACAAAGAAAAAGAGAGGCGATATAGCGATACTTACGTCATAGGGATCGTTTTGATGTTATCGCTTTTCGATTTCGTACCCGGGATGTTAGTATTATTTGAAGCACTATTAGAGAACTCAAGGACCGTTTTTATGGAGTTATATGGTCAGATTATGTGTAACAAAGAAGAGAGAGAGACGAGTTAAATCAATATAACAACTTTTGAAAAGTCAAAAGGTGCTAGCTTGGCAACCTCTGATTCGCCCATCTTCCAATACTTATATCATTTTATTCGGGTATCGTATTAATGAACGGTTAATAGCGTTGGAAACTACATTCCAAGACCTTCAATTTGGTATATAATATGTCCCAAAAAGACCTCATATAGCACATGAAATATATTTCTCAAAAAGCTCTGTTACAAGGCAAATCCTTAGTTGGTGTTTCCACAACTTTAATCCGATTTTTTCCAAACTTTATATGTTTTATCCAAACATCATATATAGTCATATTATGACTTTAAACTCACTTAAATCATTATTAACAAGTCTCGTATTCATTATACATCACCTAGAGACGCATAGGGTGTAACAATTTTCCCCCCTTAGAAACATTCGTCCTCGAATGTTAAACTCCCAGATATTTATAGAACTTTTTGGAAGAGTCTCCTCTGTAATGGTGCTACTATCAACATGTAAGACAGAAAATCCAACAATACAAAGCCACACAGGGCCACAATCAACAATAACATCAATGGTCTTACACGACCAATGACATTAACTAACATAAGAATCAAGTACCATATATGTACCTAAGGCTGTTATGTCTCAGTCCGATCCTCCTCCGAAAGCGGAAACAAGTGAGGATACCTAGACTTCATGTCTTCTTCAGCTTCCCAAGTCATCTCCTCCACATTATTGTTCCTCCAAAGTACTTTAACTGAAGCTACGTCCTTAGTTCTCAATCTCCGAACTTGTCTATCTAGTATAGCAATGAGAGTTTCCTCATATGATAGATGCTCTGTGACCTGAACATCTTCAACTGGAACAACTCTAGAAATATCTCCAATACACTTGCGGAGCATAGACATGTAAAAAACTGGATGTACTGACTCCAAGTTGGAAGGCAAGTCTAACTCATATGCTACCTGGCCTACTCCGCGTATGATCTTATAAGGTCTAATGTATCGAGGGCTAATCTTTCCTTTCTTACCGAATCTCATAACGCCTTTCATCGGTGATACCTTTAGGAATACCCAGTCTTCAACCTGAAACTCTAAGTCTCGTCGTCGATTATCTACATATGACTTCTAACAACTCTGAGCTACTAATAGCCTTTCCTGTATAAGCTTAATCTTCTAAACTGCCTGTTGTACCAACTCTGGTCCTACTAACGTAGTTTCCCCAGGATAAAGAGAAAAAAAGAAAAGAAAAAAAGGCTCCAAGTTCTCAAGGCCGTGAAAAGGATAAACCAAAGAGGTGATTAGTGCGAAAACCCAAGAAAGGCACCAGTGCTCGAGCGTCGCCTATGGATTCACTTTACCGATTAAGATATGAATCCGATTGGGAAGGATAGGCCTTTTACTTGATGGAGAGCGTGCCGCCTCAGCCCGAAGGTCAAGGAGCTTCTGAGCCGGAGGGGGGGTGAGGCTGTCACTCTTCAAGTTAGAGAAACCGATGAGGTCGGGGCCAGATCCTTGCGAGCTGTGGGCAAGGCCTCAAAGGAGGCATTTGACGTAATAGAGGTTGCGAGCCGCCCTCATTCAGTGAATCAATGTTTAATGAGGCGCAAGCTGCTAAAGAATGTCCCACCAAAGGGACTCATGAAACGCATGACCTTTTCCGTGGTATCTTCGATGGCGTGGACTCGACGGCCACGAAAGACGCTTGTCACGACCCAAATCGATGGGCCATGACGAGTGCCCTAGTTCTACCTATCGAGCACCCCTAAGCATTCGTCTAAGATATAAATATGAAATAAGTGTAGGTCATGCATAACATCTGGAAATAAACTACTAATCCATATTAACAACCTACGTGAGATAACATGCCCAAAAGACACACACACACACACACACACACACACACACACACACACACACACACACACATATATATAAATGAAAAAATATTTATTTGGCCCATGCGAGTATTCAGGAATCATGCAAGATTATTAATTCCAAATAATGTTAGATCTAGGCAGAAAATAATTTAATAGCTCAAACATTTAAAAATTTTGTCGTTCTTATCCAATTAACGAAGCAAAACCATGGATCAATTGTCTACTAGACCAACTACTCAAAAGTTTAAAATCAGAACCCAAACAAACATGCACCTTAACAAAATCTCAATATTTATCAACTGTGTTTCAAACTAAACGAGCAAATTAATCATAAATGAACAGATAAGAGTCAGTGACTAAAATGTTAAACATTAAAGGAAGAAATGACTAAATCACGATTTATCTATGTTGAGATACATATATACGGAATACGGTAGGGCGAGCCGACAAGGCCACATACTATATAACTATACATGACTGTCTACAGATCTCTATTAGAGTGTTCAATTGTATAAAGGACGGGACTGGGCCCAGTCGTACCCATATATGTATGCAAACACATCGTACCAAAACTTAAAGCAGCTCTAGATCAAATGGAGCACACCAACTGTCGCTGATCAAAGATCCTAAGAAAGGGGACTGTCAGTCTGTCTACCTGCACCTGCGGGCATGAAATGCAGCGTCCTCAGGCAAAAAGGGACATCAGTACAAATAATGTACTGAGTATGTAAAGCATGAAAATCAGTACATAAAAGACATAGATGAAACATGGGGTAAATAATTCCACATGTGAGTCTAAATAACTTTGTGAATCCTGATACATTTATAATGTCAAGCACGTGCATGTAAATATCGTATCATGCATATGTATAGGTGTACATAACATCATCAAGCCTCTAAAGGCATCCCATCGTATCATCTCGGCCATTGTGGGCAAAATCATCAACATATACCAGCTGATCAGGTGGTGGTGTGCATATAACGCCGTAAACTTTTCCCATATCCCATATACATATAATATACATATATATAACGCCTTATGGTCATGGTTCAATATACATGTATAAATGCATGAAATACATAAGAAATACGTTAATAAAATTTTTCGAATATCATAAAATTAATATGCCTTTCGGACAAACTTTATCAAATACATATTTTTTTTAGACCCATGAATAGAGAATATAATAATAATTTACACAGGGAATCAAGAATATAGTCACCCCTAGTATTTCTATAAATAGAGTCATTTATGAAAGTTACGTATTTTGCTCGTTTCATTTTTATCATTTGGATCATGCCAAAAAGAAAGAAGGGATAGCCTTAACATACCTCAAGTCGTCAATGCAACTCAACAACAAGATTATGACAACTAGCGCGCCAACCCTATAACAAAGAAATACGTGTACAATTTAGATGGCGATATTATATTACGTATCTCAAACGATAACTCGATTCTAAAATAAAACGGGCAGCATTTCCCCTGATTTTACTGCTCTATCAAACCTACTGTAGGTGAGATAAAAACATAATACAATCAGCAACTCAAAACCAAACTAATTACAATTCGGGACCTTCAATACAGCAAAACCCCAATTATACCATAATACACTCAATCAACAAGTTATCAATTAGCATGTAACTACATGGACGAGCGACCTACTACCCTACCACACGTGGCGTTTCTCCACGCTCTTTTTATCCTTCCAAACTCCATAAATCAACAGCACAATAGACAGTCCAAAAGCAACACGAAACAACCCACAAAATAGTCCACTACAAGTTAAATAACTCGAACTCACGGCTTCCGATCACCGTCCCGTGAGGTCTAACTAGTAGAAAATAAATTTATCAACTTTTTTGATATTTTAAAGCTTAAATACAGAAATTAGGAATTTTTGTTAACTATTAAATACATTGAAAAACACAAACTACAAAGAAAAAGAGAGGCGATATAGCGATACTTACGTCACAAGGGTCGTTTTGATGTTATCGTTTTTCGATTTCGTACCCGGGATGTTAGTATTATTTGAAGCACTATTAGAGAACTCAAGGACCGTTTTTATGGAGTTATATGGTCAGATTATGTGTAACAAAGAAGAGAGAGACGATTTAAAGCAATATAACAACTTTTGAAAAGTCAAAAGGTGCTAGCTTGGCACCCTCTGATTCTCCCATCTTCCAATGCTTATATCATTTTATTCGGGTATTGTATTAATGAACGGTTAATAGCATTGGAAACTACATTCCAAGACCTTAAATTTAGTATATAATATGTCCCAAAAAGGCCTCATATAGCACATGAAATATATTTCTCAAAATGCTCTGTTACAGGGCAAATCCTTAGTTGGTTTTTCCACAACTTTAATCCGATTTTTCCCAAACTTTATATGTTTTATCCAAACATCATATATAGTCATATTTTGACTTCAAAATCATTCAAATCATTATTAACAAGTCTCATATTCATTATACGTCACCTTGAGACGCATAGGGTGTAACAATTTTCCCCCCTAGAAACATTCGTCCTCGAATGTTAAACTCCCAGATATTTATAGAACTTTTTGGTAGAGTCTCCTCTGTAATGGTGCCACTATCAACCTGTCAGACAGAAAACCCAACAATACAAAGCCACACAGGGTCACAATTAACAATAACATCAATGGTCTCACACGAACAATGACATTAACTAACATAAGAATCAAGTACCATATATGTACCTAAGGCTATGATGTCTCAGTCCGATCCTCCTCCGGAAGCGGAAACAAGTGAGGATACCTAGACTTCATGTCTTCTTCAGCTTCCCAAGTCATCTCCTCCACATTATTGTTCCTCCAAAGTACTTTAACTGAAGTTACGTCCTTAGTTCTCAATCTCCGAACTTGTCTATCTAGTATAGCAATGGGAGTTTCCTCATATGATAGATGCTTTGTGACCTGAACATCGTCAACTAGAACAACTCTAGAAATATCTCCAATACACTTGCAGAGCATAAACACGTGAAAAACTGAATATACTGACTCCAAGTTGGAAGGCAAGTCTAACTCATATGCTACCTGGCCTACTGTGCGTATGATCTTATAAGGTCCAATGTATCGAGGGCTAATCTTTCCTTTCTTACCGAATCTCATAACGCCTTTCATCGGTGATACCTTTATGAATACTAGTCATCTACCTGAAACTCTAAGTCTTATCGTCGATTATCTGCATATGACTTCTAACGACTCTGAGCTACTAATAGCCTTTCCTGTATAAGCTTAATCTTCTCAACTGCCTATTGTACCAACTCTGGTCCTACTAACGTTGTTTCCCCAACCTCGAACCATCCGATAGGTGACCTACACTTTCTTCCATAAAGAGCTTCGTATGGAGCCATCTGTATGCTGGAATGATAACTATTATTATATGTGAACTCAATAAGTGAAAGATGATCATACCAGTTACCCCTGAAGTCCATCACACAAGCCCGTAGCATATCTTCCAGTGTCTGAATAGTACACTCAGCCTGATCGTTTGTCTGAGGATGAAATATTGTACTATGTTTTACCTGAGTCCCCAATCCTATTTGGAAGGACCTCCAAAAATTAGCTGTAAACTGAGCACCTCTATCGGAGATAATAGATATAGGGACACAATGAAGTCGTACTATCTCCTTAATGTAAATCCTTGCATAATCCTCTGTTGAATACGTAGTCCTGACAGGCAGAACATGGGCTGATTTTATAAGTCTATCAATAATAACCCATATAGAATCGAACTTACGCTGGGTACGAGGTAAGCATATTATGAAATCCATGTTAATCACTTCCCATTATCAAGCCGGAATCTCTATAGCCTACAATAATCCACTGGGTTTCTGATGCTCAACCTTAACTTGCTGACAATTAGGGCACTGAGCAACAAACTCTGCTATATCCTTCTTCATTCCGTCCCACCAGTAAATTCCCATGATATCATGATACATCTTCATCGTTCCTGGATGAATTGAATAATGACAATAGTGAGCTTCTCCCATAACCTACTGGCGCAATCCTACTACATTAGGAACACATAATCGACCTCGATATCTGAGGACTCCATCTCATGTAATCTCGAATGGTGTCTTCTCCTTTTAAGGGGTTGTATCTCTGTAGTGAGCTAGCATAAGATCTTCATACTGGCATTCCTTCACTCAGTTACTAGAGAGGATGTTGCCGTGTCCTGAATAGTAACTCTGGTACCATGTAAATCTAATAATCGAACTTCAAGATTAGCTAACTGATGAATCTCACAAGTTATCTCACTTTTCTCTAGCTGTAAATATGATAAGCTACCCATATATCTACGACTGAGGGAGTCAGCTACTACATTTTCATGGATGGTATAACATATCAACATCATAGTCTTTTAGTAGCTCCAACCATCGCCTCTGACGTAAATTTAATTCCTTTTGCTTGAATATATACTGAAGGCTCTTATGGTCTATATAGATATCAATATGAATGCCATACAAATAGTGCCTCCACATCTTTAATGCATGAATTACCGCAGCTAACTCTAAATCATGGGTCGGGTAATATTTCTCGTGGTTTCTTAGTTGTCTAGAAGCATAAGCGATAACCTTACCATGCTGCATCAATACACAACCCAATCTAACGCTTGAAGCATCATAATAGATAGCATAACCATCGGTCCCTTCTGGAAGTGTCAGAATCGGTGCTGAAGTCAATCTGTCCTTCAATGCCTGGAAACTCCGCTCACAAGAATTAGTCCACTGAAACTTGGTTGCCTTCTGAGTCAACTTTGTCAATGGTGTTGAAAGGGAAGAAAACCCCTCTACAAATCTCATATAATATCCTGCCAACACTAGGAAGCTACGAACCTCTGTCGGTGTCGTGGGTCTAGGCCAAGTCTTCACTGCCTCAATCTTCTGTGTATCGACCCAGATACCCTCACCCAAAATAATATGACCAAGGAAGGCTACAGAATTAAATAAGAATTCACATTTAGAGAATTTTGCATACAACTTCCTTTCTTGTAGATCTTTGAGTGCAGTACGCAAATAATCTGCATGCTCAACCTCTGAACGAGAATAAACCAAAATATTATCTATAAATACAATCACGAACATATCTAGAAAGGGCTTGAACACACGGCTCATCATGTCCATAAATACCGCTGGGGCATTGGTCAAATCGAACGACATAACACGAAACTCAAAGTGCCCATATCTGGTCATGAATGATGTCTTCGGAATATCCTTCTCTCTAACCCTTACCTGATGGTACCCCGGCCTTAAATCTATCTTTGAGAAACACCTGGCACCCTGCAACTGATCAAATGAATCATCAATCCTCGGGAGTGGGTACTTATTCTTGATCGTCGCCTTATTCAACTGTCTGTAATCAATACACATTCGCAAGGAACCCTCTTTCTTTCTCACAAATAACACAGGTGCTCCCCACGGTGATGTACTAGGTCTGACTTTTTCAAGCAAATCCCTCAGTTGTTCTTTCAACTCTCTCAGCTCTACATGTACTATTCTATAAGGAGGAATAAATATCGGCTGAGTATCTGTTAATGTGTCAATAGCAAACTCAATATCCCACTATGGCGGAAGACCTGGAAGCTCATGGGAAAAAATATCGGGAAACTCATTAACCACGGGAATAGATTGAAGGGTCGGTGACTCTGCTTTCATATCTTGTACCCGAACTAAGTGATAAATATAGCCCTTTATGATCATCTTCCTTGCCTTGAGATAGGAAATAAACCTACCTATCGGCGATGCAGTATTACCTTTCCACTCTAGAACTGGCTCCCCTGGAAACTGGAACCGAACCATCTTTGATCTACAATCAACGTTAGCATAACAAGAAGCCAACCAATCTATACCCATTACAACATCGAATTCTGCCATATCTAGCTCAATCAGGTCTGCTACTGTAGAACGACTAAGAACTACTACTATACAATCTCTATATACCCGTCTAGCTATCACTGGATCCCCAACAGGTCTAGACACCTCAAAAGGTTTAATCAACTCAGGTTTTATCCCAAACTTGCTAGCAACCAACGGAGTGACATATGATAAGGTGGAACCTGGATCAATCAATGTATATACATCATATGAGGAGAATGATAATATACCTGTAACAACATCAGATGACGACTCCTGATCCCGTCGACCCGCTAATGCATAAATGCGGTTCTGAGGACCGCTCGAGCTAGATGCTCTACTTCTGCCTCTACCACGGTCGACTGGTGCTGTGATCCTTGCCCAGGGGGCGTACTAATGATGACGAACCAACTATAGATCCCGCTGGCTGAACTATACTTGCACCACCTCTCGTCGGACAATCTCTTATAACATGGCCTGGATAACCACAAGTATAACAAATACCCAACCCCCACGAGGCACTGCCCGACATGCTGCTTACCACACTGAGCACATCGTGGCAAGGGTGGCCTCATCTGACTTGACTCACCACTATACTGAGAACGAGAGGCCCTGGAACTTTGACTGGGCCTTAAATATGTGGAACGATCAAATCTCCTACCGGAAAACTGAGGGGGTGCACTAGCTGATGGTTGAGCTGGATACCTCGGATACTGATGTCTTTGACCACCTCGAAACTCACCATAAGGACCTAAAGATCTTGCTCTCTTACTCTGGCCCCTATCATGCTCACGATCGGCCCTCTACTCCTGCTTACGCTCCTCTACACCCTGAGCGTATGCCTGAATACGAGAAATATCAATGCCTGGATGAAGTGAGACCGACATACAGTCATTGAGCAGGTGCGGCTCCAACCCAATCATGAACCGGTGAACCCAATCCTCCATCTTAGCTGCAATAGTGGGAGCATACCTAGAGAAAGAATCAAACTGAAGGTTATAGTCCCTAACACTCATATTACCTTGTCGAAGAGTCAAGAACCTATCAACTCTGGCCCGTCTAAGCTTTGGTGAAAAATAATGACGAAGAAAAGCCTCTATAAAATCCTGCCATACTGCTAGAAGGTCATCCTCACCTCTGGACAACTCCCAAGACTCCTACTAAGTAATTGCAATATCCCGAAGTCTATAGGAAGCTAGCTCAACTGACTCAGCCGCAGTGGCCTTCATTACCCTCAAAGTCCTCTGCATCCTATCGATAAAATACCTGAGGGTCCTTGTTTGGATCTACTCCAGTGAATATCGGAGGGTCCAAATTAATGAAATCACGAACCCTAGCACTAATGGCCCTATCTGCATGACCAATACCAACCTCTTGGCGTCGAGCTTGTGCGGCCACTAATCGAGTCAATAGCTGAATAATATCTCTCATCTCCTGACCCGGTACATCTGGATGAGGAGCTGGGGGTACTGGAGCGGGTGTCGGAGCTGATGCCCCTCGGATCTCCTATGGAGAGGGCAGGGTATGTGAAGTCTGCGATGAAGTCTCACTATGCGACTCTCCCCGAGACCTGGTAACTCGTGGTGCTCTACTTGTAGTCTCATCATCCACGGACTTGCCCTTCTGAGCGGCTGCAGCCTTCTTGGGCATCACTGAAAACATAACATCTCGTTAGAAAAATGAATTCTTATATCGCACGATCTAAGATAAGAAAGAAAAGTAACCATCCTAAATATCTTGTAGCCTCCTGTCTATAAGTGTGGTGCACAACACACCCATAAACAAGACTCTACTAGACATGGTCTGTAGACAACCCTAGGACAGAACTGCTCTGATACCACTTTTGTCACGACCCAAACCGATGGCCCGTGACGAGTGCCCTAGTTCTACCTATCGAGCACCCCTAAACATTCGCCTAAGATATAAACGTGAAATAAGTGTAGGTCATGCATAACGTCTGAAAATAAACTATTAATTCATATGAACAACCAACGTGGGAAAACATGCCCAAAAGACATATATACATACATATATATACTGTAGGGCGAGCCGACAAGGCCACATACTATATAAATATACATGACTGTCTACAGACCTCTATTAGAGTGTACAACTGTATAAAGGACGGAACTGGGCCCCATCGTACCCATATATATATATATATATATATATATATATATATATATATATATATATATATATATATATATATATATATATATGCAAACACATCGTACCAAAACTCAAAGCATCTCCGGATCAAATGGAGCACACCAACTCTCGCTGATCAAAGATCCTAAGAAGGGGGACCGTCAGCCTGTCTACCTGCACCTGTGGGCATGAAACGCAGCATCCCCAGGCAAAAAAGGACGTTAGTACGAATAATGTACTGAGTATGTAAAGCATAAAAATCAGTACATAAAAGACATAGATGAAACATGGGGTAAAGAATTCCACCTGTGAGTCTAAATAACTTTGTGAATCCTGAAACATTTATAATGTCATGCACGTGTATGTAAATGTCGTATCATGCATATGTATAGGTTTACATAACATAATCAAGCCTCTGAGGGCATCCCATCGTATCATCCCGGCCACTGTGGGCAAAATCATCAACATATACCAGCTGATCAGGTGGTGGTGCGTATATAATGCTGTAACCTTTTCCCATATCCCATATACATATAATATACACGTATATAACGTCTTCTGGTCATGGGTCAAATACGTATTTTTCTGAGACCCATGAATAGAGGATATAATAATTTATATAGGGAATCAAGAATATAAACACCCCTAGTATTTCTATGAATATAGTCATTTATGAAAGTTGCGTATTTTGCTCGTTTCGTTTGTATCATTTGGGTCATGCCAAAAAGAAAGAAGGGATATCCTTAACATACCTCAAGTCGTCAATGCAACCCAACAACAAGCTTATGACAACTAGCGCGCCAACCCTATAACAAAGAAATGCGTGTACAATTTAGATGGTGATAGTATATTACGTATCTCAAACGATAACTCGATTCTAAAATAAAACGGGCAGCATTTCCCATGATTTTACTGCTCCTTCCAGCCTACTATAGGCGAGATAAAAACATAATACAATCAGCAACTCAAAACCAACCTAATTACAATTCGGGACCTTCAATACAACAAAACCCCAAATATACCATAATACACCCAATCAACAAGTTATCAATTAGCCTGTAACTACAATGATGAGCGACCAACCTACTACCCTACCACACGTGGCGGGTCTCCACGCCCTTTTTATCCTTCCAAACTCCATAAATCAGCAGCATAATAGACAATCCAAAAGCAACTTTAATCCGATTTTTTCAAACTTTATATGTTTTATCCAAACATAATATATAGTCATATTATGACTTTAAACTCATTCAAATCATGGTTAACAAGTCTCATATTCATTATACGTCACCTTGGGACACACAGGGTGTAACAACGCTACATGTTTGGGAGACTTAGATGGGTGTTGTACTTTTAATTCTATTATTTCTAGTTATTATTATCTCATTACTCTGTTCCGACATCTATTGTAGTATTTTCGACTCGAGGGTGATCAACCTTCAAGGCCAGGATTGTTCAACTTGTGTGGTTTGGATTTACTTTTCTTATCATTAATTTCAATCTTAATCTAATTTCTCGTTTTGTATCAAGTTAGATCACGTATCCTTAAAATCGCGTATAAATTTAATTGTTATCCGATTTTGAGGGTAAACAATAACAATTTGGTCAAAATATAACTCACATACAAAATTATTTTTCTGTACAATCTCGTAAAATATTCAACTTCATACAATTATGTTACTGTATATATATTTGTAAGTCATTTATATGTATTTTGTATATCGTGTATACATTACTACATGTTCGTTGAACATTGACTATACAATTGACATATACCCAACATACAACTTATTTATACATTGGGCTTTAATTCGACACAAACTCTAGCAAAGTCATCATGCATAAGTCAAAGTATTACTAATTGTTGTATAAATGCATCTATTTATTATATTTTTCTGGAGTTCTTGGCGCTTCTTATGATGATTTTGTTGTTTACTTTGAACTTTTGGAGATTAGTTGATCCAAGAGAATCAATGACTTTATCAATATACGTGTGTATAAAGCTTATGAAAAATAACTAAGTTTAGCATGGTAGAGGTTTACGTTGGGACTAATGATATAGCATAATTGAATACAATATCATTTTCGCAAATAGCCCATAAATTGGTCAAATAGTAGTTGCAACGTTATCGTTTGACTCTATCGGATTTGGATATGTTTTTACTCGAAGTATAATAATTTTTTTATGTCAATGCAAGCTGCGAGATAGAGGCATGAGAAAGAGAGAGAGAGAGAGAGAGAGAGAGAGAGAGAGAGAGAGAGAGAGAGAGAGAGAGAGTGAGAAACAATGAGGAAGATGTGAGTCTAAAATAGAGAAGATTGGAGCTAGGTTTTTACTTTGCGTAGTAAATATAGATATGTTAGGTAATTAAATAAGAATCTCCTAATAGTGATAATTAGGTTTATTTTTTTACATATTGTATAGTTAAAAAAGAAACTATTTAGATTCGCATCGAGAAGTCAAGCTTAGGGGAGAAGGCAGTAAATCACTCCCTATCAAAGGCGAATCTATTTTTGTGTTCGAACTCGAGACCTCTAATTAAGAATGACGAGATACTTATCACCACCTTATAACCTTTGGCGGTATTCAGCTGATATCTTATGGAAATTGATGTAGCTTCATATACAAAATAATCCCATATAAGATTGGAATAAGTAATTGAGTCAAATAAAACTCTCATTCCTTGTTATAACAAAGACTCCATTAGATTGCCAGTTCAACATTTGACTATTTTAAGTAAAATAAAAAATAAAAAATATGAATCACCATATCATTAATTATCATATACGAAATAAGCTAATAGTGTATATGCGTGCTACCACGGTACCACCTACCAATCCATCCAAAATCCCATTAAAACATGCGCTTTAGATAACGCAAAATACTAATATACGATTAGAAGAAGAATTGAGTCACTTACATCTCATTCCTTACAATAATAGTACAATGAAAATACTATTGCCTTGTTAGTTAAATTGAGCATGACATGAGCTAGGTTGTAATTGAAAATCATTATCTCATTTGAAATATTATTATTCAAATAAACCTTTTTAACTTCAAGTTGTCTACCAAATAAGAATAATTTTATCCCTGATAAGTTAATTTGTGAATGTGACATAGTTCATGATCATGACAAAGAATGGTGACTTATTGTAAAATGCAATGTTGGGTGTTCAACATTGCTTTGCCTGGACTTTAGGTGAAAAGGAACTTACGAGAGCAGGGAATTGCGCAAAAAAAAAGAGATATGCTCACATTGAGTAAAGAAATAAAAGTGAAGAATCCCCTACTGATGTAAAGTCCTTGTATGTTGTGCTTAAAGAAATGTGAACTAGGTGTTATTTTGAATTGGAACTTTGGGGGAAATTGTAATTGTAAAAGGTGTAGGTCACGCATGAAGTTGTAGGTATTAAAGTTGCTTAGAGAGGTGAAGATACTCATATACAGATTATATCTAACCTGTCCCATAGCCTACGTTACGACCAAATGCAAAGTCCTACATGATCTAGATGAGATTGTTCATACATTAGTGGAGAGTTACATGATAGCCAAACTTATAGTACTCTTGAAGGCATGATTCACTTCTTTGTGAGGGCGAGTGATTGTTGTGTATTGCCCTAGGCTATTATTTGCAATTGGTGTGTGAATGTGCATTGTCTTTTTCTTGTGAGGTGTATTAAGGATTTGGCGCCAATTTGACCACAACACTAGTGGGATGTCATGACCGGGGTTAAGGTTGAATGTGATGACATGATGGTATCTAGTTGATTATGGCTGGCCATTTGACTAAGGTGGTTGTAGTGTTAGGAGCAATTTAGTTTTAGATTTGCCCGGGACGAGTAAAAGCTAAGTGTGGGGGTGTTTGATAAGCTTAAAGTTACTTAATATTTATGCCCGCTTTGTATCTTTGATTTGGTTGATTTGATAGAGATTTAGTCTGATTTTGATATAATATGTTGCCTTTCAGTACAAGTGGTGCAAAGGGGATCAATGGACGAATAGTGCACGAAGTGGGAGGACAACAAGTTGAGAAATGAGGAAATTCTCATGAGCCGCCGCACACGAGCAACCCCAAATGCGCAAGTACCACAGAAGTCTGCCAGATGTTCGCGGCCATGAGCGCGGTCATACTCCCAGGTGCGCGGCCCCGCACGTCCGTATCCGAAAATTCTAGTCAGGCCTATTTTTGTAAATTTTGAGGCATCCTTTTGACCTATATGGAGCCTAGCTCATCCCAAAATGAGGTATCTCAGATTTTGGAGCAGCTTTTGGAGAGAAGAAGGCATGGAAACAACATAGACTTTGAATACTTCATTTGAATCATTCAATACGAAAGTTTGTTTGATTTTGGGGATTGTAATATTTTCTTGTTCTCTTAATACTCTTCCGATGAACAACTTCTCAACTATAGAGTAATCTTTCTTACGGTTATTGACGGATATTGCGTTTTGACTATTGTTTTGGGTTTGCTTTTCTGTTAGTTGTCTAAATTCGTTGAACGAGTTTCTATTTGAACTGCAAGGTTAATTGTGGTAACTTTATCGAAAGAGAAATGTTGCTGCAATTCGCATTGTGTTATCTTGTTTGGGTTTGATTTCTCGACTCTCATAGGTAGTCGAAAGAGCATGTAGAGTTATCAATTGACCCAATTTAGAAGAATAGTCGAGAGACGTTCTTCGTAAGATCATTCATTCAACGTATTATTGCATATTTTCACAACATATATAATTATTTATGTAGTGAACTCTAATTCATTCGGAAGAAGAATTTGAATCCTTAAGATAGCCTAATCATTTGTTGAAATCGAAAGAGTCAATAAAAGTTAAGAATGGACATATCACATAGTTGCACATAATAATAGTTGATCACATATCTTGTCAAAACCATTATTTTTCGCTTTGATATTCAATCGTTGCTTCTGAGTCACTCAATTTCTATTATTATTCACAATCGATAATCTTAGTTTTTATTCTTAGTTCGGTAATAACTCAAAATCAACGGTTTATTTTTCTGAATAGTGTTAAGCTGAAGATTTATTCGAACATTATTTAAACTAATCACTGTGAAGACGATTTAATACTATACTATATTTAACTAGCGAGCCTAAGTTTTATACACCGGGTTTGAGCTCGTCAAATACCACCTACCAATCCATCCAAAATCCCATTAAAATGGGCGCTTTAGATAATGCAAAATACTAATATACGATTAGAAGAAGAATTTAGTCACTTACATCTCATTCCTTACAACAATAGTACAATGAAAATACTATTGCCTAGTCGGTTAAATTGAGCATGACATGAGCTAGGTTGTAACTGAAAATTATTATTTCATTTGAAATATTATTCAAATAAACCTTTTTAACTTCAAGTTGTAATAATTTTATCCCTAATAAGTTAATTTGTGATTGTGACATAGTTCATGATCATGACAAAGAATGATGGACTTTAGGTGAAAAAGAACTTACTAAGCTTGTTCGGCCTTTTTCAAAATTCAGATATATTGGGCTTCGTTCAGCTACTTCTGTGGGCTTTCAAATTTTCTCAATGAGTTAACGGAAATTAACGGCAAGTTGAAGTAATACGAATAAATTCAACGGTCCCCACGGGACACGTCTTCCAAGTTTCTTCAAATTACCTAACTACCCTCTATCACAAAATATTCGAACCAACGTTCATAAAATCTAACGTTCAGAATTCAAAACCAACGGCTCAGATCCTTCGTTTCTTTGTAAACCCTGCTCCCACAACTTGGTCCTTTTCGTAAATAAACCTACTTCAAAATTAACGCATCTATTTTAATCAACAAATAAATTGTCTAAAAATATCCAATTTCTCTCTCACACGCATCGAGGTCCTGATCTTCGTTTTTTCAAATCATACCAAACCCAAAACGAAGCTCACAAGAAAACTTTCTATAAACCCTAATACTCCTTCCAAATTACCCCAAATTTTCGATTTTAATTACAAAAATACCTCAATTCTTTTGCTCTTCAGTTGATCCAGTTATAGGCATTTTTGAATTGATTTCTCTGTTCGGAAAATGATCGTTAGAAAGTACGGCCGGCGGAGTAGAAGCATGTCCCGGAACTACTCTGATTCAGGCTTAAACGGTGATGTTTCAGAAGAAGGTTCTCAAGATATTTACAGTTTTGGGTTTCCATCTCAAGACTCGGTTCACTTGAATAATTCAGATCCATACGCATATGATGCCGCCGGCTCATCTCAGGAATTGACGATTTTGCCCTCAAGAAAGGAAGATAGGGATGAGGATTTTTGGAATCCCAAGAAGGTAAAAAAGGTGTTTGATTGGGAGCCTTATAGTTTGAATTCATCTCAAGAATCCGACGAATTGGGGCAGAATGGTAGTTTGGGGAAATTTGATGGGGGTTTACTAGAACCGAAGAAGTTGAAGGGTAAGGAAAATGGGATTTTACAGAAGAAGAAGAAGAAGGTGAAATCTAAGGAGCTGGGATTGCCATCGCTGGGCCCCACAGCGACATTAATGGAGACACAAGAGTGTGGTGAGATGATGGAACATATGGATGAGGTGAATTTCGCTTTGGATGGTTTAAGGAAAGGGCAGCCTGTGAGGATCAGAAGGGCCAGTTTATTGTCATTGCTTTCTATATGTGGAACAGCTCAGCAGCGTCGCCTGTTACGCGCTCACGGGTATAAGAAATTTGGCTTTTAAACACAGTTTAGAATTTAGATTAGTATGAATCTTGATTGATTTCTTTGATAGACATAAATCTTGTCTTTCTTGAATAACTCAGTTATCACAGTGTTTGTTAATGGTAATTTGTGTATACAATTATAGGAGATAAATATATAAACATTCCCAGATAGAGAGAATTTTGATAGCTGACGTACAAAAAAATTGTACAAATTATCTTCAAGTTTTGTACAAATTGTTTGAGTTTGGAAAAAAATAGGGATGGTACTAAAGCAGGGGATGCTTGGTAGAGGAATATTTCAGTTTTTCCAGATGTATTGAGCAAGGCTCAATTATCTTCCAGTTTAATGTTTTGACCTCTGCTATCACATCATTCCTAACTCCAAAACTAATAATGAGCTTGGGTTCACTGATGAAGCTTTTCCATTTATAATTGGCTGAATGGTCCTAGTGTGATAGTGTTACATATGAATTTTTTTCTCAGTAATTGCTAGGGCTACATGTTGATGGATCCTTCAAGGAGGCTTCTTTATCTTATTCTTTGGAAATATGGTTCACCTTTAGAATGCGTTTTCCATTTGATTCGATATTCTAGTATGTAAATTTTCAAGACTGGAAGTACGTGAAGAATAATAGATGAGATAAATAATACCTTAGATCCTAATGGTAGTCATTGGTAACTCATGTGGGGATGACTTCTATTTTGAAATAATTAGACATTCCTCAGGTCTAGATTTCTGATAATCACAATTACTATGACTCTTATTGAAGATGTATATGATCTATCAGCTTAGATCCTAAACATGTAGCATTTTCCTTGAATTTAGTGGTCTGATTATTGATATTTATCCCTTTTTGCCCATTGGTATAACTGCCAAGTTTTTGATGTCAGGATGGCAAAAACAATTATTGATGCTGTTTTGGGACTCAGCTTTGATGACTCCCCTAGCAACCTTGCCGCAGCAGCTCTATTCTACATTTTGACCAGTGATGTAAGTTTCTTCGTCTCTAGCGGTATAGCCCTTTTATTTGGACAGAAGAACTAGGTTCTTGCATATTCTTCATGATTTGTCAAATAGGAAAAGGTTTTTTCTCCACTCTAGTTGGAACAGGGTGAGACAACCCAATTAAGGAAGGGCACAGGCATGTACTGACTCATTAAACTTGAAAAATTGGACAATTATGTATTGGTACTTTTGAAGTCCTTATTCTGTCTGTTAGCTGCCTAGTTGATGAGTAACTTTGGCATAATGTATGATTGGAAATAATCTCTTCTCAATTGATTTCAAGGCATCAGTATTTCTTTCCTTTCTCTCTTTTGGTGGATAACAATTTACAAATAAGCATACTGTGGATGCCCCTTCATCAATATATTATGTTCTGACTGTTTTAAAGTTTCTCCCTAAAAGTTAACATTCCTTATAAGTTGTATCTGTATGCTAAAATTACTCTTTGGTAAATTATTCAGTTACAGATATTGTTTATATTTGCAATTTTTTATTAATAGTTTAATACATGCTCATTTTATTGTATTATCATCCATATAAGTTATCTGAGAACTTCTCCCTTCCTTCTGTTTTTGATCTTCCAAATTTTTTCCAGGGAGGAGACGACCGTCTTCTTGATTCACCCAGCTGCATTCGCTTTCTTATAAAATTGTTAAAACCGGTTGGCGCTCCTGCTCCGATAGCAAAGGCTCCAACTATTGGGAGCAAGCTTTTAGCAATGCGCTTAGATGCTGATGTTTCTCAAGATTGTGTAAAAGGGCTAGATTCTACTTCCTCTTCAATAATCTGCAAGGTGCAGGAAGTTCTTGTTTCTTGCAAGGAAATAAAGCCAAATGATGGACATGACAGACCAGAGTTAAACCCAAAATGGATTAGTCTACTGACAATGGCAAAAGCTTGCTTGTCTACTATCTCCATTGAAGGTTTGGTTGGCACTTAATTGGTCCTTTAAGGGATATTATTACTTTGTTCGATCTGTCTTTTCTTCTTTCTGCGCAGTAAATGTCAAGGCTATTTAATATATATTTGTCCTTTAGGATGGGTGGGTTGGTTGCTATTTTGCTATAAGCATCGAAAGTTAATCTGGGTATCTTGTGTTTCCTTAACTTTGTGAGATTGCATTTTGGTTGCTACCTGTGTCTCCTACTAAGAGGTAAAAAGACAGAAAGTAGAAGAGCTAAGTAGTTCTGTGCTTTGCTTTTATATATGTTTACGGCTTATAATATGCTTTCCTAGTAACTTTTTTTAATCTGCATTTGTCTTAATTAGTTGATGTTGCTTTTAGATGTTTGTGTTTTCAAAACTTGAGATCTGACTCTTTTTCTATATCTGGAAATTCTATCATATGACGTTCTAGAATTTTTTAGTGATCAGACCCATGTTTTTTGCCAGTCTTACCTTTAGTGTGGCTTACAATTGCATCATTTTGAAGAATCATATGGATACTCGGGCTAACTTGACAGTGATTGATCTGTATTTCATCCATTTTCCGCATCGTATAACATAATTTTCATTTTCCTATTTCTGTCAAAATTCACTCAGATACTTCTGGCACTGTGCGGAGAAGTGGGGGCAACTTCAAAGAAAAGCTGAGAGAGCTTGGAGGACTTGATGCGGTCTTTGAGGTGGCAAGGAGTTGTCATTCTGTTTTGGAGGTGTGAGCCTGTGTGTTATTTTCTGTGTTGTTACCAGAGACGTGTCTCATAAATTTGTGACATATGAGAGCCAACAACGTGCTCTGTATTCCTCTTGTAGTTAAGCTCTGAGTTAGCGCTGACATGACCATGTTGGATTGGAAGAACATGATGACTTCTATTCCCCTATCACCCCCTTCCTACCCTTTGCTTTTATCCAGTTATAGCATGAACATATGCACATGTGATAGAAAATTTATATGGATTTTGGTATTTATCTAGATCTTTGGTGTATGTGTGCAATCTGTGTAGGACTTTGATGTTATTTGAGTTATTCTTCTTTACTCATTGTTGTTATCAATAAGTGGATGTATAGAAAGATGTTTTGATGCTTGCTGTTAGATTTAGGTGACAATGGACAGTGAGTTTTATGCTTAACAGGATTGTTTTCTTTTTTTGATATGTCAACTATGTGAAGCAGCTGCCATGACAATACTTTCTCTGCAGGGATGGTCAGAGCTAAGCTTGCAGTCCTTGTCAGATTCTAAAGATTATGCTGCCCTAGAAAGTCTGGTGCTACTTTTAAAATGTTTGAAAATCATGGAAAACGCGACCTTTCTTAGTATGGACAATCAGGTAATTTCAATTCCAACTTTACTTTTTAGTAGACTTCCTTTCAGAATCCTTGAAGTCTTGGATGTTCAGTTCTGTATCGGTTCTGTTTCAGAATCACTTGCTTCAAATGAAAGGAAAATTAGATGGTCTGAACTCCCCAAGGTCTTTCACAAAGCTAATCTTAAGCGTGATCAAGATTCTCTCAGGTACTATTGCCTCTTATATTTTCATATAAAAAAATTATTGCCTCTTATGTTTTTCGTTTTCCTTTAGTCCATTTGCTATTTTTTCTTTTGTCCCTTGGCTTTATGATGCTTCCTGACTGTTAACTTGTTTTGAAATTAGGTGCTTTCCTGCATAGAACTTCTTTGGACAGTTCTAACTATGGAAAAGTCTGTAACCTTTCAGCTGGAACTGCTCATGCTTCAGAATTACGTTCACTATCAGACAAGAAAGGTAAGCTGTTATTCTTTTCTTTCTGGCAAAAGGGCATTGGAGTGTGCCTAGACTGCACATTGATGGTATCATCTTCTTCCTCTGTTTAAAGACGGGGTAAGAAGTTGAAACTACTTGACAATAACAAGGCAGTTTCTTTTTCTTTTTTTATCCGTAAAAGAATTTGAGGAGGTAAGATTCTGTTTTTTTTTTTTTTTTTTTGTGGGGGGGGGGGGGGGGGGAGGATATGGTTTAATGGAATTCCACTTTTCCCTGGATAAACTTGTTTTAATATTGATATAGCATTGCATGTGGATCACTTGTGCTGATTGTAGCACACATGGTCAAGAAGAAGGTCATAGGTGCTGCTCTCAGAAGCCCAAAGTTCTAGTAACACAGAAATATCATCTCCTCTTTCTCTGGATTCTCACCCATGTATGTGGTGTGTTAAATTATAATGCAAGAGATTACTAAAATAGGAGTTTGTTAGGGTTTGTGGTTTGATGGCTCACTTTGTGGTGCTTGTTTTGTTATTCTTAATTGGATTTTTGATAGTTTAAAGATGCGCCTTTATTCGAGATGTCTCCACAGTGAAAGGCAATTGAAGTTTATCTGGAGGATACCGGAAAAAGATATTGAAGTAGGGCAGCTTTGGTATTTCTTGTTTGTCCCCAATATTTCTTAATGCCAAACATGAAATATGACCTCCCATACTGTTCACAGAAAGCGCTGAAATGCTAACAGTAAGCATATCAATTCAACACAGCTTTTTAACTTTTGAATTTGTCAACTTTCAAATAGCAATTTAGTGCTAGAGTTTGGCATTTTTGGCGAGGAATAGCTTGATTAAATAGTGAGTGGCCCTGTGCTGCATGGCCAGGAAAGTTTTCTCTTCAGAATGAAGGGGTCCCATAAAAGTCTTTCGTTGGGTAAAATATAAGCAAAGTCCAATTTGAAGTCTAGACTTGTTGGAAGAGCTATCAATCAAACAGACAATTCCTCTCTGATTTCTTTGTTAGTCAATGAAACTATAATTAGCTTCAGATGTTGAATAATTTCGCTTTTGAACTTGTAGATGGAAATTGTCAGATTTTGTGCATTGATTCTTCTACGACGTGCTATACAAGTGAAGGTTCCTGTTCTCAGAAGAACTTAAGTAGTGAAATTCACACCGATCAAATTGGTTCATCCACGTCCAATTTAGAGTCTGCTAGTACTTCCACCAGTGATTCTTGGCAGCTTAAATTGAGGATTGAATCTTCCAAGACTGGGTCATGTAGTGGAACCTCTGGGGACTTCAGTTTTGGGGTCAAGAAGAATTCATCAAGAGTGAGTTTTTCGATTGGTGATAGTCAAAGAAGTAATGGAGAGAAGAGACTTGAGCTTATGGAAGAGAGTCAAGATCCTTTTGCATTTGATGATGAGTTTGAACCTTCACGATGGGATTTACTGTCTAAGCCAAAGGCGCTTCAAGCTCGAAGTAGTCAGACATCGTTTCTTGGACGCGATGATGAATACCAATCTCTCACTGTGCTAAGCCAGCCAGAGTCAAGTAGCCAGGAGAACAAACAAGAGTCAAGTAGCAAGGAGAACAATCAATCTGATCAGGCCTCTTGTTCTTCTACAGATGAGGAAATGTCGACCCTTCTGGCAGATTGCCTTCTCACATCTGTAAAAGTAATTTGCTTCACTTCAATGTTAGAAATTTATGTATGCTATTTTGAAGCAAGGAAGGTCTTTCCTTTTTCCTCCATTCAGTATGGTTCTTTCATATGTTAATTATGAAGACACGTTACTTTATGTTGGAATGATTTATCACTCTACAGGTCAAATGTTTGTTGGAGAACCTTGGAGTCTTTAATTGTTCTTCATTTTGTTTTCAGGATTGCTTTAATATACTCAAACTTGCACAATTTCTTGACATATGCGAGTCTTTTAATGACAGGTTCTGATGAACTTGACAAATGACAACCCTATGGGCTGTCAGCAAATTGCTGCCAGTGGTGGGCTGGAAGCTTTGTCTGCTTTGATTGCCAGCCATTTCCCGTCCTTCAGCTTGCATATGGATTCTAATGGGTCACCAAAATCAGGTGTGCTATCTGATAGTGAAGGTCATCTCAATGATCAAGAGCTAGATTTTCTGGTTGCTATTTTGGGTTTGCTTGTCAATTTGGTGGAGAAGAATGGCTGCAACAGGTAAATATTTTCTTTTGATTTGTGCTTTAAGTTGTTAACCCTGTATTTTTGATGAAATAAGTTGCTTCATTGCAAGCATCAAGAAGATGCAAAGTTACAAGAAGGATCAATGTTAGCTCCATTACAATATAACAAAAACCCGCCCAGGGAGCTAGCCCTGTAGGCTTTACATAATCAGCTTTTGCGGCTATTTGTTTACTCATCACTGTATTTTGGGTGGCTCTCCATGCATTTATTGAACATTGAGAAATTGGCTGCCATCTTTGCAGTTGTTTGTAGTTTGTTCTTGAATATTGATGCTTGCATATCTTTACTTATTTGGTACATCCCTGATAGAATTCTTCTCGTGATGTGGATCATTAAATTCTGGGCGACTGTTTTTTTCTTGTTATGTGGATTATCAAAATTTTAGGTGTAATATTTCACAAATTCCTTAAAATTAGAAAGCGCACGATTCTATTAGTCAGAAAAGCTGCTAACAGGGTGTTCCTCTTTCCTAGTATGCAGAAAATCTCGTTGATCTCAATTTCCCGGCTGAATGTATATAACAATAGTTTTAGAAGGTCTGAATATACTGTCCTTCTGAAGGAAAAATGGTTTCCATCTCTTAGAAAATTACTAGGAATATTCCACGTAACAGGTAATCTGTGCGTCCCAGTTTTAACTGTTTCCTATTGAGTGGAGATCTTGTGGTAAATCTTGCTGCATATAAATATTACTGGACCCTATACTAGAGTCTAAATCAGGTCTTTGGGTTTTAAACTTCTTTTCATATAAAAGTGGTTCCTACTCCCACTTTATATTGTTGATGCCATTATAAAAAATATTTAATGGTGTGAGGAGACAGTGTAATAGGAACATGGATTTGTATGGTTAATTTAAAGTATGTCCACTTTTTATCAGTGTGTAGAGGCTGTGTAGAAACAATTATTATGGGATCAACACTCTAAAACAAACAATTTTCCTTTTTTTTTGTGTGTGGAAAAGCTGCTGTTTTCTTTTCGGGGAAACAATGTTTTTCTCCATATAAAGTTTTTCCAACACAAAAACGAAATACTAGATGTATACAAACATTGTTTTTCAAAAAAAAAAAAGAACCTAATGAAAATTAACCGTTTTCTAATCCAAGCGGTACTTAGTGGTAGGTGTCTGGGGTTGTTGAGCCTACTACATAGTGGGTAGATATATTCTCTTGGTAAGTGGGATTAATAATGGGTTTGGCCTTAATATCCTTCTCTTCTTAACGTTGAGTAGCTCAGTATTAAGTAATTGAAAGAATATCTCAATGCTTAACTTTACAACTGTGTACCTGGTGTAACTTTATTCCCTATCTCACGCCTTTCGGCATAACTTAACTTTACCTTTGATCTAACTTAGTTTCTTTAGTTCATGCCTTTCAGTTTTCGTATATAATATACGTTTGTTGAGATTATAGCAGTGGACGTTTATCTGGTATAATTGTTAAATACAGGCTTGCACATTTTGGCTTAGAAATTAAGTACATGATTCCACATGAATTTTGAGATGCAATATTGTAAAAATATGGATAACAATCTTTGAGCATAGTGTGCAATTTAATTGATTAAGTGGTTATGCAAACATAGATGCACCTATGAAGAATTGCACCTTATATATTTAAGACAGCTGACATCTTTTAAATTTCCTTTTGGTTATAAGCTTGTGTAATAATGGCTTAAATATTATGGAACCTATTTTGTTCTATTAAGGACACTGAAATCTAGAAACAGGTGATATTTCCTCAGCATGACTAGTATCTCATCTGTTAGCTATCCCAGCAGATCATGCAACATAATCTGCTGATTGAGACATGTGTCTTTGCTGAACTCTCATCTCCGTGATAATTCCTCGTTAATTTTTGAAATTCCTTATACAAAGAAAAAATTAAAAAGAAAGGAAGAACGCCATGTATTCATTGATTCGATCATTTAACATTCTGCCATTAATGGTAGTTTGCTCATATCGCAACATAATCTGCTGATTGAGGCATGTGTCTTTGCTGAACTCTCATCTCCGTGATAATTCCTCGTTAATTTTTGAAATTCCTTATACAAAGAAAAATTTAAAAAGAATGGAAGAATGCCCTGTATTCATTAATTCGATCATTTAACATTCTGCCATTTAATGGTAGTTTGCTCATATCGCTTTACCAGATCTCTTAGAATGACATACTGGTATGTTGTCATGCAAGTCTCAGATTTCAGTTGTTGATGATAGAGCACCTGATAAAACATTTGCACTTCTTAAACCAAGCCTTTTGCTAATGGCAGGTCGAGACTTGCAGCTGCTAGTGTTTCATTGCCTGTATCAGAAGGTTTGTTTGAGGGGGAGAGCCAGACAGATGTTATCCCTCTGCTATGTGCAATCTTTCTGGCAAATCAAGGGGCTGGAGAGGCTGCTGAGGAAGGAAAAAGTTTGCAATGGGTAGGGAGATTGCTTTATCCAAATTTATTCTTTTCTGGCAATACCTGGAGTGCTTGTTACTGAGAAAGGAGTATTGCATAGCTATTTTTTATGTTGTTTGGTTCTGATTCTGGAATTATGGGGTTATTTCATTTTGTGCAGTTGTTTATTCTCCATGTGATTCACAGAGAAGTCAGTCGCCTAGCAGTGAAACTAGAGTGCAGACTCAAAAGATGATTCCATGAGCATGCTTTTATCAAATTCTAACCAATCACGCCTGTTTGCTGAAACATAACTTTTTGTTTATCCTTTAAAAGTACGGATAGAGTATTACATGTGCACATGTTATCATGGGAAAAAAATAATGGAGAGCTTGGTCTCCGAGTTGCTCTAGTGTGCTTAAGCTTTGCACATATTTCCATTTCGATAATGAAATAGGATGTTTACAATGTATTCTTTCTAATTTTAAGAACTCATTTTCTCTCTTACTAAGTAGCTCAACTACTCCTTTATAATTCAAGCTAGGTATAATTTGGTCAACACAAATGAAATCATTATTATTTTTGCATTGTTATTTCAAGGTCTAAAATGCGCATCTGACCTGGCGGTAAATAAATAGGATGCTGTTAAAAAGTTTAGTTCTATGTCTGGAGTGTTAAGTTACTTATCCACACTATATATTCTTTCTAAAAACCTACCCTTCAGGTTGTATGTATGTTCTAATTCTATATTCTGCGAATTGAATAAGGATACTGAATGTTCATTAATTTTGCGTTTTCCAACTTATCACAAAAATAATTTCTCCATTTTCTAAATCTGCTTAGTGATGCCAGCTTTGATTGTCAAATTCAACTTGCTGATCATATTGCAAGATTTTTGGCTTCGTGAGCTCTAATGGGACTAAGAGTTTGGCTACTTGTGGGGATATGAAATCCACTTGGGGTGGGGTAGGGGCAAGAGAGAACTAAAAGATTGGGGAGGGGGGGCGAGAGAAAGGTACTAAAAGATAGTGGAGGTTATTGAGTCTTTCAGTTGATTGAGCATGAAAGCAAGGTTAAACTAGCCTTATCATATACTAACCAGTGCTAGATTTTTTTTTGCTCGACTATGTTGCTACGAAATTGAATGCGGTTGTCTTGTACAGGATGATGAAGATGCTGTATTACAGGGAGAGAAAGAAGCTGAAAAAATGATTATAGAAGCTTATTCAGCTCTCCTTCTTGCCTTTCTTTCAACTGACAGGTTAGTTAAGTCTTTTGGAATTAGTTTTTAATCTGTTATCTCTTATTTAAATGCTCTCTTATGTTTAAATATCTTTATTTGGATCAGCAAGAGCATACGACAGGCAATTGCTGGTTATTTACCAGATCATAATTTGTCCATTCTTGTGCCTGTGCTGGAGAGATTTGTGGTATGTGATCTTGTCCAGTTCTTTGAGTTGATAAAGAATGGTAGTAAAAATTGTAAAATTCTTCCCAACTTTTAAACAGGGATACTCAATTTCAAATAACTAACCACTTCTAACATAGTTATCTAACTTATTGCCACAAGAAAGTGGAACATTGTTTCCTACCGATTTTGTATGTATGTGTTAATAGAGTTCTTATCTTAGTTGTATTGTTTATCCAGGAATTTCACATGACGCTGAACATGATTTCACCGGAGACTCACTCAACAGTGCTTGAAGTTATAGAATCTTGTAGGGTTCGGTGAGAGCAAAGGAACTTCGACGTTTTCTTTTCCTTCTGCACCTTGTCCTCAATATGAGAAAGAAGATGGTACCAATGAGACTTTGTACATCCTACCTACCCTTCTCTGCAGCATTCATTATTACATGACTGGCATCTGTTGGTGCATTGCAAATCCTATCTTTGGTTTTGTGAGTCATGGGGGCTTTTGTTTGACTATGATTTTTCTAAAGTTTAGGGGACATTTTTTTTTTCTATTTTCCAGCCGATTGTCACCACTTGTGAGGGCTGAGATGCTTGTACATGAAGAACAATTATGAATGTGAAACACAGAATGTAATTTGTAGTAATTTTCTAGTGATGGTTTCTCTATCTGGTGATTTGTTATTTCACTGTATCTTTTCCTGTTGTATTAGTTAAGTGTGGAGACTTCCATATATTTCTTGATGAGAATCGTTATTACGGGTAAGCTTATAGTAAGCAGCATTTCACAAAAAATCATCTCGAAGTTGTAATTTTATCTTGTAAAATATGATTCTTCTGATAAAAATTTGGCTTGTGGTTTGTCTATTTGAACGTTGTGTGTTTGGCACTGTTAAAAAGTTTTCAATGAAAACACGTTTTTTTTGGTTGGTTGTCTAGGAAGCTTTTTCTTCAATTTTTTTTTAAAGGGTTCTCTAAAAAGTTGTTGAGATGGGTTATTAGTACCGCACTGTTTCTTCTTCTCTCCTTTTATTTTGTTATTTTTTCTTGATTGATTGGACTGCGTGCTAATTTACGAGGACTCGGTTATAACATGAACTACTAAGAAATCTTAACGAGTATAATTTGCGGCAGGGTAACAGTCATTTGATTAATATGAATTTGGCACAAGCCTCTGGAGAAAAGGAAAAAAAACAGTAATAATTTCTTAATTTTGCTGCTTTATCATGTTGGTTTCACAGTGAAATGAAATTCCTTTAATGTTGTAATCTTTCCACATGACAATTTATATTGGCACTTCTCTTACAAAATAATAGCGGCGGGCACTCAACTTTCGTGATATAACAGAACACGAAAAAGATGGAATATGGATTACATAACATGGTACTTTCCTCTTTCATATTCCAATTCTATACCAAATTATCGCTGACGTGCACGAAGCACCAGTCTTAATATAAAAAACCATCTGATTTTTTTCTTTGAATACAAGAAAACAACACACAACTCTCATGTGCGTTGGTGGAACAACCAATCCAGGTTATACATTATTCATTCATTTTGAGCTTCACCAGGAGAGTATACTGGACATACTTATATATTGCGACAATTTAACAAGTTACTTACACTAGATACTGTTTCGTATTCAAGATGCTTAATAGAAATTGCAGCAAATATTATATGTAGATCACAACTAGGACTTGATTAACACTTTTAAGTAAAGGGAACAACAACAACGCCTCAATCCCAAGCAAGTTGGGGTCGGCTATATGAGATAGAACAACCAAAGTGTTAAAGTGCTTGCGAACAAAGCCTTACTGAGGCTTACTATTCTTAGTAAGGAAGTTGAGCACGACTTGATTAACCTCGTCAGGTAGTTGTTCTTGAACAAAATGGTTTCCTTCTGGCAAAGAGGCCGTCTCCAGATTAGGAACTAAAGTTTTAAGTTCTCCACTAATGTAGTCTTCAATACCTGGAAATTTGAGGACATAATCCTTCTTCCCCTCAATAAACAGCGCAGGAACATGAACTGTTGGATCTGTAACATCTATTTGTTCATGCAGTGACCTATTGCATCATGAAATTCATAAACAACCAAAATAAAAACGAGTAAAATAATATATCAGGTTACTTTTTCTTTGTCAACTTGCACACACCTTGGCATCACAAGGTACATTTAACAGTCCAGGTACATGCTAACTCTTTTTTTTTTTTTTTTTTTTTTTTTTTTGTAAAAAAAATTATATATAATGGTAAGGGAAGGGGAAATGAGGGAAGGATTATAGGTTTTAAATCGAACCCCTCACTGACAAGGTGAAAGTTTATGTAGCCAACCAACTCAGCTACAAAGATTCCCCAAATGTGTTAAAGGTCTTTCATTTGATTTATCGATTTCTTGTTTTTTTTCTTTTTACCCCTCCCTAGGAGCTCTGCCACTTTTGCTCCCTTGATGATTAGAAGCCATAACCCGAGTATGGATGTGGAGGGTGCTTACCACTTGAACAAAACTCTTAGAACTTGCTTGTAGTACTTTATTATTTCCTAAGTCAGCCTCCCCTTGTAGAGGGGCAGGCCCATTATGAACCAAGTTCTAACCGTGCACCATTGGCTCTTGGGGATTTTTCAGTTATAAGAAAAAAGCCTGCCTCTCCCGACCAAGGCCATGAATGACTATAACGATTGTTGGTTTGATGTATGTGTGTGAGAGAAGTGAAAGTAGACTTTCCAGTAATAAAAAATGTAGATGTTTGTGATACCTATAGGGAACCTGCAATGCAGTTCTGAATCCAGAATTCTCATACAAAGCTCCATATGCAGCCAAGTCTTCCTCAGAAAACCAAGGGGGTAGAGGGGTTGAAGGTTGCACAATGTCCATGATTTCCTGATTTTCATTTGCTATTGGTACTTGACTTCTGGAGAAAAGAATGTATACATTCCTCACTACTGTTTTAGCATCGAGGCGACCAAAATCAGCCTCAGCTCTCCCAGGCTCCTGGAAAGAATTAAGATATCTCTAAGCTTGAATTAGAGAACTATATATCATGAGGAAAGCAAATTAAATTAGAGATGGTAAAAAACGTACCCCCCATCTTGAAATATAGAAGCCTTCAGGGAGGTCTTCTTTAAACTTGAGAGGGTGTGGGGGCCAAAATGGCACTCCCATAACAATAAATCCAGAGACTCTCTCCTCATAGAGATTGACAAAACGGGAAATGACAATAGATCCAAAGTCTTTACCAATGAGAAAAGCCTACATTATTGAGCAAACACAGAGATGAGAAAAACACAATTATACCAATAGAGAGACAGAATACCAGAACTTGACTATGACTAGTTCTGTACAATCTTAAGATAATGTATTGAATCTTCATTAGATTCTAACACCTCCAACACTATTATGTCCAAGTAAAAGGGATCACTTGCTGTGTCTTTGATGCAAGTTTCATAGCAGAGTTGTCATTTTGCACTACTACTTTTGTCTTATCTAAGAAGTAAGAGCTAAAGTTGATGTCATGTTACCAGCAGGTCCCGGGTGTCACGGGTTCGAGCCGTGGAAACAGTCTCTTACATAAATGCACTGTAAGGCTGCGTACAATAGACACTCGTATCCGGCCCTTCCCGGATCCCGTGCATAGCATTAACTTAGTGAACCGTTTTGTGGATCCCTTATATTTCGTTTACAGCTTGGGTCAAACCACTTTATTCTTTTCAGGCTACAACACTAGTCCAAATTCCAACCCCAAAAAAAAAAAGAACACTTTTTCCTCAATTTAAGAAGATGAATATACCTTAGAGATGCCAAGAGCATCAAGAAGTGCAAGGGTGTCATTGGCAAAATCAAGAAAGGTGGTTTTCTCGGGTTCGGGTGGCTGATCCGACAACCCGTATCCTCTGAAATCGGGTGCAATAGCTCTGTAACCAGCTTTGGCCACAGCTATCATTTGGAACCTCCAAGTATACCATATTTCGGGAAATCCATGCAAGAACAACACAACTGGGGAATTCCCACTTCCAATTTCAGCTACATGAAGCTTTAGCCCGTTCACTTCAACATATTTATGCTCTATTTGTTCCATCTTTCTGACTGTTGAATTTCTCTTTTCCTCTTTCTCACTTTCTGTTTGAGTTTTTCCCCTTGGGAGTTGAGTGAAATGATGAAATACGTATGGGATTTTTATACTTCACGAATTCATGTGAAGGTCAAAGTAAGTCACTGTTTTCTAAAGTTTAAGTTACACCTTGTTTGGATGGCTAGTTATATATGTTTCACAATGTATAATATATTGTATTGTATTGTATTGTACTGTATTATTTTGATATATATAATCTTTGAGTATATTGTATTGATTGCTGTCGTTTTATGATGTCATGCACCCACAATATGAAAAATAAACTTGCACTATTATATAGAAAAAATAAGGTACGAGATAATATTATTATATAAAAAGGTAGGTTAAAGGATAAAATAATATTATTTAATAATAAAAAAGGACAAGATGAGAGAAAAAAATAAGGTAACGAAGCGACCACACCAAATTGATCGTTCTATAAAGTGACATTTCCGTCGTTACGTAACAACGAATTTAATGATACAATAAAATTATATTTAAGTAACAATCAAACCAAATATTATATTTAAAGTAACAATACGATACAATACAATGGTTAATAATCATCCAAACAAGCTTTTATATACACGGTAAGCCTAAAGAATGTGTTACACTCTCATATCATAATAGTACTAAACTACTAATTATGCATCATAGAAAATACAAAATATCTCTAGTCAAATTTGTTCCTTCATTGTGAATTTCTGACTCTTGCAAAGCAGAAAAGCATCTTTTAAATGTATTATAAATACAAATTATGCATCATACTGTATTACATACAAAAGTATTTCTAATCAATTTGTCCCATTAAAGTCTGGAGCAGGAGAGTGAATCTCGCTAAGCAGAAAAGCATCTTTGCCAAACCACTATCGACACTAGGAGTATATAATAATTCGTTGAAATTTTCCTGCTATGTGATAATTTATATCTGCCATTATTATTAGCTTGACTTCTAAGTATAAACATAAATCAGAGGAGTAATATATTATAATTAATATTCTTTCTTGGTATTATCTTACATTCCATTATCCTTTTTCTTGACTAACTGCCTGCTGGCCGAATTTTATTAGAGGTGAGTAAATAAGGGTGTGACACAGTATTCTAAAGATTTTTTAGAAACAAAAAGAAAAAACATATATAATAAAGTGCAGCTAAGTGCACTAAGCTCTTCCTATGCGCGGGGTTTAGGGAATGACCGGACCACAAGGGTCTATTGTACACAGTCTTACCCTCATTTCTATAAGAGGTTGTTTTCACGGCTCGAACCCGTGACCTCTTGGTCACATAGCGGCAACTTTATTAGTTACGCCAAGACTCCCCTCCAAAAAAAAAATAAAAATACTTATCATATCTGTCATCTTCTGTGAAGTCATGTCTCAAAAAAGATAAGGATATCATCAAAGAATCATAAGTTTAGTTGGTTACCTACATAACTTAGCAGGTTCCTTTTGTGAAAAAATACATATTAGTAGAATCCACATAACTAACTGGCTTATAATAAGTTACAAGAGCAAGTGTATTTTTAATTATCCTGTTTAAGACAAGTTCAAATGTACTTATATGCTAATAATCAGTTTATCTTTTGTTTTATATAAATAAAATCTACGTCTAGCCATCTGGGTGCCTACTTGTTTTGTTTGTAATGTAGTTATGCAATCAATTGGAAGCTATTGACACATAGACAACCAATAATATTGGTATAGAGCGCCTTATCAAAAAGAAAAAAGAAAAAAGAAAAGAGAAAAATAAAGAGAAGTTAACCAAAAAGGGTATGGAGATTAACAATAACACTCTGATTTTGGTGAATTTGCACATTAATTTTTCAATTTCTGAAAATTAAATTTGTACTATATATTTAAAAATTATATAAAATACTTTAAGTTATGATCTTCTATAACTAAAAAAGTTCTAAAAGTATCTGAGACAATCGTGCTCTAGAAAAAATTATTTAATTCTCCAAATAGGAATTACATCACATAAAATAGGATTTCGGGAGTAGTAATTCTTTTCAAATCTCAAGTTCCACAATTTCTATCATTTCTATTATCTTTTCCTCTGATATACCTACCTAATCAAGAATATAAAAATCTGTCTGATTTTAAAGGAAAGAAGACACAAAACCTTCATCTGTTTCATTTTCTC